>NC_057805.1:200669569-201026851 GCF_018294505.1 Triticum aestivum
GATCTTCCAGCAATGCAGTGGTCAAGCATAATCCAAAGTCTGCAAAGGTGAACATGATGAATGCAGCTCAAGCGGAGGAATCTACTAATGTGATAATGGGTAATCTTCCTGTTAATGATATTCCTGCAAAAGTTCTTTTTGATACTGGTGCATCTCTTTCTTTCATATGAAGACCTTTTGCATCCATGAACAATTTGCATACTGTTGATCTGCCTAAGCCGATAGCGGTTTCCTCTCCGGGATTATTCATGAATACCAAAATGATGGCTCCCGATGTTTCTATCAAGATGGGCAATTATAAATTCCAGTCTTCTCCAATGGTCCTTGGTGACTCGGATATTGATCTTATTCTCGGGATGGACTGGCTTTCTAAGCACAAGGCTCAACTTGATTGTGCTGCCAGGGAAATTCAATTGACACACTCGTCTGAGGATGTGATTATTTTTGCTGCTCGTGATGAAACCATTCGGTTTTTCTCTCTCAATGAGAAGGGCGAATTGAATGCCATCTCTCAAATTCCAGTCGTTTGCGAGTATCAAGATGTCTTTCCAGAAGAGCTTCCGGGTATGCCTCCTCATCGGCCAGTTGAGTTCGTTATCGAACTAGAGCCTGGCACTGAACCCGTTTGCAAGCGTCCATACAAGCTTGGACCCAACGAGCTGAAGGAATTGAAGAAACAGCTCGATGAACAAGAGCGTCTGGGTTTGATCAGACCGAGTTCTTCTCCATGGGGTTGTGGTGTTCTTTTTGTCAAGAAGAAGGATGGCACGGACCGACTTTGTGTCGACTACCGTCCATTGAACAAGAAGACAATCAAGAACAAGTATCCACTTCCCAACATCAATGAGCTATTTGAGCAACTCAAGGGTGCTAAAGTATTCTCGAAGCTTGACCTTCGTATGGGTTATCATCAGATTCGCATTCGTGAAGAAGATATTCCCAAGACAGCATTCAGAACAAGCTTTGGTTCTTATGAATATACTGTCGTGTCTTTCGGCCTTGTCAATGCTCCTCCAGTGTTCTCTCGGATGATGAATTTCATCTTCAACCCCTATACCAATGAATTCGTTCTGGTGTATCTCGATGATATCTTGGTCTTCTCCAAGAACAAGCAGGATCATGCCAAACATTTGCGATTGGTGCTCGACAAGCTCAGAGAGTATCAATTCTATGCGAAGTTCTCCAAATGTGAGTTTTGGCTCGATGAAGTTCTTTTCCTTGGTCACATCATCTCTGCCAAGGGCATCGCTGTTAACCCCGAGAAGGTGTCCGCAGTTCTGGATTGGGAACCTCCTCAAAATGTCAAGCAGCTCCGCAGTTTTCTGGGTCTTGCAAGCTATTGCCGAAGATTCGTTGAGAATTTCTCCAAGATTGCAAAGCCTCTTTCCAACCTCCTACAGAAGCATGTGAAGTATGTCTGGTCTCCTGAGTGTGACGTTGCTTTCAACACTCTCAAAGAGAAACTAGTCACAGCTCCTGTCTTGACTCCTCCTGATGAATCCAAGCCGTATGAAGTTTTCTGTGATGCTTCTCTCCAAGGTCTCGGTGCTGTGTTAATGCAAGAGAAGAAAGTTGTGGCCTATACCTCTCGGCAGTTGAAGCCCAACGAGAAGAACTACCCCACTCACGATCTTGAGTTGGCGGCAGTTGTCCATGCGTTGATTACGTGGAGACATCTCTTGTTGGGAAGACAAGTGGACATTTTCACTGATCACAAGAGTCTCAAGTATATCTTCACTCAGCCCAACCTCAACCTCAGGCAGACTCGATGGGTCGAAATGATTCAAGAGTACAATCCGAGTATTGAATATACTCCAGGCAAAGCAAATGTCATTGCAGATGCTTTAAGCAGGAAGGCTTATTGCAACAGCTTAATCCTCAAGCCTTTCCAACCGGATCTTTGTGAAGCTTTCCGGAAGCTGAATCTCCAAGTTGTTCCTCAAGGCTTTCTTGCCAACCTCATAGTATCTCCTACCTTGGAAGATCAAATTCGTGAGGCACAACTCCTGGATGCCATGGTGAAGAAGGTGAAACGTGGTATCGACAAGGGTCTTTCCAAATACAAGTGCTATCGCATTGATGACAGAGACACTTTGTTCTTCGAGGACCGGATTGTGGTTCCGAAAGGTGATCTAAGGAAAGTCATAATGAACGAGGCGCACAATTCTCTCCTTTCCATTCATCCTGGAAGTACGAAGATGTATCATGACCTCAAGCAGTCGTATTGGTGGACTCGAATGAAGCGAGAGATTGCTCAATTCGTGAATGAATGTGATGTCTGCCGAAGAGTGAAAGCAGAACACCAACGACCAGCTGGTCTCCTCCAACCTCTTGCTATTCCGGAATGGAAGTTTGATCATATCGAAATGGACTTCATGACTGGATTCCCCAAGTCCAAGCGCGGAAATGATGCTATCTTCGTTGTCATCGACCAGCTCTCTAAAGTGGCTCATTTCCTTCCAATCAAAGAATCCATCAAAGCAGCTCAGCTGGCAGAGCTCTACACCTCCAGAATTGTCTCCTTGCACGGCATTCCACAATTGATTTCTTCTGATCGTGGAAGCATCTTCACCTCTAAGTTCTGGGACTCCTTCCCGAAGGCCATGGGCACTAACATTCGCTTCAGCACAACTTTTCACCCTCAAACTAGTGGCCAAGTCGAGCGAGTCAATCAAATTCTCGAAGATATGCTCAGGGCTTGTGTCATTTCCTTTGGCATGAAATGGGAAGATTGTCTTCCTTATGCTGAATTCTCCTACAACAACAGCTTCCAAGCGAGTTCGGGCAAGGCCCCATTCGAGATTCTCTATGGCAGAAAGTGCCGTACCCCTCTCAATTGGTCAGAGACTGGTGAACGCCAACTTCTTGGCAATGACTTAATCACTGAAGCTGAAGAAATGTGTAAAGTCATCCGTGATAATCTCAAAGCCGCGCAATCGCGTCAGAAGAGCTACTATGATAGTAAGCATCGTGATTTGGCTTTTGAGATCGGAGACCACGTCTACCTCCGCGTCTCTCCAATGAAAGGCACTCGTCGCTTCGGTATCAAAGGGAAGCTTGCCCCTAGATACGTGGGTCCTTTCAAGATCATTGGCAAAAGAGGCGACCTCGCCTATCAACTTGAGCTTCCTTCCAACTTCGCGAACGTGCACGATGTGTTCCACGTGTCACAGCTCCGCAAGTGCTTCAAAACGCCTGAGCGCACTATCAACTTCGAAGAGACTGACCTCCAAGAAGATTTGTCTTATCATGAGCACCCCGTTGCTATTCTTGAAGAAACTGAGCGCAAGACTCGCAACAAGTCTATCAAATTTCTGAAAGTGAAGTGGTCGCACCATTCCGACCGGGAAGCCACCTGGGAACGCGAGGACCATCTCCGTTCCGAATATCCGGAGTTCTTTCAGTCCTAGACCTCGGGACGAGATCCTCTCGTAGTGGTGGAGTGTTGTAACACCCCGCATGTAACTTGCCATATTTGTAACTCCGACTCTTGCCATTTTCGGCTATGTGTTATGTTTTTCCCTCCGTTGTCGGGTTTTGACTTTCGTTTTGTATTTTGTCATGTCATGCATTTTCATATCATATCATCATGTGCATTGCATTCGCATACGTGTTCGTCTCATGCATCCGAGCATTTTTCCCGTTGTCCGTTTTCCAATCCGGCGCTCCTATCTCCTCCGGTGCACCCCTCTTGTTTTCTTACGTGTGCGTGTGTCAAACTTTCTCGGAATGGACCAAGGCTTGTCAAGTGGTCTTAATATACCACCCGGAGACTACCGGTCAAGTTTCGTTCCATTCGGAGGTCGTTTGGTACTCCATCGATTAACCGGGCATCCGCAAAGTCCATTTGAGTGTCCAGCAAAAAACCCCTCCAAAACCAGCCCAAAACCCACCAAACTCTCTTCCATGCTCTAGGTCGTCGATCACGATCGTGTGGGCGAAAACCGCACCTCATTTGGAGTCTCCTAGCTCCCTCTACATATTTATATGTGGGCATCCCGAAAAACGAATTCACGGACGAACCCTAGCTTCTCCACCGCGCGCCGCCGGACGAAAACGTCCGCGCCGGACAACGTCCGCCCGCCTCCGGCCTCCCACCGCGCCGGCCCGCAGCCCACCGCGGGCCCGCCGGCCCGCATCGCCGCCGCCCGCGCCGCGCGCGCCCGCCGCCGACCTCGCCTCCCGCACTGGCCGCCGCCGCCGCCTCCGCCCGGAGTTGCGCCGCCCGCCGCCGCTCGCCCTCCCCGCCGGCGCCGCGCCACCGCCGGCCCGCCGGCCATCTCCTCCTCCTCCGGCAAGCTCCGGCCACCGGAGCCCCGAGCCCGAGCCCGAAGCCCCATCGAACTCCCCGATCCAGATCTGTCTGTGTACGTACGCGTTGACTTTCCCTCGACCCCAAATATTCTCTAAGTCTGGAATTTGTGTCAGCATGTGCCTCTGTTCCCGATGCCATAACTCTGTGCATGTAGCTCCGATTCATGCGTGTAATATGTCAATTTGTTCGTCTCATGATGCTCTTCCTTTTGTTCAATTGCACCATGTTCATTAGAGGTCAGCTTGATGCCCAAATCTCTGTTGGAAGAGGGCTAGGTGCTGTTATTCTCTGGTTCTTATCAGAACTTGGAGATTTGTCATTTTTGTATCATTTAATCTGTGCATCTTTTGAGCATGAGCTCTACATGTGTTTTGAAGTATGCCATTCCATCTTTCCAGTGGTATAGTCCATGTATTTTTGTGATCTCTGTGGTGACTAGCACAAGAATGCAAATTAGGCCCCGTAATATTTCTGATTTCAGGGACTTAGTGATTTCTCCAAGTCCTTGTGTGCTGTAATTTTGTTTGCCATGTAAACTTGATGCTACAGAGAGATCCATGCATATTTTGGAGATGTTCAGTAAGGATGTTTTGTATCTATTGTTGTAATTGATCCATTCCTGTAATTGTTTGCAATTATGGAGTGACATAACATGACCCAATCTTGCTCTACTTTTGCTATAAAATATTTCTGGCAGATTCTTAACATGATATGCAATTTTGCCAAGCTTATTGTAGTTGATCCATACATGCTATGCAATTGTTCTTGCCATGGTTAGCTTCATAAACATGCTATGTTTACATGCTTACCACCATATCTTCTGGTCCTTTTTGGCTTATGGTCAGTAAGGGACTTTTGTCATGTGCATTTAGTAGAACACTGCCAGGCCTTGTTTTGCTATGTTAAGTTCCTGTAGCATGTTGATTTCGTGCTCTGAACATTGCTACCTGATGCTGTTTTCTGCCATGTCTAGTTTTTCACCAAGTCTGTGATCCTATAATGTTTTGCACTTTTGCCATGCTTGTTTGAGCTTGATATGTTGTGAACTAGCCGTAGCTCAGTGTTCATCTTTTGTCAAGCATCTCCTGTAGATTACTGTCATATGCTTTGTTGCTATGTTGGGGTGTTGTAGCATTGTTGCTTGTTGCATTTTAAGTGCTATCTTGCTGTTTATCGCAGATTCGTGTCATTCTTGTTTTGCTTGCCATTTGCAAACCGTGCATCCGATTCCGGTGATCTTTATATCGATTTCGACCGAAATCATCTCATCTTTCCAGTGGCATGCTTGGTTTGCCAAGTTACTGCCATGTTCATCATTTTCCTTCCGGAGCACGCATATGCATCGCATATCATATCTTGCATATCATACATATTTTGCATCATGTTGCTTGCGCATTTCTCGTTTTTGATTGTGGTTCCGTTTGTTTGTGTTCTTGTCTTGGGTAGAGCCGGGAGACGAGTTCGTGAATGAGAAACCTGTCGAGTACGCTTACGAGGATCAAGCTTTCGACAACTCTGAGAACCTTGCAGGCAAGATGACCACCCCTCGAAATCACTTCTATCTTTGCTATGCTAGTTGGTCGCTCTATTGCCATGCTCGCTACCTATCACTTGCTATATCATGCCTCCCATTTTAGCCATGTCAGCCCTAACCATCCTTTCCTAGCAACCGTTGTTTGGCTATCTTACCGCTTTTGCTCAGCCTCTCTTATAGCGTTGCTAGCTGCAGGTGAAGTTGAAGTTTGTTCCATGTCGGAACATGGATATGTTGGGATATCACAATATCTCTTATTTAATTAATGCATCTATATATTTTGGTAAAGGGTGGAAGGCTCGGCCTTATGCCTGGTGTTTTGTTCCACTCTTGCCGCCCTAGTTACTGTTATACCGGGATTATGTTCCTTGAGTTTGCGTTCCTTACACGGTCGGGTGATTTATGGGACCCCCTTGACAGTTCGCCTTGAATAAAACTCCTCCAGCAAGGCCCAAATTTGGTTTTACTATTTGCTACCTAAGCCTTTTTCCCCCGGGTTTTCGCGAGCCTGAGGGTCATCTTATTTTAACCCCCGGACCAGTGTTCCTTCGAATGCTGGCCCAAACTGGGCGATGTCCGGCGCCCCCTGGGCAACCAGGGTCTATGCCAACCCGACGTCTTGCCCATCCGGTGTGCCCTGAGAACGAGATATGTGCGGCTCCTATCGGGATTTGTCGGCACATTTGGGCGGCTTTGCTGGTCTTGTTTTACCATTGTCAAGATGTCTTGTAAACCGGGATTCCGAGACTGATCGGGTCTTTCCGGGAGAAGGTTTATCCTTCATTGAACATGAGAGCTTATGATGGGCTAAGTTGGGACACCCCTGCAGGGTATTATCTTTCGAAAGCCGTGCCCGCGGTTATGAGGCAGATGGGAATTTGTTAATGTCCGGTTGTAGATAACTTGTCACTTGACCCAAGTAAAATACATCAACTGCGTGAGTAGCCGTGATGGTCTCTTCTCGGCGGAGTCCGGGAAGTGAACACGGTCTGTGTTATGTATGACGTAAGTAGGTGTTCAGGGCTTCTTCTTGGTCATTGCTAGATGACGCCCGTTCCTTTGATTCTCTTCTCGCTCACATTTGCGCAAGTTAGCCACCATATATGCTTTTGCCGCTGCAGCTCCACCTCTCTGCACCATCTTTTCCTACAAGCTTAAATAGTCTTGATCTCGCGGGTGTGAGATTGCTGAGTCCCCGTGACTCACAGATTCTACCAAAACAGTTGCAGGTGCCGACGATGCCAGTGTAGATGATGGCGTCGATCTCAAGTGGGAGTTCGACGAGGAACGTCGTCGTTACTATGTGTCTTTTCCTGATGATCAGTACTGGAGCCCAGTTGGGACGATCGGGGATCTAGCATTTGGGGTTGTCTTATTTTCATCTGGATTTGACCGTAGTCGGTCTATATGATTGTATTTTGGATGATGTATGAATGATATTTATGTATTGTGTGAAGTGGCGATTGTAAGCCAACTCTTTATCCCATTCTTGTTCACTACATGGGATTGTGTGAAGATGACCCTTCTTGCGACAAAACCACTATGCGGTTATGTCTCTAAGTCGTGCCTCAACACGTGGGAGATATAGCCGCATCGTGGGAGTTACACCCCGTCAGGGAGTGTCGTGGCTATGGGCTGCCCTAGGTCGGTCAAGCCACCCCTAGAGCCTCGGTATTCGCAGCTCTCCAAACATGGCTGCAACGCACGGTTTTGTCTGTAACTTTTGCATATGACCTCGGATGGAGACGATATTTATATCAAAATTGTCCGCTTCGATGAGGCGAAGAACTTTGCAGTTGAAATTTTTTTCATACAAGGTCATATTAATTATATTTCATGCCATTCTTTAATCTGGTGTCAATACGAGCATCTGTAAGATTGTCATAACTTTCGCATCTGAGCTCCGTTTTGGACAATCTCCATATCTATTTTGATCATCTTGAAGAGAGCCAGCAAATGGTGATATGAACTCATAATTTTAACATCATCTCATTATAACTTCAAGTCACTCTTTATGATCATGCCCTTTTCGAGCGTCAACAGCCGCCGAGGGGGCCACTTGAGCTGTGGCTGCAGCACGCCGGGTGCTGCAGTCTGGCCACGGGGGCGGAGGTCGAGGTCGTCCCCCCAGGCAAAATCTTCATGAACCGAGGGTGGGGCGAGGTCGCTCGTGCGTGCCGCGCGGACGGGGCCCTCGCCATCCACTTCGAGTACGACGACGCCTCCACGTTGTCCTTCAAGGTCTTCGACGAGGAGGGCCGCCGCCTGGAGTGTTACCCTGGAGGAAGTGGCCCGCGTGGCGCAGCTGCGGGCACCGAGCCCGCCTCCGGTCTGGTCGACAGCTCCTCCAGCAGCAGCGACGACTCCTGGGAGTCCAGCGACTCTCCCGAGCCTAGCCAGTCTCCGGAGTCGAGCGACGACAGCTACGTGCCACCGAGCTCTCGCCGTGCCGGGAGCGCGGCAGCGGCGTGCACTCGGCGTCGTCGGTGATGCCCAGTAGCCAGGGCTCCTTGAAGTTTCCTTCTTTTGTTTCCCTGCGTGGAGTCGTGACATACCCCGTGGGGGTATGTAAGAAAAACTGCAATGCTTTTTCTCCAATGTTTATTACTCCTAGTGTAAGGTTGCTGCTGTGAGTCTCGCTTCGGCATTGTTCCCCCTTTTCGTTCTTGCGGTAGCTTAGCACTCTATGCAGGCAAGTCCCAGTCCCCAGGCAGGCTTCGGCCGTCGCTAGAATGCCAGGTCGCGATGCTGTGGTCAAGGCCAGGAGGTGAGCGGCCCAAGGTCCGGTAAGAGCTCCTGAGGCGCGATGCTCAAGAGGCCCCCTTTGGCGTGCAAGAAGCTCCCTGAAGGCCGAAAAGGGAAGCGGAATTGCCGGAGCGAGATTGCGAGAGTCAAAAATTCCAGACAGCGGGTTCACGCTGATCCGTATAAGTAACTTATCTTAACGAGCATGAGGTGATTCCTTTTGCGCGGCGCCTGATTGTGCTTTAGCGGTGGTGCTACCAAGTGGAGCTCACGCTGGCCTCCCCTTTTCTTGCTCATCTAAATGCTCTATGTCCTCAGGTCCCAACCCTCGAGCGAGGCTCAGCCGCCGCTGGTATGCCAGGTCGCGATGCCGTGGTCAAGGACAGGGGGTGAGGGCTGGAGAGTCAGTAGGAGCTCCCGAGGCGCGGTGCTCAGGAGCCCCTCCTTTAACGTGCAAGCAAATCATGTAAAAAAGGGGCGGCCGACGGGGCTGCCTATAGTTAAGCTCTAGAGATTCCTGCTGGTTAGTCTGAGAGGAGAATATAACTCATAATCGTGTTTGCTGTCCTGCCGCTGATCTTTCCGCAAGAAGATGAAGGCACTGAGGATCTGTGAGGTGACGTGTGCGGGGAGGGCCATGAGCCAGAGCTCGATCTCTCAGATTTTTCAGCGTTGCAGGGATGGACCCAAGCACAGGCCTTCATCGTCCAAGAGACCCGCAAGTTGGAGGCAGCGGGTGCCTTTCGCGAGGTTCGGTACCCTGAATGGCTGGCGAACCCCGTCGTAGTGCCGAAGAAAGGCGAGAAGGAGTGAATGTGCGTCAACTTCACCAACCTCAACAAGGCCTGCCCCCAAGATCCGTTTCCGCTCCCACGCATCGACCAGATCGTTGACTCCATTGCCGAGTGCGACCTGCTGTGCTTCCTGGACGCGTTCTCAGGGTATCACCAGATCAAGATGGCAGTAGAAGATGCAGATAAGACAGCCTTCCTGACCCCATGTGGGGTGTACTGCTACACCTGCATGCCCTTCGGACTGCGCAACACGAGCGTGACCTTTCAGCGGCTGACGCACATCACCTTAGGGCGGCAGCTCGAGAGAAACACGGAGGCCTAGGTCGACGACATTGTGGTGAAGTCTCGGGAGGCAAGGACCTTGATCCAAGACCTGGAGGAGACCTTCGCGAGCCTGCGCTAGGTGAACTTGCGGCTTAACCCGGAGAAGTGCGTGTTCGGTGTCCCTTCCGGTAAGATGCTGGGGTTCCTCGTGTCCCACGGAGGGATCGAGGCGAACCCAGAGAAGATCAAGGCCATTGAGGACATGAGCCCACCGCAGACCCTCAAGGAAATGCAGAAGCTGGCTGGTCGGGTAACTGCGTTGGGACGCTTTATCGCCAAGCTGGGAGAGCGCGCCCTACCCTTCTTCAAGCTGATGAAGAAAAAGGGCCCATTCGAGTGGACCCCGGAGGCTGACCGAGCTTTTCAAGACCTCAAGAGATACCTGACCAGCCCTCCGGTGATGGTGGCGCCACGACCTCTCAAGCCCCTAGTACTCTACCTTGCCGCCACCGCATACTCCACCAGCGTGGCACTGGTGGCAGTCCGGGAAGAGCACCGAGCCAAGGGCGCGCTGCGCCAAGCTGCAGCCGAAGTGACGACAGATCAGGAAGGCACATCAATAGCCTTAGCAACATCAACAGAAGACCAAGCTCAGCAGGACGACGTCACCGAGATTCCCGCAAGCGATCAGGCGTCATGAGTCCCACCGCCTCAGGAGACGCCTCAACTTCTGCAAGACACGAGCCTCACCAACACGCCAGCCCTCGCCAAGCACCCGGCGTATTTTGCCAGCACAATGTTGCAGGACACGAGGGCGCGATATCCCATGCCTCAGAAGCTCCTGCTCGCTCTCTTGGTGGCCTCGCGCAAGCTGCGGCAGTACTTCCAGGGCCACCCCATCAAGGTCGTCCCAGACTACCCATTGGAGAGGGTGCTAAGGAGCCCCAACTCTGCTGGAAGGGTCGCTGAGTGGAACATCGAGTTGCATGCATTCCAGTTGGAGTTCAGCACTACCAGGGTTATCAAGGGAGCCGCTCTCGCTGATTTTGTGGCGGAATGGACGGATGCCCCGACACTTGAAATAGGCGAAGACCAGTCCACCTCACCAGGAAGCGAGGCGCCAGATGGCTGGGTCATGTATTTCAATGGCGCCTTCGCGCACCAGGGCGCGGGGGCTGGAGCAGTACTCATCTTGCCCACTCAGGACAAGCTCTACTACGCTCTATAGCTCTGCTTCCAGCAGGGCGAGAAGGTCTGCAACAACATCGCAGAAGACGAAGGCCTCATAGCTGGCCTGAAGGCCGCGGCAGCTCTAGGGGTGAAGCGCCTCACCGTTAGGGGCGACTCGCAGCTGCTCGTTAACTTCTCCAACAAGGTATACAAGCCGGAGGACGAGCATATGGAGGCATACTTCGCGGACGTGCGCAAGATGGAGAAGCAGTTCTTGGGCCTGGAGTTGCAGCACGTGCCCCGGGGCACCAACAAGGAAGCTGACGACATCGCCAAGAGAGCATCCAAGCGGCAGCCCCAAGAGCCTCGCGTCTTTGAGGAACGGCTCAGCCTCGGGAGGAGCTCCCACAGCCGCCTGCCACAGGAGCCCCAGCCTGTGGCCCGACCTCAGGAGCTCACCTGCTCTTGGCGCTCGAGCCCTAGGAGGGATGCTGGACCAAGGAATTCAAGGAATATCTGATGCAAGGAGCGCTGCCGGAGAAGGACAAGGACGCAGAGTGTGTGGCCCGGCAAGCTACGGCATACATCATCCAGGACGGTGGGTTGTATAGGAAGCGACCAAATGATGTTTCACTGTGTTGCATTTCCAGAGACTAGGGGAAGGAGTTGCTATCTGACATACATGATGGGGACTGCGGGCACCACTCGTCATCACGGACCCTCGTCGGCAAGGTATTCCGCACCGGATTCTACTGGCCCACGGCTCTCAATGACGCGGCCGAGCTAGTGAGGTCCTGTGAAGCTTGCCAGTTCCACGCCAAGCAGATCCATCAGCCAGTTCAGGGCCTCCAGACCATCCCGCTCACATGGCCGTTTGCGGTCTGGGGGCTAGACATCTTGGGCCCGTTCCCTCGAGCGCCTAGGGGCTACCGCTACCTCTGCGTCACCATCGACAAGTTCACCAAGTGGGCGGAAGTGGAAGCCGTCCGCACTATCCCAGCTGGCTCCACAGTCAAGTTCATCAAGGGTCTTGTGAGCCGCTTCGGGGTTCCCAACCGCATCATCACCGACAACGACTCACAGTTCACTAGTAACCTCTTCAAAACATACTGTGCTAACCTTGGAACGTAGATTTTCTATGCTTTGGTGGCGCACCCCAGGAGCAATGGCCAGGCTGAACGCGCCAACGCAGAGGTCTTGAGGGGCCTCAAGAGCAGGACCTTCAAGAAGAAGCTCAAGGCCTGCGGCAAGGGCTGGCACAACGAACTCCAGTCCATGCTGTGGTCCATCCGCACCACCACCACCAAGCCGACGGGTGAGACCCCGTTCTTCCTCGTCTACGGAGCTGTAGCGGTCCTCGCTCACGAGGTCAAGCATCGCTCCGCACGGGTCTTGGCGTTTGATGAAACGCAGCAGGACGCCACGCGGGGGATGGACCTCGTGCTGGGGGACGAACGTCGTCGCGAGGCTGCTTTGAGGGCAGCAAGGTACCAGCAGGCGCTGTGGCGATACCATTGCCGCAACATCCGCTCCAGGACGCTCGAGGAGGGCGACCTCGTCCTGAGGCGGGTCCTCTCTAGGGAGGGGCTGCACAAGCTCTCACCTATGTGGGAGGGCCCGTTCAAGGTCGTCCATGTCTCCAGGCCTGGCGCCGCGCGCCTGGAGACACAGGACGGGGTACCCATCCAGAACGCCTAGAACATCCAGCATCTCCGGAAGTTCTACCCATGAAGCAAGGCCCAGTGCCTGTGAAGAAAGGCTCGGTGCCTGTGAAGAAGGCCCAGTGCATGTGAAGAAAGGCCGAGTGCCTGTGAAGAAGGCCCGGTGCCTGTGAAGAATCGCCGCCCGTGACAATCTCACGTAATAATGAGTGGGGTTGTACATGCCCCGGAGTCTCAGGAATGCCGCCCTCGGGCCTCGGGGGCTCCCTCCCACGCCTAGTGGTAGCACTTACCTCCGCGCTGGTGAGAAGACTGAAGACTAGACTAGGTGCCGGACGCGGCTTTTCATTTTCTTTCCGTAGTTGGCTCGCCTCCTTTTAATCGAAGTTTGTTTCTGGTGTTCCTTGCTGATTTTGTTCCGTCGCATTTTGCCACTGTTTCCGACTTCAGTTCGCTTGCGTTCACTATCTCGCAGACCTCACGAGAGGGCTAGGCAGGTGCCCTCGCGAGCGCTTTTCCTTCTCTCTGCCTTATGAACGTTTTCCTTCTCCCTGCCTTCCGTCTGCTTTCTCGTGAGGCACCCTCGTTCGAGCCCACAAGCTGGTGCATCTCTCATAATCGGTGCCCCTCAGGTACCGCGATACGAAGTGCTGGACCCAGGCTTGGGTGAACGATAAGTCTCCTAGCGAGCTTCCTAACGAATTTTCTGCAGTTCCTGAGCAACCACTAAGTCAAGACGGGCACGAGGAAACAAGTACCTCGTGAAGAGGAGGCTGCCCCGAACTCGTCAAGCTAAGTTACCTCTGCACAAAGTAATGACACAGCACGGAATCAATAGGCATAGCGTAGGAATCATGCATAGTTCGATACACGCCCCTTCGGGCCCATACTGGTTTCATTCTTGATGCAGGAAGGAAGAGAAGAACAAAGCAAAAGCGGCGCTGCAGCGGTCCACGGGGCAAGCCCCTGACAACATCCCGAGCTTACCCGGATCCCTCCTCGCGCTTCATGGAGGCGCGGCGACGAGACGACCTGCTACCACCTTTGAAGCGAGCGTGGTGGCGTGGCGGCTGGTCGTAGCTGCCGCTGCTGGAGCTCTCGCTGAGAGAAGAGCCACCGTAACTGGACGAGGCAGGGCCGGCGGGCTCTCCCTCGCCCTCGTCGCGGTCGTCGCTGAGGCCGAGCACCTCCTCGCCGTTGTTCATCTCGGGGCAGCACCCGGCGCGGCGGCCATCTTCCCAAACACCCTCATGTAGAGGGTCGCATCACCATCGTACTTGAAATGGAGGGTGCATCGCCTGCCCAGGCCGCGCGCGCGGGCGAACGTCTGCCAACCTCGGGCCAGAGCTATGTTGCCCGCGGCGGAGACCTCAACCACGACCAAGGAGGCCTTGTTGCAGCAGCCGTCCGCCTGCAGCCAGAGCCCGCCTGGACCAGAGGCTGGCAGCTCGTCGACGAAGAAGCGCGGAAGCTGAAGCCAGTTGCCGGCCGGATCCTCCGACCAGACAATGAACTCCGGCAGCACCTCTGCCGAGTGGAAGCGCGGCCGGGGAGGCCGCTCAACCATGGCACATCTCCCTTCATCGACGGGACTGCCGCGACCAGAGCAACCCCTGCCACGCGCAGCGGCGCCACCCCGGGAGAGGGGGGCCGTGGGGGGAGTCGCGGTATGCTTACGGGGACGACCGCGTCCCCGCTCGGGCGCCGGGGAGCTGGGCCCCTCGCGAGGGGCCTTTCCCTTCTGTGTGGCAAAGAACCTCTTCGACGGTGCCATGAGGAAGAAGGAAGCGGAATTGGAAAGAATGGGCGATGGGGGCTTTGCCGGATCCTCATTTATAGCGGAAGAAGGCCAACCGGCGCCTCCCAGCGATCACAGGTAATGATGGTTTTCCTTGCATGTTGCAGGGACTTGTCAAGTCTGACAGTTGCCGAGGCAGCGTGGGGAAGCGGAGATGCCCACGTCCAATCAACCGCCACGCGTCGACCAAGGCCGCAGGCTTTTGGGGCTCGCGGCGCTCCGCACTTGACCCTTGGCTTCGCCTCGAAGCCAAGCCCGAGCGCGCCTTGGGCCCGGGGGCTACTGTCAGCGTTCTGGGAATAGGGGTCCCCAGACTTGCCTGCCTGCGGCCCGCGGCGTGGCCGTGCTAGCAGGCCTGTACGGCCCATCTTCATCAACAAGGCATTCAAGACCCTCGCGAGGGGCCAAGCCTCGCAAGGCGGACGATGCAAGACCTCCTCAGGAGCGGCCTCACCAGGTTGCCTCGTGAGGAGTGGAGACATCAAGGCAGGGCAAACCTCGCGAGGTTCACGTGACGTGAGCCATGACGATCAAGATCATGCGGGCGCCAGGCGAGCGCCAGCGTGCGCAGCGTCCTTGTTTCCCCTTTGGTGCTAAGGGGGCAAGCGCAGACGCAGAGTACCGAGGCATCAAGCAAAGGTTTCCATATCAGTGCAATGAGACCAAGACCAGCAGGACGGCAAGACGGAGGTCACCATGGAGCCCAAGGCGGCGTCACCACCAGAGCCTTTTGCAGGCGAAGACCGCTTTTGTCAGGATAAGCTGTACTAGCTGTCCCCTTTCAAATTAGCCGTTGTTGACTCCCTTCCCGCTCAATATTTGGGGAGAGGACCAGGGCCTATATAAGTAGAACTAGCCACCACAATAGGGGGGGTCGGTTCCATCTTCCATCCTCACACCCACAAGTTCACTGGGCACAAGAACACCTCAACCTCAGGAGGCTGTTCTTCCCCTTGTACTGTTCATCATCAGCCCAGGAGGCAATCCACCACCACCACACTGGAGTAGGGTATTACACAACAACGGTGGCCCGAACCAGTATAAATCTTGTGTCTTTTGTGTTGTGAGTTCGTCCGCGAGATCTTAGCCAGTTAGGACGCGGATCGGTAGGAGGGAAAGAACTTTGTGCGCACCCCAGAGTTCAAACCTTAAGGGTTTTGCCGAAACCCGTGATCCGATAGTAAGGTTTCTGTCCTTTTCTGTTCTTTTCTAATTCTGTTCTGTTTTCTGTTTTGCAGATTTGTTTTGAATTTGTTTTTGAAACCAATTCAATTTTGTTGCTTCCGAAAAAATTTGTGGATGCAATATGGACTAACCCAAAGCCCCACATTGATTTTCCAGAATGATTGGAGGTGTTGAAAATGTATATATCATTTAAAAGCCCCAAGTCAATTACAATATGGGTTAATTCAAAAATCCATAAATTGCCAAGAAATATGCTCATCATTTTTGGTAGAGGTTTTTACCTTATCAGGAATCATGAACATTTTCAAAGGGCATTTTGAGTTCTTTGAAATAGACTTTATTTGAACCTATTTGAATTCTTTCTGGTGCTAGGGTTTGATCAATCCCCATTTCAACTTTAAATAAAATTTAAACATGATGCAACATGCAAATCTAACCCAAGTGCATTACTGAACTAGGGTTGTAACAACTCACCCCCACTAAACAAGAATCTTTGTCCCGAGAGTCGAGACATGAGGTAAGAAGACAATGGGGACACAAAATTTAAACATGATGCAACATGCAAATCTAACCCAAGTGCATTACTGCTCGAATATGTTGATTCATTGATTCAAATTGATCCTGACGTCTTAGCTTTTGAGATCTTCTTCCAACATGATGACGACAGAAGGAAACTCTACATGAATCGATCTTCTTGAAGATAGAGCAACTCAAAATCAACTCATGGAGTGAGAAATTTGAACATCTCTTGAGTAGATACATAAAACACACATCAGGGGAATGGAAAAAACAAATGACAAAGGTTCAATTTGGTAGGCAACAATTCCACGCTTGAACAAGATGGTTCATAGGTTTAAAGGTAGCGAGGGGTTAATTGTCATGATTCCATAACGGGGCACCTTAGGGAAGGTGACTCGTAGAGGTATTCCCTTGAGTGGCAAAAAGAATTACTTTTGATACGGAGATGATCATTTGAAGGAGTTCAAATAAATGGCATACTCAGTTTGGAAAGGAAACAAGAGTTATAAGACAACTCGGCAAACAGAAGGCACATTCCAATTGATACTGAGGATATAACCTAGTTTCTGAGCATGCTCTCAAGAACTTGAGCATTTCCATATTCATCAGGGTCTTACCAACATCTGTGCCGAGGATCCTGGAAACACATTGTACTACCATGATGAATAGTGGTGGATGATGCAGATGCAAACGAAGACAACACTTTCTCAGATTTCACCTTAGCGTTGCCAAGGAAATGAAATCTGGATGATCGACCGAGAGACATTTAACACTCCACTTCTAATGTCCTCCTTGATGTACCAGCTTAACCCAATATCATTCGGTATCTGGAACATCAAGTAAAGGTCTGACTTCGGGAGCTCAAGGAACCCATAAGGAACAACTTATGGACTAAGTCATACCAACTCCTCATGGAAGAATGGCCAAATTGCTGACTCGAGATACTACAATAAGAGATATCCTGGATAAGTATGTTGGCCATGACATCCACTTAACGGTTCAAAAGACCAATATTATAATTCTTGGGAACGTCCCAACCATCATATCTGCCTGAGATTCCGATCTGGTTGGTGTCAAGATATTCCAGACTCAGCATGTCTTGAAGGAAAGTTTGCAACGCTAATCAAAGAGATGACAATGCAAGATTCTCGGGAAATGGACTACGGTAGTAAGCTCCAAAACATGAGCTGGTTCTGCTACACACATGTGAACATGTTGTCCCAGACAAGCATGACCACATAGTAGTCTTATAATAAAACACTACCGAGTTCATGTGGGGAGCCACAATCGAGGATATCAAAGTCCTTGCATAAGGCATGCTCTTAAGAAGGAACTTCTTCTCCTTGAACAAATCAATCTGTGGCTTGGTGTGCTAGGAAATACATATGGAATGAAGATGATCAGCCTATAGGACTATAGAATACTTCGCACATGCATGACTAACTTGGGATGATTCCATAGGCAACAAAAACAAGCTTTCTCGAATTTATGGGGGCAACTTACATCGGATGCACGTGAATTCGAGGAAGTCACTTCTTTCATCAAACATATACTTCATGAACGGGGCACAAAGAGAATGCTTACACATGTTTCCAACAGTAGCTTAATGTTCATCATGAATTATGGAGAAGATAGAAATGTTACCGATGGGCTCAACAACAATTCATCTAAATTCCAATGAAGAGGGAATTCCACAATTACGTGAAGAAAGTGATAGCATTGGTCAGACCAAAAGATATAATGGTGTATGCTCGAGGGATCAACCATGAGTAAGACAACATAACGAGCATCATTGGTTCCGATTTGATTTGATGATAGCCCATACTCAAATCAAAGATTGGATAAGACGACAGGTCCATCAACTGATCACGAAGGTCGATCGATGAAGATACCATCTTTATTCAACCCACACACACAAAAGATATCCCATTAAATGAACCTAGTTAGGCAAAGCTTCTATCTTCCAACTCTCCAAGTTGTTGTTTAGCTTAACCAACTAGCTTAGGGGTATCCAACATAGATCCTTGGAGAAGGGGTGGTTTAGGCAAAAAACAACTTGATCACGAGCTCAACATAATGGTCAGGGGACAACCTAATAATACTTCTGAGAAGATATTCAGAAAATCATGAACCACCGATATGTTACTAAGCTCGAGAATGATCTTGCTTTTCAGGGCAAGACGATATGATCAAAAGAGCAAAGGATTGACAAAATCCTAACTCATCGATCGAAGAGTGCACTAGGAAATATTGACTAGGTAGCACGATCAATCTTAGAATGATGGTTCAGTTACCAACACGCTATGAATAAAACTATCGCCCATTAACTACCGAGCAATGGGGTTTGCTAGGAGTATTGAGTTCACACATCACAGTTCACTTGTTGGCATTCCGGTTACAACAACACGGGGACCGAGGAATCAATGATGATGGCAAGAAGTATCACTGCATCAAGAATTCATAAGATGTGGTGCAATTCCCATGACATACTTGATATGAAAGAGGATAACACCCCAAGGTATAACAGAACAAAAGATGGATTGACATTATGGTCTGTGGAGTACAACTCTTTTGACCCAATCCTCGATATGGATGAGGTACTAGAGTTTGTTTCTCCTAAGTCATTCTGAAACGGGATGACTTGATGGACCACAAGAGTAAAAGGCATCGATGAACATGAATGCACACATACTCTTGACTATCAATTGATAGACGAAGGCCAAAATACAACTAAAGAGGGACAACCCAAGGAACATATGATTTTTCTGAATTGTGGATTCATCGATTAGCATGTCGAACGAGCTCAACATATTTCTTCCGAATAACCCATTCGGAAAGGGCCGAATAACCCATTCGGAAAGGTAGGACTGGCAGAGTCACAAATATAATGGAGAACTCATCAAGAGCACTCTGGTTGTGATATTTTGGTTCAAATGAACTTCTACCATATTGGTTAATGGTATTGGAAGAATCATAAAGCACGAACCTCGAGGACTATCACAAAAGTTACAAATATCCTATAGGAGCGAGCAAACACTATCAACAGGAGGTAAGTGGAGTGAATCTTGGGTTCAAGAACCCAGGAATAGAATGCCTACTAACTAAATGGCAGCATGCGATGCTTTCGAATGACGGCCAGAAACATCACACTGGGAATATAAGCATTGCTAGATTACTAGGTGATTCTCTAAGACACCTAGGGTCATAATAATAGCTTCTACATATACGTCGAGGCAATGGAATACCTCAACACACCGGTTAGTGTGCTTAATCTGAGCCAAGAGGACATCGGGAACATAGAGGAATGATTTGCAAGTGCATCACACTATTTAGAAACCTAGGATGACTCGGACAGCATATCGACTGTAAATGCTCAAAAAATATTTGAGACATCCTGCAAAATGGTTGCAAAACCACACAACATCATAATATCAAGGTTCCGAGACCAACTATTAACACACAGAAGTAATAGAAACTGAACTGAGACTTGAATCCATCAATCCTATAAGTCTACGGATTAGTAACACGTGATCCTGATAGAAAGAAGAGAAGCCTAGTTCTCAATCCCCGTAGAAAAAGAAGAGGGTGACTCAGATCAGAAGGTCATAAGGTAAAGGAGTAAAAAGAGCCTTACGTTCCCTTCCACAATCAATTCCCTTATGTAACTAAAACATTTCTAGACTGGACTTCGACCAGTTTGGCTTGGTAATCCTACAGGCGGTCAAGCTCTGATACCAAAGCTGTCGGGACATCGATCCTAAGTCACACCGATCTAGCATGTAACGCATCACATCACTTTGCGGCCTCACGCACGGTATCACCACGGGTGCCACCTTACCTGGCCCGGGACCGTTTGCGCCTTTTGTCTAACGTATATGATAGTGTCGCTAGTATCCATATGAGAGAGAACCCAGGCCGACATTGCTAGTCGTAAACACAAGGTGGCACAAACTTATAGGGACATGCATACATGACCCAGCAATGCACGTGTCGGTGATCAACGTATGAACCCAAGTCGTACCAAGCTACAAGGACTTAAAGGAACAACGCGTGACATTTCCCCGAAGGGATATACACAGGAGGAAAGAAGGACACATGCCGATCATCCCATGTGTTCCGAAGCAGTAGCAAGATACCATGGCTCAGTGGAAGCACTAGGAGACATTTCCCCATAAGAGAGGCCACCAAGAATAACAACTAGATTGTCGGATCCCACACATACCAAGCATTCCAAAGTCATACACACAATATGCTCGATATGTGCAAATACAACATGGCATCACAAAAAAACTCTACGAATCGAAGTATCTATTCAGAAGGCTCCGAAGAGTCATACATAGTAAGAATTACAATCATGGGTCACATCACCCAACATACAGAGCATACAAGCAACGGAAGCATAACATGTCTGAGTACAGACAACTATAAATGACAAAGGCTGAGAAGCCTGACTATCTACAAGACCCTCCCAAGGGTACAAGATCGTAGCTGAGGTAACAAGCTAAATGTCAAAGTCCACGCGGAACTACTAGTGCGACTGAAGTTTCTCTGCAAAAACATAAATTAAGCAAACGTATCCAGCAAGATTTGCATCAGAACTAGCTACATATGCATCAGTATCAACAAAGGGGGTGGTGGAGTTTAACTGCAACTAACTCTTTTGAGGTGGCGCAGATGAGTCCACGTATTCACCATAACAATACACCACTACGGATCTGCTCCCGTCTCCCCACAAGAGGGCCATCCATAGCACTCATGCTTATCCTGCGTATTTTAGACTATCCACTTTCACTTCTCTATGAACAATGTAAGCATTCCAAGTGGTCCATATCCGCGGACGTGGCTATTCGAATAGATCATATTATCCTACATGGGTGTATTTCTTCACACACACTCTCACCACTTATCGTCGTTTACATGACATGTACTCGGCAACCTTCAAGCGGAAGCCCAGAGAGGGTGTTGGCCACGACCTGACTAACCACACAAGTCTCTAGTCCAGGTTTATCGCCTATTGGGGTTCCATCCGTAAGGAAATCCGGCCGGGGTTTCCACTATAGGCCCGAACGATGTGTACAGTGTTCCCAAGCCCACCAAACGTGCAAAGCTTTGTACACCCGGCCATGGTGCCTAGTATGTCCCAAGCCCACCTGTACCAGGTGCCACTTGGTAGAATACTAACACAACCTACAAACACTAGAAACTAGTTGCAACTCCTGGATAGAGATTAAGGCGATTAATAAGCCGAGAAGGTTCGAGTTACCGGAACCCAATGTGTGGCAGTAACTGTCTTGGATCACAAACACAGAACTTAGTTCCTGAGGACGGTTTCAATGAGACAACCCACCACGTACTTCTACATCGCCTCTCATCGCTACCTTTACCAAATCGTGTTCACACACTTAGCTCTCAACGGTAAGACATGTTCATCACCATCCCGATCAATCCCAGATGAATCAGACCTGACACAACTCTAAGCATAGTAGGCATAACAAACAAGCATTAATGAGTAGGCACATCATGGCTCAAACAACTCCTACTCGTTCTAGTGGGTTTCAACAATTTACTGTGGCAAAGACAGTTCACACAGAGGAAATGGGTTCAACTACCGCAGCATGTAACATTTGAATCGTTGTTGTCCTAATGCAGTAAAAGAGAGCAAGAGCAAGAGAGTGGGATTGGACCAGAATGCTCCATGGCGGTTTGCTTGCCTGGCACTTCTGAAGATAGTATAGCTCTTCATTGGTGTCATCGATCACATCGTCAGAGCAACGTCTACTGAGAGGGGACAAACACCGGCAATAGAGAAAGAACACAATCAATGCAATGCATCAATATGATGCATGATCATGACATTCGGCTAATGCAGCTAGCAAATATTTAAATGGAGTTGGTTTGAATACAAGTTTCAAATTCAAACTCCATATGTGTTTATTCAAATACCATTTAATTGATTGACCTAATCAGCAGGCATAAGTTGCTCAAACATGCATGGAAATGACATAAACAGATTCTTCGGATTTTTCTGATCATTTTTCATATATAAACTATTTCATTGGAGTTATAGATTATTTTCTATGAATTTTTGAAGTTTAATTCATTTCCTGGAATTTCCTGAATTAGTTTTAATCTAGAAAATCATTTACTGCATCAGTATGGCGTCACCATGATGTCATCAGTCAACAAAGGCGCTCCAAGTCAAAGCTGACCAGTGGGACCCGCTTGTCAGTGTCACAACTAATTAACAGAGTTAATTAGTGCTAAGTTGAAATCTAATGTATCTTAATTAGGGCCTGGGCCCACAGGTCAGTGACCCGGGGTGGTCAAACCCCAGTCAAAAGGGTCAACGCCACTGGCGGTTTGACGCCGGCGATGGCAAACACGGCGAAGCGCTGTAGGGTTGCTTCTCCGGCGGATTAACGCGCGGCAGAGGGCACCAGTAGTGAGCCCTTGCTTGCCCGCATCTAGGGGCGCACGCAGCTGGGCACAGGGAGGCTGGGGTCGATGGCGGCAACCACTTGGGCAGTGGCCAGAGCTACGGCGTCGAGCAGAATGGGGCTGCGGAGCAAAACATGAGGAGCTGGGGGACGCGTTCGGCTCCTGGGAGCTCGGTGAGCACGGCGACACGCTCAAAAGCAGGCGGAGACGACTGTTGCCATGTCAAGGACATGGCACGGCTGCGGCGACTGTCGGTGTCAAAACCGGCGGATCTCGGGTAGGGGGTCCCGAACTGTGCGCCTAAGGCGGATGGTCACAGGAGGCGGGGGACACGATGTTTACCCAGGTTCGGGCCCTCTCGATGGATGTAATACCCTACTTCCTGCTTGATTGATCTTGATGATATGAGTATTACAAGAGTTGATCTAGCACGAGATCGTAGAGGCTAAACCCTAGAAGCTAGCCTATGGTATGATAGTTGTCCTCCTACGGACTAAACCCTCCGGTTTATATAGACACCGGAGGGGGCTAGGGTTACACAAAGTCGGTTACAAGGGAGGAGATCTACGTATCCGTGTCGCCAAGCTTGCTTTCCACGCTAAGGAGAGTCCCATCTGGACACGGGACGAAGTCTTCAATCTTGTATCTTCATAGTCCAACAGTCCGGCCAAAGGATATAGTCCGACTGTCCGAGGACCCCCTAATCTAGGACTCCCTCAGTAGCCCCTGAACCAGGCTTGAATGGCGATGAGTCCAGCGCGCAGATTTGTCTTCGGCATTGCAAGGCGGGTTCCTCCTCCGAATACTCCATAGAAGATCTTGAACACAAGGATAGTGTCTGGCTCTGCAAAACAAATTCCACATACCACCGTAGAGAGAATAATATTTCCACAAATCTAATCTGCTGACGCATTTTGCAGCATGACATCACACCATGGCCCGGTCATTATTCGAACCATTTTTTACAACCAGCCACTGCACCTATCGCGAGGCGGTTTCCATGGCACGTCTTGTCGAAGCAGAGATCGTGTCCCCTTATCACGGGATTCTCATCAATACGGGTGTGGGTAACCCAACCGCGCCATCAATTACGGCGCTTGGGGAATAAGAGGTTTTACCTGGTGAGTGGGGAGGCGCATCGCCTCTTCCGCCCTTATAAAGGGACAAGGATTCACTCTTTTCACCCACGCCTTCTCCCCGATTCATTCCCTTCTGCTCAAGCTCCAGTGCCCAAGCGTTCATCTTCTCTGCCCACAAAAGGTCTTCCGAAGATGTCCGGATCCGGAGCAGGAGGCAAATGGATGGCCTCTACCGTCCGAGAGAAGGATATCAAAAAGCTTCGGGAGGCCAGGTACCTGGCCAAGAAAACAGCCACCGTCTCCCGACGGCGGGACAGATCGTCCCCACTCCGGAACCCCACGAGAGGGTTGTATTCCTCCCTCACTTTGTCCGCGGGCTAGGGTTTCCCCTCCACCCGTTCGTTCGTGGCATCATGTATTATTATGGGATCGATCTTCACGATCTGTCCCCTAATTCCTTCCTCAACATCTCGACATTCATTGTCGTGTGCGAGGCTTTTCTCCGCATTTCGCCGCACTTCGGTTTATGGCTGAAGATTTTTAATGTGAAGCCCAAGGTGATGGGTGGCGAGCACGCCGAGTGCGGGGGTGCTATGGTGAGCAAGATGCCCAACGTCATATGGCTAACGGGAACCTTTAATGATTCTGTCAAGGAGTGGCAACAACAGTGGTTTTATATCACTGAGCCATGCGGCAAGGAATGGGCCGCCTCTCCCGAGTCTCGATCCGGTGCCCCCCTGCGGCTTACATCCTGGGTTAAGAAAGGCCTGGACTGGTCCTCGTCCGACGAACTGTCGGTGCTCCAGACGCGCGTTGAGGATATGGGAGACAAGAACATTGAACTTGTCAATGTGGTCCAGGTGATGTTAGTTCGCCGGATCTTGCCTTGTCAGCACCGGACCTGCAATTTATGGGAATTTGATCCGGCCAGGCACCAGACCTTGCGGGAGCTTTTCGGCTCCTCGCACAAGGACATTTGGAAGGTGCTTTTCAAGTCCAGCAAATCATGGCCGGACTCCGCCGAGGACCGCGGGTACCAACTGTCCCGCCCTATAAGTTCGGTAAGTCATCAAAACTTTTTATCTGCGTAACCCAAGGGAAGCGCTTAACGCATTTTATACAACTCTCCCAGGGCTGGACGAAGAAGGCGGAGCGGATCCATTGTCCGGCATCGCTGCCCGAAGAACCCGACATCCCACTTCTGATGAAGATGCTGGTCCCGGCGCCTTACAAGGTGCAAAAGAAGACGGCCGAGAAGGAGGCCAAAAAGACCCGGGGCGGCCTTCGTCGCCGCGGCACTTTGGACACAATATCCGAAGGCTCCAATGCCCATTCCACCTCCGAAGAGGACGAGGAGGAGGAGGAACATGAATCCCCTGCGGGGGGGGGGGGAGAAAGAAGAGGACGGCCTCCGCACACTTGGAGGTCGAGCTGCCCAAAAGGGGAAAGGCTCCTCTTCCGCAGGAGTCCACTGCCGCCGCCGACAGCGGCCCGACGTGGGATCCCAGGGCCCAACCCCTGGTGAACTTGTAAGTATATAAAATCCGAGTACGTTTTAGGCGTCCGGACTCATCGTGGCTTAGTATTTTAACGTAAGCCATATTTTTTGTAGTCCGGCGAGGTCCCGTACCAAACAATGCTCATCAGAGGACTTACTGAGCTAAAATGCTATGGAGAGCGGGACACCCCCAAAGGCCCCTTCCTCCAAACAGGTGCATAACACCGAGGCTTCGTCCCAGAAGGACCCCGACCAAGGAGGAAAGGAAAAAACCGTGAAGGCGGCGCCTGGAGGTCATACCACAGGGGCCGGACACGTGGGGGAAAAGATTCCCATGGGGGCTGACGGCGGGGGCGATCCTGAGTTCGGCTCCCAGCCGGATGCGATTCCAGAGACCTATACGGCTTCAGAATCAAGCAGGCAGCCTCCTTCGGCTGGAGGGGGCGTGCCTGTTCCATCGGCGACCTCTATCCATCCAGAAGTGTCGGATGCTTTGTTGGTGGCGTTGAAAGACGCCTCCATCATTGATGAACACCATGCCCTTATGGTTCCGGTGATTGAGAAGATTCAGTCAACTGAGAGTGGACTGAACGAAGCCTGTATCAGCCTTATAAGAGGCTTTGAGGTATGTTTTATGAGTTTTCAAAGAGTGTCATAGTATAGATAGTAGCCCCTGATACACTGTTCGGTGAAAGAAAGAACCGGATAGGGGATCGAATTGATGATCGCCGGAAGACTCATTGAATGATATTGATTTCTCTTCTGTTACAAGAAGGCATCTGTAGTGGCTGCTGCCTCTCGTACCGCGGAGATCTCCGGACTGAATCAAAGTCTGGAGCGGGCCATAGAAGAACTTGGCCAATTGAGAATGCAGTTGAGAGATAAACAAGGTATGCACAAGCTTTGCTCGCATTTATTGCGAAATAAATTTTCAGTATGAAATAAGCTGCATAATTTGTGCTAGGGGTTATGACCGAAGTCGAGGCCCTCAAAAGGGCCGTTGCCGAGGCCGAGAAAAAGGCGGCCACAGAGCGGACTCTTCGTGAGAAACACGAGGCCAGAGTTATTGAAGCTGAGCAGGAGCTGCAAGAGGCCGTAAGGAGATGCGAGACCTTGGAGCAGAGTTTAACGGAGAAAGAATCCGAACTCACCAAGGCGCGTCAGGCCACGAGCGATGCCCGGGGGGAAACCCAAAGCGCCCTGCAGGGGATCCAAGAGGCGAGAAAGATCGCGGCGGGTAAGGCTTTTTCCATGTAAGGCAAGTATTTGAAGGGAAAACTATGTTTCTGATTTTGAATCCGGATTTCTCAGGGGTATTTGCCGAGCTACCTCGCAGCATATCAGATGCCGCCCAATTCTACCGAGCCGAAGAAAGGAACACCGCAGATAAGCTCTTCTGGTCGCAGTATTTGGCGCCGAATTATCCGGTGCCTTTTGCCGATCAACTGAAACAGCTGATCGAACTGCATAAGGCGGCGGAACTAGCCATGAAAGATCTGGTTATCCGGCTATGGCCTGCCGAGCCGATTCCAAGCAGCTACTTCGGGCTCGTGAAGCGGCTTGTAAGCGCTTGCCCTCGACTTGACGTCATCAAGCGGTCGGTCTGTATAGAAGGTGCGCGAATGGCCTTCGCCCGCGCAAAGGTGCACTGGGGGAAGATGGATGCCGAAAAGCTGATGACCGAAGGACCGCCAGAGGGGAAGGAGCACCGCAAGCCCGAATTATATTATGAGAGTGTCCTAAAAGGATCCTACCTTGCAGCGGAGCTATGCACCAAGGATATTATATTTCCATGAATGCCAATCAAGTTGACCTTTGTAATGTTTGAACAAGGTCATTTATTTGTCGCCTATTATATAAAAGTTTACCCTCCTGTGCGGCCGTTTTATATGTTAAACCTGAGAGTTGCCAGTCGTCGGCTTCTGCCCCCACGTAAGAAGTACGGGGGTGTTCGGGATAAACCTGAGCACTCTTTATCCCAGTGTTGGTCCTTCGAAGGAGGTGCTCAGCACAACGAACTAGGCAATCGGACTATAGGGCTTTATCACTCTCACTTAGCCATTGGAGCTTTAGTATGGTAGGCGCAGCCCCTGGTGTTCGGAAGACCGTACTAGGGGCTCTATAAGCACCTGACCGGAGAAAAAACCGATCCATCGCACGCTGCATTGGTTATGGCATTATGCGGGAGAAATCCTTAAAGATTTTGTGACCTCTCGAACAGCTGACCAGCTCTCGCCGTATCATGACAGTCAGTTTTCGGCTTTCTCTACTGAGGTGCTCGTCCGGAAGAACCGGGACACAATCGCAGTAGTTCTCCCAGTGCTACCTTAGCCGATATAGCGGAACGTAAGGTACCAAAACATGGGAGCCGGGCAAACCCAACTATTGACCCAAGACATGATTCGGAGCTGATGCATATAATGCTATAGGTTCGGGGTGCCGAACTTCCATGAAGGTGTTAGGACTTTATTGCCGTGTTATGGGTAAAACGAAGCCCCTGGCATATTTTAAGGCATATCGCTGTGTACGGATGCCACTTGACAAAATGATTTCAATAAGAAATAATAGCAGGTAAACATCATATAAATCCACATGTTGTATTTGAATAGTACGTCTATGCGCATGGGTACAAGTAATGTGATAAAAAAGGAATATGATTGCGGAACCTGCTGAGACCAGAGGGAAGGGGCTGAGTGCGGATCCGTAGTATAGCCGGACGGTCACTGCGGGGAATGTCTAAGGATTCCCTTACGCATTCAAGCTGCCTCTGTGTAGCCCGTCCTGGTCGGCGCAAGGGTGAACCTGCGAAGGAAATGTAAGAAATATGTATGTGCCGGAGGGCGGTTGAGCCGCTGAGTTCGGCCTGTCCTGGCTTTCGCCGGAGTGTTTAGTTGAGCTCTGGACGAGCCAGGCTATCCTTCCGCGAAGTAGGTCGGAGTCCCTTGACGGTGTCCGGGAGCCTGGACGTCGACTTGAGGTTCGGCTGCAAGGTGCTGCTCGTTGTTTCTGCTGCTAAGGCAGTGGTGTATTTGTTGGTGCCGAGGGAAGGTTCGGCCTTGCCATGAACCGTGATGACGCCGCGTGGACCGGGCATCTTGAGCTTACGGTAGGCATAATGTGGCACCGCGTTGAATCGAGCGAACGTGGTTCGTCCGAGCAGTGCTTGATAATCACTGCGGAAAGGGACGATTTCGAAGATTAACTCTTCGATACGGTAATTTTCTGGTGATCCGAAGACTACCTCAAGGGCAATGGAACCTGTACAGCTAACCTCCACACCTGGTACAATGCCTCTGAAAGTGGCTTTAGTGGGTTTGATCGCCGAATGATCGATGCCCATTTTGCGCACTGTGTCCTGGTAAAGCAGATTTAGACTGTTGCCTCCGTCCATAAGGACTCGAGTGAGGTGGAACCCGTCTATTATTGGGTCAAGGACTAGTGCGGCTGGATTGCCCTGATTGGCGTTAACCGGACGATCCGTGTGGTTGAAGGTGACCGGCTCTAGTTTATATTGTGGGACGATAGTTCAGTTGAGTCGCCATCCCTAAGGATGCATATCCGGTCCGAGTTGGTAATTTGGGTGGTATTTACCATATTCACCGATTGAATATGCGGGGGAAATTTCTTTTGCCCTCCTGTGTTCGGTGGTCTGGGCTCTTCGTCGCTATCGTCGCTTTGAGACCCCCCTTCGTCTTTGGCGCCTGCCCTGCCGGCTTGTTTGAAGACCCAGCATTCTCTGTTGGTATGGGTGGCTGGCGTTTCTGGGGTGCCATGAATTTGGCATTGGCGATCGAGTATGCGGTCCAGACTGGATGGACCCGGATTTTTATTTTTGGGTGGCCCTTTCCGCTGACCGGACTTTGAGCCCCTGAACCCGGCATTAACTGCCGTATTTTCGGCGTTTTCACCATATTTGCGGCGCTTGTGTTTGTTGCGTCGTGGTTTGCCGTTGCTATCCCTGGCTTCTGATATGCCAGGTTTGCTTGCTGTATTGGTACTACGAGCCAACCAGCTATCTTCGCCCGCACAAAAGCGGGTCATAAGTGTCGTGAGGGCTGCCATGGATTTTGGCTTCTCTTGGCCGAGGTGCCGGGCGAGCCATTCGTCATGGATATTATGCTTAAATGCCGCTAAGGCCTCTGCATCCGGACAGTCGTCTATTTGGTTCTTCTTGGTTAGGAACCGGGTCCAGAATTTCCTGGCCGATTCCCCTGGCTGCTGAGTTATATGACTTAAATCGTCAGCGTCCGGCGGTCGCACATAAGTGCCCTGGAAATTGTCCAGGAATGCCTCTGCCAGGCTCTCCCAACTTCCGATGGAGTTTGCCGGCAAGCTATTGAGCCAATGCCGAGCCGGCCCTTTGAGTTTTAGCGGGAGATACTTGATGGCATCTAGGTCATCCCCGCGGGCCATGTGAATGTGGAGGAAGAAGTCTTCTATCCATACCGCGGGGTCTGTAGTACCATCATATGATTCAATGTTTACGGGTTTAAACCCTTCTGGGAATTCGTGATCCATTACTTCATCAGTGAAGCATAGGGGGTGTGCGGCGCCCCTGTGCCAGGCTATATCACGACGCAGTTCATACGAGTCTTGTCTGCCGTGTTCGGCTTGGCCGGATTTGCTTTTAGTGTATCCTGCATGACGATCATCGTCACGTGTTGGTGCGCGCCCCCGTGATCCGTAGATCGATCTTGCATGTTTTGCCTTGTTTTCCAATACATCTCGCAGGTCCCGCGTGTTGCCCCGGGCCTTGGTATTTTTGTTTGGGTGGCGGCGGGGTGCGGGCTGGTTTTCAGGCTGAAATGCCTCTCTGTCTCGGCCGCGAGGTGGCCGATCAGCCGCATCATACGCTGGTGATGTATGTTTCAATGCTTCCTCTTCGAGTTGGGGTAGCAACCTGCGCTTTTGGTAACTCTTGGTTGGGCGCTCGAGTTCGTATTCCTCGGCTACCAGGACTTCAGTCCATCTATCCGCTAGCAGATCTTGGTCAGCTCGAAGCTGTTGTTGCTTTTTCCTCAGGCTGTTTGCTGTGGCTATAAGCCGGCGCTTGAAGCGCTCCTGCTCGACGGGATCCTCAGGCACGATAAATTCTTCGTCGCCGAGGCTCACTTCGTCTTCGGAGAGAGGCATGTAATTGTCATCCTTTGATTCTCAGTTTTGTGCCTCTTCCAGAGGGCTAGCTTGTTCGTCCTCCCGCTCGAGGTCTGGCTGGAGGGGATTATCGTCGTCTTCGGCACTATCCGAAGCGTTATTGTCTCTTGTGCCAGTATCGCTGCCTTTGCTATGGCGAGACTTAGAGCGGCGCCGCTGACGTCGGTGCTTGGGTTGCTTCTTGGAGGGATTATCCTCCGTTGTCTTATCGCCATCCCCTTCTTTGGGGGTATCCACCATGTATATGTCATACATGGAGGTGGCAGTCCAGCGCCCTGTGGGCGGTGGTTCCTGTTCGTCTCCTGCATCGTCGTCCATACCATCGATGTCTTCGGAGTCGAAGTCGAGCATGTCGGTTAAATCGTCGACAGTGGCTACTAAGTGGGTGGTGGGTGGGAAGCGAATTTCTTCGTCGTCCGCATCCCATTCTAGCCGGACATAGTTTGGCCAAGGTTCTCCTGACAAGGAGAGGGACCTTAATGAATTTAGCACGTCGCCGAAAGGCGAGTGCTGAAAGATATCCGCGGAGGTAAACTCCATGATCGGCGCCCAATCAGATTCGATGGGCACGGACACAAGCGGCTCGGAGTCCGTGGCCGGGGACGAATCTAATGATTCGGCAACACGGGTCTCGTGGGAGGTGAAGTCAGTATTCGGCTCTATCGCCACTGAGAGTGCGGCTTTCGTGGCGGGGTCTATCCACCAGTCCTCTGATGGCGCAATTTATTCCGGATTAAGGGCCGGAGTAGTTGCGGGTGTAATCTTCCAAACACTGTCCGACGGCAGAGCTAAATCATGCTCGTCATGATCGTGCGGCGTACTTGACATGGGCTCGAATCCGCCGAAGATCAAGTCTCCGCGGATGTCGGCAGTGTAGTTCAAGTTTCCAAATCTGACCTGATGGCCAGGGGCGTAGCTTTCGATCTGCTCCAGATGGCCAAGCGAATTGGCCCGTAGTACGAAACCACCGAATATGAAGATCTGTCCGGGGAGGAAAACCTCACCCTGGATCGCATCGTTGTCGATGATTGAAGGAGCCATCAAGCCTTACGGTGGCGGCACAGTGGAACTCTCAATGAAAGCACCAATGTCGGTGTCAAAACCGGCGGATCTCGGGTAGGGGGTCCCGAACTATGCGCCTAAGGCGGATGGTAACAGGAGGCGGGGGACACGATGTTTACCCAGGTTCGGGCCCTCTCGATGGAGGTAATACCCTACTTCCTGCTTGATTGATCTTGATGATATGAGTATTACAAGAGTTGATCTAGCACGAGATCGTAGAGGCTAAACCCTAGAAGCTAGGCTATGGTATGATAGTTGTCCTACGGACTAAACTCTCCGGTTTATATAGACACCGGAGGGGCCTGGGTTATACAGATTCGGTTACAAGGGAGGAGATCTACATATCCGTATCGCCAAGCTTGCCTTACACGCCAAGGAGAATCCCATCCGGACACGGGACGAAGTCTTCAATCTTGTATCTTCATAGTCCAATAGTCCGGCCAAAGGATATAGTCCGGCTGTCCGAGGACCCCCTAATCCAGGACTCCCTCAGCGACCTCGGCCACGGTCGGAAGATGGAGCTAGGGGACGGGAACGGAGGGGGCGAGCAAAGAGAAAGCAGAAGGAGCTCTTAAAGAGGACGATGAGGTGGTCAACGAGATAGGGGCCTCTCGGTGCTGCGAACGGAGCCGCGACGATCGCTGGCCGTGGCGATGAAGACGACTGTGATGGCATGGCTTCAGTGCACCCGGCGTCGCATGCGTCGGGGTAGAGCTTCACGGACCAGAGGCAGAGATCGTGGCCTAACTGGCTAGGCATGGGGACACTGGTGGCCGCTGTGGTGCCCGTCGGCGGTCTTTGGCACATCCAGGGAGGAGCGAAGAGAGACAGAGGAGGGAGAGAGGCACGGGGAGAGTAGTTGGGCCAGGGGGTTGCGTGGCACTCGGGAGAGGCATCCAAGGCGAGGAGGGGGCAGCCAAGCAGGGAGGAGATGGCCGGCGCGCGTCAGGCACACGCCCTCCTGCCTACTGGTAGGAGGTTGAAGACGGTGCGGCGGCTGGGCTGGGCCGGCTAGGCTGAACAGGTAAGGTTTCTGTTCTTTTCTAATTCTGTTATGTTTTCTATTTTGCAGATTTCGTTTGAATTTGGTTTCAAAACCACTTTAATTATTGTTGCTTCTGAAAATATTTGTGGATGCAATATGGACTAACCCAAACCCCCACATTCATTTTCCAGAATTATTAGAGCTATTGAAAATGTACATATCATTTAAAAGCCCCAATTGAAATACTATATGGGTTAATTCAAAAATCCATAAATGGCCAAGAAATATGCTCATCATTTTTGGCAGAGGTTTTCACCTTATCAGGAATCATGAACATTTTCAAAGGGCATTTTGGGTTCTTTGAAATAGATTTTATTTGAACCTATTTGAATTCTTTCTAGTGCTAGGGTTTGATCAATCCCCATTTCAACTTTAAATAAAATTTAAACATGATGCAACATGCAAATCTAACCCAAGTGCATTACTGAACTAGGGTTGTGACAAACCTCCCACTTATGATTAACCCCTCTCGCAAGCATCTGCAACTACGAAAGAAGAACTAAGGTAAACCTAACCATAGCATGAAACATATGGATCCAAATCAGCGCCTTACAAAGCAACACATAAACTAGGATTTAAGCTTCTATCACTATAGCAACCCATCATCTACTTATTACTTCCCAATGCCTTCCCCTAGGTCCAAATTATGGTGAAGTTTCATGTAGTCGACGTTCACATAACACCACTAGAGGAAAGACAACATACATCTCATCAAAATATCGAACGAATGCCAAATTCACATGACTACTTTTAACAAGACTTCTCCGATGTCCTCAGGAATAAACATAACTACTCACAAAGCATATTAATGATCAAGCCTGGAGGGGTATTAATTATCATTAAGGATCTGAAAATATAATCTTCCACCGGTCAAACCAACTAGCATCAACTACAAGCAGTAATGAACACTACTAGCAACCCACAAGTACCAATCTGAGGTTTTGGGACCAAGATCGAATACAAGAGATGAACTAGGGTTTGAGAGGAGATGGTGATGGTGAAGATGTTGGTGGAGATTGACCCCCTCTTGATGAGAGGATCGTTGGAGATGACGATGGCTTCGATTTCCCCCTCCCGGAGAGATGTTTCCCCGGTAGAACAGGTCCGTCGGAGCCCTAGATTGGTTCTGCCCAGGTTCCGCCTCGAGACGGCGGCGCTTCGTCCCGAAAGCTTCCTCCTTATTTTTTCCAGTTCAAAACACACCATATAGCAGAAGATTGGCGTCGGAGGCCTGACAGGGGCCCCACAAGGACAGGGCGCGCCCAGGGGGTAGGGCGCTACCTCCACCCTTGTGGCTGGCAAGTCGCCCCCCTCTGGTATTTTCTTCACCCAATATTTTTTATATATTGCAAAAATATGTTGTGTGAAGTTTCAGGACTTTTGGAGTTGTGCAGAATAGTTCTCTAATATTTGCTCCTTTTGTAGTCAACAATTCGAGCTACCGGCATTCTCCTTCTTCATGTAAACCTTATAAAATAAGAGAGAAAAGGCATAAGTATTGTGATATAATGTGTAACAACAGCCCATAATGCAATAAATATCAATATAAAAGCATGATGCAAAATGGATGTATCAACTCCCCCAAGCTTAGACCTTGCTTGTCCTCAAGCGAAAGCCGATATCGAAAAATATGTCCACATGTTTAGAGATAGAGGTGTCGATAAAATAAAATATGGACATGAGGGCATCATGACCATCTTTAGAACAGAAACATATAATAATGCCATATAATTTCTTATGCTAAAGTAACAATTCGTTCACTAAGTAAAGTATGAATCAGAAACCTCATTGAAAACTAATAAACTATGATCTCAGTCACTGAAGCAATTGCAATTCATCATAACATTGGAAACGGTCAATTCAAGAGCTTTTCAAGAAGTCCACATACTCAACTATCATTTAGTCTTTCACAATTACTAACACTCACGCGATACTTATGGATACAAAGTTTCAATCGGACACAGAGAAAGATAGGTTCTTACAATTTCGCCTCCCAACCTTTTAACTCAAAGGTAATGTCAACAATAATACTTTATGATAACCTACATCCGAGTGGATATATATATCCAGATCTCTCCAACACATAGTGCTTGCCCAAGGAAAAGGTGTAAAAAGGAAAGGTGATGATCACCATCACTCTTGTACAAGGGTAGGAGATAAAGTAAAAGATAGGCTCTTCGCAGAGGGAAGCAGAGGTTGTCATGTACTTTTATGGTTGGATGCACAAAATCTTAATGCAAAAGAACGTCACTTTATATTGCCGCTTGTGATAAAGACCTTTATTATGCATTCTGTCACTTTTATTTCTTCCATATCACAAGTTCGTATCAAGCTTATTTTCTTCACATAAATAGATCATACATATTTAGAGATAAATTTTTATTGCTTGCACAAATGACAACTCACTTAAAGGATCTTACTCAATCCAGAGGTAGGTATGGTGGACTCTCATGGCAAAACTGGGTTAAGGGATGTTTGGAAGCACAATTAGTATCTCTACTTGGTGCAAATAATTTGGCTAGCATGAGAGGGAAAGGCAAGCTCAACATGTTGGATCATCCATGACAACATAACTTCTATTCGGATGTAAGAAAACATAAGTATAATGAGTGCTCACAATATAACTTCTATTCAGATATAAGAAAACATCAACCTTTTATCATGTCATATTTTAAGGGGTGCTCACAATTAGAAAAAGATGTCCAACATAGCGTATTTATATGTGAAGCCTCTCTTTCTTTATTACTTCCTATTAATTGCAACAATGACCAAAACTATGTTGGTCAACCCTCAATAACTTTTATTCATCATACCCTTTATATGTGAAGTCATTACTCTCCATAAGATCAATATATGATCTCTTTATTTCTTTTTATTATTTTATTTCCTCAACATCATAGCAAGAAAGCAAAGCCCTCAACTCAAAACTACTCTTTATTATATATATAACTCATGGACTCGATTAGATAGATAGAGATCGAAACAAAACTCAAAGCTAGATCATACTAAAACTTTATTCTACTAGATGTAGATATAACCAAAAGGATCGAACTAAGAAAAACGATAAAGATAAAGAAGTGGTGATGATACGATACCGGGGCACCTCCCCCATGCTTGGAAGTTGCCAAGGGGAGTGCCCATACCCATGTATTTATGTCTCTTTCTTCGAAGGTGGGGATGATGGGGTTGTTGATGAAGTAGTGTCACAGATTGAGTGTAGGAGATGCTCCAATTTGCGAATAATGCCCTTGAGTGCGGTAATATGCTCTTGCAACAGAATATTTTCACGAGCGAGACACTTGTTTGCACACGAACTATTTCAATGATCTTCAAAGCTTCAATTTTAGTAGGGGTAAGATGATTGTAGTAAGGTTGAAGGATGTCTTCTTCTTCTGCTGCCGGAACTTGATCTTCTGCGGCGTTCTTGATCTTGTCACCCCCGTTGATCTCTTCAGGTCCTTCTCTCTTCATATGTAACTTCATTAGCCAAGTATCGTCGCCCGCGTTGTTGGAGGAGGGGGCGACATGATGTGTGGTGGTGAGCGCACGGCAGATGCCAAGGCATGGCTAAAGAGTGGAGGAGGCTCAAGGGCTCTGGTGGGCTCCAGTGGTGAGGTCGGCATGAGCGAGCGTGGGACGCAAGACATACCCAGGTTCGGGGCTCTTCGGAGAGATAACACCCCTAGTCCTGCCGAGTGTGGTTTACATATAACAGTACTGGGTTGCTCCTAGAGCTGTATGGAGGAAGAAGGAAGGCTGGCCAAGGCTTAGGCAAGTCCCTCTCCTCGGGTGCTACTTGCTAGGTGTGTGTGTGTGTGTGATCGCGTGCGCGAGTGAAGGAGTTGCCCGTATGCATGAGGGCTCTTGGGGGGTTTTATAGGTCAACCCCACAGGGGTACAATGGTAATGTTACAAGGCTGTAGGGTCGGGTCGTTAGTGTCCAGGAACCCGGTGTTGGGACTCGCCGGGTACCAGGCCTCGCCGGGTTCCTCGGGCATGGGACCCGCCGGGTACGGGGGCACTGTTGGCCGTCTTGTCGATCGTCAGGGAGTGGCCGGGTTGAGTTGGCTATAGTGGCACTCCGTTAGGTCGCCGCTTGCTGGCGTCATGCGTGACGACGGGTGCATTGTTGCCACGCCGGCCCCGGTCAGCGGGTAGGTGGGGGGCACTGTTGCCTGGCCCGGCTGACCAGAGGCATGGGCGGGGCACTGTGGCTTTGGTCATTAGTTGGTGGACACTCATCCCATCATATGGCTGGGATGCGACGCCTGCTGACCCTTGGCCATGTTGGAGAACATGCCAAGGGGGGAGCTGGCTTGTTGGAGAAGTCTTGGTGCGCTGGGCTCGGCTGTCTTGAGCTGGTTGTTGTGGCCGAGTTGAGGAGTCTGGCCGGGTCGAGGATTAGGCTGGGTAGAGGGGTTTGGCCAGGTTGAGTGACCCGGCCAAGCGTGAGCTGTCTTGAGGGGCGATGCTGGCCCCGTTGTTTTTGAAAAGGATCCGGGTTCCATTGCCTACCCGGGGTTCATCCCCCGATAGTAGTCCTCGAAGCTGTGAAGGTCCGCCGTCTTCGGATGGGAGGGCCTTCGTAGTTTCCCCCTTTGAAGGAGGCGAATTTTGAGGCCGCCGGGTCCGGCAACACCCACTGTGTACCGGCTTCTGGAAGCTGGGACGCGGCATCCCGGCAGCGACGGGAAACCGAGGAGTCCACCGAATCTTTGAGTTAATCTTTTGGGCTTCGCGCAGGCGCCACATGGCGTCTTGGAGCCGGAGGGGCCTGACAGGCCACACGCGCGACGGGAAGGGGCGACGCACTGGGGCCCGCGGCCGCGCGCCCTCGGCCCACGTGCACGGATTTATTGCGGCGTCAGCAAGTCGGGTGCCATTCTCGAGGCAGCTATTGTGCAGGTACGTGCGTAGTTATTGCGGGGAAGTGGGAATGGCGAGCGCAAACGATCCCACTCCCCCACATTTTCGAACTGTGGCTTATAAATTCGGGCGAGGAAGGGGCGGCGGAAATCATTCTCGCTTGCGCCCCTGCTTTCGTCTTCCTTCCTCTGCTTCTTGCGACCGCGGCGCACCGCGACACCCGTTGCTTTGAGCAGAGCTTTGTAGCCACCTTCTTCTTCCTTCTCTCGCATCTTTGTCGATGGCGCTACCGTCGGACTCGTGGATGGGCTCAACCGTCACCCTCGACGACATCGCTTACCTCCGCACCACCAGGCGCCTGCCGGGGGCGACGGAGGTCGCCACGCGCCTCCCGTAGGGCGAGCCGGAGCCGCTGCCCAAAGGCACGGAGCGTGTCGTCTTCTTCCCGCCCTTCAAGCGCGGGTTCAGGCTTCCTGCGCGCGGCTTCTTCCGCGACTTCCTGGGGTTCTTCGGGCTCCAGCCCCATCATCTGGGCGCCGGCGCCATCGTGCAGCTGTCGGGCTTCGTCACCCTCTGAGAGGAGTAGCTGCGGGTCGAGCCTCCGATCGACCTCTGGGTACGCTTCTTCTCCCTGAAGCAGGAAGGGCCGAGGCCGGGGAGATGTCCGAGTGCGGGGCCGCCGTCATCTCCAATCGGTCGGGCGCTGACTGCCTGAAGATGCCGCTGGAAGATTCTGCCAAGAAGTGGCAGAATTCATTCTTCTACATTCGCAACCTCGGCGCGAACCGCATCAACTTGCCGCCCTTCATCAACTCACCGCCGAGGGAGAAGCAGAACTGGGGGTACTACACCAAGCATCCATCATAGGAGGTGTTTGACCTGTGCGAGCGGGTGTCGGTGATGAAGGAGCGGGAGGGGCTCACCGGGACCGACCTCATCACCGCCTTCATCGTCCGCCGAGTGCTGCCGCTGCAGCAGCGCAGCCACCTCATCAGACAGATGACCGGCCTTCAGGACGCCAACCGCATGGGAAACTTGCGGCTGGCGGCGGACCAGGTCGCGCGCCGGGTTAATGACATCTCCATGGCCAACCTGCGGGATGACTGGCAGTTTGGGAAACCCCCGTACAGCCGCGTGAACCTGGCACCAATGGTGAGTCCTTGGTCTCCGTATTTTGCTGCTGCTTATCTTCTTATCCGCCTGACGCGACGTGGGAGGTGCTTCTGAACGCCATCCGACATCGTTACGACCGGGCGCGGGCGCAGGTGGTGCGCGTCGCCTCGGAGGAGCCCGAGGCCCATGGCGGAGAGGAGGAGGCGACCGCTGATGCGGGCGTAGGGCGCCGAGTCGGTAAGTCTTGTGTTTTCTTCTTGAGTTGCCGGTTGGGTTGCGGCATTGGGGGTGCTGACGTGAGCTGTTGATGTAGTGGCGTTAGGTGGAGGAGGCGGCGGCGCGGCGGAGCCGGGTCGTCTCGCGGTGCGCCGCACGGGAAGGACAGCATCGCGCCGCGAGCCCCGACCGCAAAGCGCGCGGCGGACTCGGCCGGGGTGGCGAGCCGCCCGCCAAGAGGAGGCGTGCCGCGCACAGGAGAGGGCGGCCGGGCCCGCCGTTCCGGTGGTGCCGGGGTGAGTCTTTTTTTGGCTTGAACCGTCTTGCCAAGCGGCTCTGCTTGGTTTATATTTAGTTTGTCTTGGGTTTTAGGTCACCGATCACGCTGGCGCTGGCGGCGGCGGACGCGGTGTTCGTCGAGGGCGACGCGTTCTAGAGGAGCCGGCCGGCACCGTCGACCGGGACGAGGAGGAGGAGGAGCGGGCAGATCCGGACCTCGGCCTGGATCCGGCCGACGCCGAAGGCCTGGCTGGCGGGACCGGAACCGGGCTGAGGCGGAGCTGGAGGCGGCGTCGACCCAGGCCAGTGTTAGTGCCGCGGAGACGTGGGCGCGAGCCGGCAAGGAGCCGGCATGGTCGGAGATGCCGGCGGGGACGGTAGCGGCGACGACTTTCTTCGTGCAGTCGTTGGAGGGGGAGCATGGCCAAGGCGGCCGTGCAGACGTGATGGATCTCGACTGGGAGGTCGTGGTCGTTGGGGATGACACCCCGCCGCGGACTGATGTGGTCGAGCGGGCGGGGGCCGACGGAGGCGGCGATGCCGCTGTCTTGGGGGAGGCGCCGCCGGTGGTGGAGCCACAAGTCACTCCGCCCACATAGCCGGCGTCAGTGCCGGAGAGGGTGCCGGAGAAAGCACTGGAGAGGGCGCCGACCTCGGGGGAGGCGGCCAGCGGCGAGCATGCCCTAGTGCTCAGGTCGGGATGTCGTCGGTCCGCCGGGTCGCAGCCGACGCGGAGCGGGACCGGCGAGGTCTTCTTCGGGCCTCCAACCCAAGAGGAGGCAGCGATGGCCGCCATGCCCCAGCGCCTGCGAGGGCGGATGGACCGGATCCAGGCCTTCGCCCAGGCCGAGGTCGAGGCGACGAAGGAGCTGGAGCGTGCCGTGTTCGTAAGTTTTCATTGCCTTCTGCTTTTTATTTTTTCGTTTCTTCTTCTTTGTGGGGGCGTGCCAGCGCACCCACCGGGTGTAGCCCCTGAGATTCGGGCCAACTGCGTAGTAGTTGGGTCGAATCTTATCTTGCTGTCTTGTATTGATCGTTGGTTTCTGCAGCAACTGGACTCCTACCGGGTCGGCGTCTTCAACCGGCTCTTTGAGATGCACCGGCGTCTCAAGGAAAGGCTCGCTGCCAAGGAGGAGGAGCTCCGCACCGCGGTAGGTACTTTTCTTGAATGCTCTTTTTTAGTGGGGGCGCGCTAGCGCACCCACTGGGTGTAGCCCCCGAGATTCGGGCCAACTGCGTACCAGTTGGGCCAAATCTTAAAGTAGTACTTTGTTTCTGAGTCTCTCTTCTGCAGCCGAGGTGCTGTCTTGGAGGACCTAGCTGATTCGGGCCGGCTTCCACTACGACCGGCTCGTTGGCGACGTTGGTCGGCTTGGAGCCGAGGTGGAGAGGGCGAGGGCGGAGGCGACGGGAGCCCGGCCGGCGCTCGACAAAGCCAGCCAGCTGCAGGAGCTGTTGGCGGGTGACAAGGGTCGTCTTGAGGCCGAGGTGCAGCGCCTCAAGGAAGAGGCCGCCAAGGTTGTGGAGGCGCAGCAGGCCCTTGCCAAGTCGGACCAGCAACGCGGCAAGCTGGCCGACGATAAGGGGCAGCTCAAGGCCGAGGTGGAGCGCCTGAAGGCGCTGGTGGCCACCGCGGAGGAGACCCGGCAGGTGGAGGCCCGGCGCCGTGAGGAGGCCGTGAAGGCGGCCGAGGACAAGGACGCCGAGCTGAAGGCGGCCCTTGCCAAGGTCGCCGATCTGGAGAAGACGCTCCAGGAGCTTGACCGCAACATTGCCTAGGAGCGGCGCGGTACGTTGCTCGAAGCGTAGCACCTAGAAGAGTCCTTCTCCAGTAAGTGCTTTCCTTTGGTTTTGTTGTTGCCGGTTTGGGACTCCGGCTTCTTGTTCTTGGTGACTTTTCTTCTGACTTGCTTTTGTTTTCGACAGGGGCATTCCCGGAGACGCGCCAGCTGGCGGAGGAAGTGGTCTGCTTTCAGCGCGACCCGCAGGGGATCATCGGCTCCCGGACTGACCCGCGGGTGGCATTGACCTTCCCAGAGACCGTGGCCACCGCCGAGGCCCGCCTGCGAGTCTTGAGCGAGCAGATGTGGCGGCTCTCTAAGGCCGGCGCGGCGATGACGGCGGCCCTCTGGCCGGGTGCCGTCGCGCCGACTAGCTTCACGCGGGTGGCGTGGTGGTTGGAGGCGGGCCTGGACCGTCTTCATGAGTGGCGGGTTTCCTCCGCTCGTGTCGGTGCCGAGATGGCACTCAGGTTCGCGGTGTCTTGGAATCCGGCCCTGGCACTGGATGCGTTGATGGGCCAGCGAGCCAGCTCGGAGAGCCAGCTGCACGCGGAGGCCAGACGGATCACCACCCGGGCCAGCTACATCGTCGGGTTCGCCTTCCTTGACGAGTTCCAGCCGGAGCGGGCGGAGGATGGCGGGGTCGTGCCTGCTGACGACTACGGCCTGCTTCTGGATGACCCGGAGGGCAGCTCTGAGGAGACCGACGTCTACCGAGACGCGGATGCCGGGAAGGAGGATACCGACACCTCAGCGGACCCGGGAGCAGTGCGATCCGGCGGCGGGAATGCCTGATGTTTAACTTAGTAAAAAATTCAGTTAGGTAGCAGGTCCACCCACCCACTGGGGGTTGACTGGGTGTAATGAACTCTGGCCTTGGGCCTGTTTCTGAATTTATGATGTATGAGCTTTGTGGATGCTTTCACTTTTGGTTTTCGTTTTTTCGAGCCGTTTTCCTGCACTCTCCCCTCCCGGGCTTCTCCCCCGCGAGTCTGACGGCCTAGGCTCTGGTCCGTGACAAGGGGTTCGGCCTTTGAGAAGAGTGTGCAGTACTTAGGCTTTGGCAACGTTGAGCGTGAGAAAAAACACCCACTGGGCCGGCTGGCGGCAATCCGACTGGGCCGGGTTGGCGAGCAGCCGGTCGTGCGGCAACTTAAAGTGGCGAGGCCGGGTTGAGCGACCCAGCGGCATGCAAAAACTTCGTGGATGTCTGCGCTCTCGCTTTTCATCTCTAGAGCCCTTTTCTCGCAACTTTCCCCCTTTGCCCCCCCCCCCCCGCGAGTCTGACAGCCGAGGCTCCGGTCCGTGACAAGGGGTTCGGCCTTTGGGAGGAGCGTGCGATACTTAGGCTTTTGAAACGTTGAGCGTGAGCGAAACACCCACTGGGTCGGCTGGCGGCGATCCGGCGGGGCCAGGCTGGCGAGCAGTCGGTCGTGCAGCAACTTAAAGTGGCGGGGCCGGTTTGGGCGACCCGGCGGTTCCTGACTTAGTGTTCGTGGCGCACCGGTGCTTTGGTCTCATGCGCTTGCCAGCCAACAGCCGAAGCCGGTTCTGCGGCTTACGGCGAAGTGAGAGGCAGTGGCGATCCAACGCGTCAGGAGCCGCTAAGGAAAACGGCGGGTGGCCAAGCCGGCCAGCCCCCGAGCCCCCGGATCGAGCGAGTCGACCCGGTGGTCGGGTTGGTTTAAGAGGAAAGTAATGCACAGACGTAGGAGACACAATAGCTTGGTCGCAAAAAGGGCAGCCCCCGAGCGTCATTCGGGGATCCCATAGTTTTCAGATGATTACAAAAGGCAGTGATACATACATGCACACGGCTAACTGTAAAACAGGCGGAGGAGCTCTGCATTCCATGGCCCGGTTGTTTCTTCGCCGGCGGTGTCCCTCTTGCGCTTGTTTGACTTGCGGGCATCAATGGGTAGTACGCATTGCGATCGCACAAGGCATTGCTGACGATGAAGGGGCCCTCCCATGGGGAGGACAGCTTGTGTTGGCCGGTGTGCTCTTGGATGAGCCGGAGGACGAGGTCTCCCTCCCGGAATGCGAGGGGCTTGATCTTCTTGCTGTGGTAATGCCTCAGGCCTTGCTGGTAGATGGCTGAGCGACTGAGCGCTAGGAGACATGCTTCTTCGAGCAGGTCGACGCCGTCTTCGCGAGCTTCCTTGGTTTCGGCTTCCGTGTACATCGTGACGCGCGGTGAGTCAAACTCGACGTCGGTCGGGATGATGGCTTCTGCTCCATAGACGAGGAAGAACGGGGTGAACCCGGTCGACCGGTTTGGCGTGGTGCGGAGACTCCAGAGGACGGCTGGCAACTCGGCAAGCCAACTGCTGGGCGAACGGATGAGCAGCTCGATGAGTCGCGGCTTGATGCCGGATAGGATGAGGCCGTTGCCCGCTCGACCTGGCCATTGGACTGCGGGTGTGCAACGGAAGCCAGGTCGAGGCGAACGCCGGAGACCGAGCAGTACTGCGCAAGCGCGCCCTTGGCAAAGTTGGTGTCGTTGTCCATGATGATGCTGTTCGGCATGGCGTAGCGCACCGCGATGTCCTTGACGAATTGAACGGCCGTTGGCCCGTCCAGCTTCTTGATTCTGCTGCCCAATTAAAAAAGCTCACTGATGATCTAGCTGTCGCATCTGTTGCCAAGACTGACCTCGACTAACAGGCGGCTAAGCTGACTGAGGACCTTGCCGGGAGCACCAAGGAGGTGGAGGCCCTCAAAGAAGAAGCAGAGATAGCGAAGGTTCTCCTGACCGACATGCAGTTACACCTCTCCTCTAGAGTCCAGAGTCTTGAGACCGCCAACGGCACATCATGGACATGAAGGCCAGGATTGGCACCTTGGAAAGCTCGGAAGAGTCCATCGAAGCCCACCAACAGCTGTTGACCAAAGATCTGGACACTGCCCAGCATCTCCAGAAAGATGCAGAAGACCAACTGGCGAATCAATCCGAGAAGGTCGATCTCTGGATCAGGAGCCTGATCGATATCGCCATGCGCCTTGCTGCCCAGACTGTAGCGATGGGCATGGATGGGCCAGCTTTATCGATCAACAGGCATGAGTTCCATAGCGTCAAGCTGGGAGTCTTCTTAAACGAGCCGATAGACAAGCTAAAGGTGCATGACGAGGGGAGGGCAAATGCTTCGAGACCGAGTCCCGGAAGCTTGCCCACGACGCCCTCCTCATGATCTTGAGCAACATCGCTGCGGCCATCCAAATCTTGACCTCGACGATGGTTTCAGGAAGCCACCGGTGGGTGCCGATGTCTTAGCTACCAAGGAGAAAGCCGCCCCTCGGGCCGCCAAGTTCCTTCACGTCCCAACGGCTTCACACAGCCGCTGGACCAAGTGATGAGCCGTTGTTGCTCCTGCGCTACCCTGTAACAAAACATGACGTAGGCTTTGTGTTTAGGTACCGTATTATCTTATGCTTGCGTGGAACTGATGTCCGTTGTTGAACCTTAAATGCGCGTTTACCCCTTTGAGCTTATATGCTTGTGTTCGTATGATTAGTCCCTATGTATCTTCTGGATGCTTGCCGGTAACATATAGCCGCGATTGTCATAAGGGTCTGACACAGCCACTTGTTCTATGAGCATGGCTCGAGACAGAACGATGGTGCAAACAAAGAAAATAGCCAAGGTTCCATCACATGAGGGTTTTCATAGTACGAACACTTACCAAAGCCAATGGATAAAAAAATGCAAAAAATCTGAGGTGCATCAAAAGGAAATGATTGCGTGGACTTAGCTTATGTTCTTGCTTCCTCCCAGTCTTTCCAGAGGCGCGCGCTTGGCATGTTCGTGACATCTAGAAAGAGAAAGGCTAAGCAAAATAACTTCTCCGGTTCCCGGCATGGACCAATACACGTCATGTGTGTCTGGCGGGCGGCGGAATATTGTGGCTGGCCTTCCCGGTCCCTCTTCCTATCCCGTACTTCCTTCGAGCAACCCAACAATAGTTGTCGCATGGATCATGCCAGTGCGTACATCCTTGCCGGAGCGCACTTGCCGGGGCATCGACCAACGAATTCGTTCCAGCGTTTTACTCAGGATTTCCACAAGCTGGGTAAATGCCGAACTGAGTGTCGCGTGGTACTCATCGACGTTGACGATGCCAGGGCTAGAGCAGATCAATTGCTGAGGAAGGAGAGAGATGGAAACGAGGAACCTCGTTCCCAAGCGCCTTGCCCCTTCTTTCTGACCGGGGCCCGAGCGACGGTCACGCCGCCTTGGCCGCCTGGGAGGAGCATATCGCCGCTGACACCAATCTTCACCGAAGTTGCGACCGTGGTGGGATGAGATGACGAACAAACCAGGTGTGGGGATGGTCCTTGTGCCCCCGCTCTATTCTTTCATCTCCATGGGCGCTATCCAAGTCCAGATCTTTGGCTGGGCCGTGATGGATATGACGCGTTGCTCGCGCTTTCAGGTTCGTGCAAGTGACCCCGTACCTGGAGCACCAAAGATGTCGTGGGATACGACGACCAACTATGGGACCAAGAGTCCCTTGCTGTTTCGTCGGGGGGATGGCACGTTGCACAAAGAGTAGAGGAGCATGAGATAGAACGGCAGAGATCACGCAGGCAGTCTTTTACCCAGGTTTCGGCCGCCGTGAGGCGTAAAACCCTACTCCTGCTTTGGTGGATTGATGGTGGAAAAATGGTGGTGAGCGTGACATGCTTTGCCCGGCAGGGTTGCCTATGGGTGAAGCGGCCACGTGTGTATGTATATCTGAATGGGTGGATTCGCCCACCCTTTTTACGGTTGCCTTGGGCCTCCTTTTATAGACAAAGGGATCACCACAGTGGCAAATCAGTCATTATACACTGATTAGATAGCAAACAATGCTATCATATCAAACTCTGCAGGCTTGACAGAGCGCATTAAATGCGCCGCTCAATGTCACATTGTAGCTTGCCCGGCAAGCCTTGCCGGATTGTTTTGCCAGCTTCGCACCTGCTCGCTCGACATGTTGCAGGACGTGTGTCATTTGGAAGCATTTTCTCTCGGAAGTGGCTTCCATGTTGCAAATAGCAGCCACTTAGTCACTTTGGAGCTTAAGACCGCACCGATGGACGATGTGCATGGTGGTGAGGTGGTTCTGCCCTCGCGAGTCCTGGCAGGCTTGCCGGGATGACCTGGAGGGTCGTTTCCGGGGGTGACCCCGTCCTTGCTAGGCTCGCCTGCCCGGCAAGGGAGGTTTCTTCCTTAGCGGTGTCAAGCTCTTCTCGTTAGTCTTGGCCTTCTTTTGCTGCATGGTGGTCCTTCGAAGAACTGATTCCATGTGCTCCGCTCTGACCTTGCTACTGTGGTCTTGTTCCCCTGACTGTAGGCTTCATTGTCCGTGCACGAGACAGGGGAAAATATACACCCTCGTTTATTTTCCCCGACATCGCTAGTCAAGCAGGCCGCGCTAGTAGGCCATGAAGCGCATATTGGGAATTGTCTTTGTTAGCCTTGAGATTAATAAAATTCCATTCCCATCTCTTTGTATTCATTGTGTACCATGGTACATTGGCACACCCACATTTTCTTTTCCCCGTCGCATGAGAGAAATCAAACTCCTCTTCCATCCATACGGAGCGCATATTAGATTTTTCTCTTGTCAAGCAAATCTGCATGGATGGTGGGACAATCATCGAGACCGTCTGTGCTTCCTTGTGGTCGTCGAGACCGTCTTTGCCAATTTTCCAATGTGCACATCATGTTGCGAGGATCTCCGCTGGCAAGACTCCTTTATTGCAGGTGGACTCTCCCACGGTAGAAAATCGGAGCCGATGGTGATCTAGCCAAGATCATTGCCGCCTATGGTCTTCATCAAGCACGGTGCCAAGATCTACAGGTACGAAGGCCAAGATCCTATGTGGTTTGAAACTATGCAGTCAAGGAAGGCGTAAAGGCGGGATGCCGCCAAGGAGAAGAAGGAGCATTGTGAGCTCATGCTTGAGGTGCGTGCCCTATTGAACGGGTCAGTAAGTGCAGACATAAGAGGTGACATGGAGGCAGCTCAACGCCTCTGCGCTAAGGCCACCGACAGGCTGGCAAGTGCGGTGTCCCTCCACACCGAGCAGTGACTACACACTTGAGTGGCCAACACCAACATCGCGGAGCATCAAGGTAGAGCTTTTGGCAGCTTGGAGGCTATATCTCACTACCCGTGGAGGCTCACGATGAACGTCTGTTTTCCGTAATGACCGCACCCTCTACACAACTACAGGGGCGTATCTCAAGACCCTATAGTGTCCATCAACCTCGACGATACTCAAAGAGGTGCATGGTTGCCATGTCTCCACAACTCGGCGACTGATGGATGATCACTCTCCAGCGGCAATAGGTTCATCGTTCCTTGTTGTGACGCACGACACCAGGTGGCGCGGATTCAAGGTGTGGAGCTTCGCCAACTCGAGGAACATATGAACCTTATCCAAAGGCGGCTCCATGATCAAGGAGCGTCGAATACTTCTTCAATGCAAGGAGCAGGTATGATGAGGCACCAATCCCAAAGTCCTCATCCTCAACATGAGCGCCTCAACAACGGTCTTCACTAACTCACCTCTTAGAGCAGGGGCATCCTAACATGCCCCCACGTTGTAAACAATGGCAAGATGTCAAGACTGTGGGAGGAACCCACAACCCACTCAAAAGTGGCGACCACAGGACCCTCTATGGCAAACACTTCCACCATGATATGCATCCCCTCCTGGTTAGGGAGATTGGCCACAACTGCAAGTGACGGCGATCAGGGCTACATCATCCACTCGGCACCACCCCATCCTCTCAAGGTGAAGCTTCGTCTATGTAGCCACCAATTGGAGCTCACCCAAGGTGCTACGAGGCTCGGCCAAGACGGGGTGCTATCCTCCTCACCGCGGGACTGCATACAAGGTGGGTGCTGTCCACACCAACACCGACGCGGAGCTTGACCAAGGCGGGACAGCATCTACATCACCATCACCGGCATGCAGTGCCCAAGGCGGGGCACCCTCTACACCTCCATCGACATGGAGTGCCCCCAAAGTGGGGCGCCATCTACCTATATATGCCGACATGGAGCTCAGCTTGGCGGGGCTCCCTTTTCATCACCATCAACATAGATATCGTCAAAGACGAGGCGACGTCTACACCACCATCATGAAGCATGTCCAAGGCGGGGATGTCATCTACATCATTTGTCGTTGACACAGAGCTTGGCCTGGGTGGGACATGGAAAACATTGCTTCCAACAAGGAGCTTAGGCTTGGGTGGGGGTCAGTCTACACCGTTACAGACATGTGCACACCCCAGGTGGAGCGTCATCTACCTCGTCACCAACACTGATCTCGCTGAAGGGCGGGCACCATCTACACCACCTTGGATCTCACCAAAGGTTGGCATGCCTTTTGCACCTATACCGACATGGGGCTCGGCCAAGGCGGGAGTGGCGTCGACACCGCCGCCGATGTGGAGCTCTCCCGAGGTGGAGCATCGTTCACACCGCTTCCAACATGACACATCGCCCAAAGGTGGGTGCGATGTACATAGCCTCGGAGCACACCCATGGAGGGCATGAATTTTGCTCCTCCTCCGACATGGAGCATGCAAAAAATTTGGAATTGTTCACACACCAATTTTCAAGCCCGCTCAAGCCAAGGAAGCCATTTTACACCGCCACCAACCCGGAGGTTGCCAAAGAGAGGGCGTCCCACGGACACGAAGCCCGTCCATTGGTAGGCGTGGTCGATGCCACCTCCAACATGGTAGGGCTCATCGAAGGCTGGGAGGTACTTATATTATCGCTGCCACCTCTACCAATGCAGATCTCGCCCAAAGGCGGGGTTCTGTCGGTGCAACAAACATGTGCATTTGCCGCCCTGACTTATGCACCGGAGAATGGCTAATCATACATCATGTACTAATGCATGCCACATGATAAGCCAGAGAAACCGCGCTTTGTGAGATCAAGGAGCACAATAAGAAGACAGAAGTGACAAGAGAATCCCCCCGGAAGGTCTCCCTTGCTGGGTAGGCAAGCCCAGCGGGGTCGAGACTGCATTTGGGACCAAGGCCAGGCTGCCCCAGCAGGTCTCTGGGGCTGCCAAGATCAAAGCAAGACCACAATATAGAGCCCGGCAGGCTCCATGTTGGCAAGCCTTTGCCAAGATGCCGCCGCTCCACCTCATCATACATCAGTCACTAATCAGTGCGGTGTCGAGCTCTCAAGCTGCTAGGTGGATCATGTCGAGCACTTGCCAACCTCCTGGAGAAGATATTAACTTTATTGACACCCATCTTGACGGCGTGCCACACTAATAAGAGGTAGTTGGGTAAGCGGCACGACAGCCTTGCTGGGCTTCAACCTCCGCATGACACCTAGCAGTGCATTTAATGTGCTTTGTCTTTACTGCCAGAGTTAGGTACGATAGCACTGTTAGCTAGCTAATCATGCAATGACTAATTTTCCACTGTGGTCACCCATTTAGCTATATAAGGAGGCCCGAGGCAACCTTGCAAAGGGTTCGAACTTTTGATCCCTCAACACTTGTGTGCGTGTAGCTGCTCTCCTCGGGGCACCCTTGCGGGGCTTGAGCGCTCCATGTCTTCGTGTTGCTCCAGATCATTCCACCAAAGCAGGAGTAGGGTTTTATGCTACAAAGCGGCCCAAACCTGGGTAAAAGAGAGTTGTTCCTTGCCGCGCTACCATGTTTATTTTTTAATTGAAGATAGTGGGAGAGGCTCCCACTATGCTCTGTATTTAATATAAACCCAAGGGGGTGGTTACAATTTACATTTGGTAAGTTACTTTTGTGTCTCCCAACACACAAGTGGGAGAGGGAGGGTGGTGTAAAAACCAAAACAAAAACAACAAAAAGCTAAGTGAGGCAGAACAAGGAAGAGCTAGATGGAGTCTAAGACGGAGTCTATGAACTCTTTTTGCTCCGCCTTCAATACCTTGTTGTTTCTGCTCTATAAGCAATGTGATCGACCCCTCGTCGAACCAGAAAGGGGCAACCCTGCCCCATAGGTGATCGTGCTTCCTCCACGACATCTTTGGCGCGCCATGTAGGGGGAATCGCTTGTAGGAATTTGAGAAAACAACCAGCGCATGATTCTTCATCGCCTTCCACATCATCAATGGCTCCCAAGAAGAAGAGCGGTGCGGCAGCACACCCGGCCGCTTCGAAGGCCCCTTCACCCAAGGCTGCGGGCTCCACAGGCACCATCGCTGCGATAGGTGGACTGGGCACGGTGCGCGGTGCAATCAACACAGGCGGTGCGGCCGTCGCCCGTGCTGCAGCTTGAATAGGCATCGGAGCCATAGGGGTAGCTCAGCTCCCTCAACCTTTTGGCGAGCATACTCATGCAGGTGCGGGTCAAGGGGACGCCCAGCTTCCGCCTCCCCGCCGCACCAGCGAGCGCAATCATCATAGTGGCGACGCCCGCTTTGGCGCCAGCCAAGATCCTCTAGCCGCACCAACCATGGGGCGACAACAAGATATACGCCTTATCCCATGCAGGGAGAGCCTGACAAGACGCTGTGCGGTGCCGTCGACCCACGTCGACGCAGGAAATGCCCAGCAGATCAAGAGATTGCCCACCAAGCACAACCCAGGCCACGCCCCACAATGACCGCGTTGACGCAGGAAAGGCCCAGCAGATCAAGAGATTGCCCACCAAGCACAACCCAGGCCACGCCAGACCCCTCGTGATTGGTCCAAGGTAGCAAGAGCACAGCGACACTCCTTCTAGGTCATCTAGGAGTCGAGCGGTGTCGTGCTCTGCTTCTCATGCCATTCCAGGGACGGTGGTGGAAGCAATGACAAGGGCTCAGCTATTGCTGAAGTTTCCTCTGGCAACAGACAAGATGGACGAATGGAGAGCCACCATCCAAAGCCTCACCGGGTTTGGTAAGCCAACAAGTCGCAGCACGTGGAACCTTCTTGACGCTCGCAAATGACACCGGCAGCCCATGTTGGTGGCCACATAGAGAGGTGTACAACGACGGTGCAGTCCCTTCCGCGACAACCTACCCAGGGACAGCCACGATGGGCTGAGCAACCCCAGGATGTCAATGAGCCTGACGAGGCATAAATGGCCTCGTCCGGCCCACGTGCCCAGCATGATCAGCGCCAAGTGTTGGAGGACAGCAAGAAGGAAGACGCCCGCGTCACCGTCAAGCGCTGCCACGAGACAGGCCGTGAGTCAGATAGGCGTAATGGCCCAGAAGTTGATGAACCCGCACCCAGTGTTGGTGGGTACTTGCCTACGAGGTAAAATGCCCCGGCTTTACTCGCGAGCTGCGGCAAGTACGACCCATACCTTAAAGCCTGACCTCCCGGAGAAATACAACAGAAAGTTGAACCCGACATAGTTTTTGGGGATCTACATGATTGTCGTTCAAGCTGCCGAGGGAAAGGATGAAAAGGTGCTCGCCAAGTACTTTCCGTTGGCACTCAAACCCTATGTGAAGTCTTGGTTGATGCACCTATGTGAGGATTCGTTCTCTTCATGGGCAGACCTGTGCAACGAGTTTGTTGGTGCCTTTACAAGCGGCCATCAAGAGCCTAGGCAGCCCAGTGACCTACAATCCCTCTTGCAATAGGAGGGAGAGAGCGTGCGGAATTATTTGCAAAGATTCAGTCGAGTACACCACAAAATCCCAGAGATACATCCGGCAGTATGATTGCCGCATTCCACACGAATGTGCGCAAATAGGAAGATGCGTGCCAAGTTGAATGTACGGCTACCAAAGACCGTCAATGAACTCTATACGTTGGTAGACAAGTGTGCTCGTGCTGAAGAGGGGACAAGAGTTCCAGGGGAGGAGATTGGTGTTGAGGTAGATTCAGAGTATGACGACGACACTCCCGCCCCAAGGAAGAAGAATATAAAGCATAACAAGAAGTGTAAAGGGAAAGCAGGGATGGCAGTTGAGAGCTCCAGCGATCCTAGTGCCAGCAAGAAAGCAAAGACCGAGACACCAGGCAGGGAAGCTGCTACATGCGCTGATTGCCGGGCGGCTGTGGCAACTGAGAAAACTAGTAAAATCGACGGGCCATACTGCAAGATCCACGGAACTAAGGGCCATGATCTCCAAGAATGCAGACAAGTCCAACAGCTTATTGAAAGACAGAAGGCTGAATATGAAAAGGCGATAAGGAGAATGGCCAAGATGGCATTGGCGAGAGAGGCCGAAGTGGCCATGACGCTCGCCGCGGCAAGATCAATCAGCATAAAGAGAAGCCCGCCAGTTTGCATTCATGGGGAAGGTGAAGATGTCAGTGAAGAAGAGGACGACGATGAGTCTAGTGAGCATGAATTTCAGAAGGCTACCAAGGCAATGTGCATTGACGGGGGCCCTCCTTTGCACTCCTCTCACCGCCAACTCAAGCAGTGGGAACATGAGGTCAATGCTGTAGAGCCAGTAGCAAACTCTCGGGAACCACTCAAATGGTCCTGCACGCCCATCGTCTTTGATATTAAGGACCATCCATATCGCACCACTGCGGTCGGATGCTTGCTGTTGTTGGTTCCACCAACAATCTGCAACCTCAAGGTCACAAAGATGTTGGTTGACGGCGAGGTAGGATTTAATTTCATTTTCTCCTGACGTGATTAAGAAACTCCAAATTTCCGATGAAGACCTCAAAAGGACTGGCACATTCCAAGGGATGAACCAAGGAAGAAGTCAACCTAAGGGGAAGATCACGTTGCTAGTGACGTTTGGCGGGGAACTGAACTACATGACTGAAAAAGTTGTATTTGTTGTTGTCAAGCTTCCCCTGCCATTAATGAGATCCTTGGTCGCCCAGCTTTGGCCAAGTTCATGGCGGCATCCATTACGTATATAACACGTTGAAGATGCTAGGGCCAATATGAGTAATTTCTATTCCGTCGGATAAGAGGGATGCAGTTATATGGCTCGATATGATGTACAGAGATGCGGTAGCAGCAGAGGCCATCGAGGCCTTGGCTCCCACCAAGGAAGGAAAGATGGGTAAGAACGCTCGCAAGGACACTGACAAGGACCCCAAGAAGCGAGCCTCTTCATAGTGCGTTGCGCCCGACAGCGACTTGCTGGAATGTTCAGCTAGTAAGAAACCCAAGGCTACTCCCCTTGCAACAAAGGATGTCACTGATGGTACCTTCATCATTAGTGCCACCCTTGATGACAAATAGGAAAGCGCACTTGTTGCCTTCATGTGGGCGAATGTCGATGTGTTTGCATGGCAGCCATCTGACATCCCCGATGTTCCAAGGGAGGTAACCGAGCTCCACCTTGCAGTCTGCCCTCATGCCCGTCCCATTAAGTAGAAGGTCGGAAAGAAAGCTTTGGAGCGGCAGCAGTTTATCGTCGAAGAAATCAAGAAACTTGAAGCTGCGGGTTTGGTCAGAGGAGTGTTGCATCCCACATGGTTAGGAAATCCAGTGGTGATGCGCAAGGAAAATGGGACGTGGAGACTTTACGTTGACTTCACTGACTTGAACAAAGCATGTCCAAAGGATCCCTTTCCTTGATAAATACTCCGGTTACCACCAGATCTTCATGGCCAAAGAAGACGAAAAGAAAACTGTGTTTATAACCCCATGTGGCAGATAATTTTTGTATGCATGCCCTTCGGGCTAAAAAGCGTCGGTTCTACGTTCGCGACTGTTTTGCAGATTGGTTTTGAACCTTAGATACACAGAAACATAGAACCTTACGTGGATGACATAGTGGTCAAGACCAAAGACAAGTCCACACTTATCAGAGGTCTAAAAGAAACCTTTGCAAATCTACGCAAGATCAACTTGAAGCTCAAACCCGAGAAGTGCGTGTTTGGCGTTCCGTCTAGGAAGCTTCTTCGATTTTTTGTGTTTCAGCAAGGGGTAGAAGCTAACCGCGACAAGATCAAGGCAATAGAACAGATCCAAGCCCCGAAAACCGTCAAGGATGTGAGGCGTCTGGTGGGTTGCGTCGCTCCCCTGAGTAGGTTCATTTCAAAATCCGCTGAGCGTGCCTTGCCATTCTTCAATATCTTGAAGAAGGCTAGCCCAATGAAATGGACTCCGGAGGCAGAGGCTGCACCGCGAGTTTGAAAACCTACCTTTCATCTACACCAACTTTGGTCGCGGCTAAACCAGAAGAACCATTGTTGCTGTACCTAGCAGCAACGAATCAAGTGGTTAGTGTTGCGTTGGTGGCGTAGAGGGAGGTAGATAGCAAAGACTCCAAGACATCAAAGTTGACCAACGACGAACCAAACCTATCCCAGGAAGGGCCTGGCATTTACAATGAAGGAGGGACACAAGTAGATGATGATAACCAGAAGGCGTTAGTAAAGATGAAAATGGTGCAGCGACCACTTCACTTTGTCAACTCCCTCTTACAGGGGGCTAGGTCAAGGTACTCTGGGGTGCAAAAGTTGATCTTCGGCCTTCTCATGGCCTCAAGGAAACTGCGCCATTACTTCCTATCTCACCAGATCACAGTTGTGACTCGCCTTCCGTTGCGGCATATTCTGAGGAACCCCAAGGCTACCAGCAGGATAGTGGCATGGGCAATGGAACTCTCATGTTTTGCTCTGAAGTTTGAAAGCACGGCAACTATCCAAAGCAGAGCACTGGTAGAATTCATTGCAGAATGGACACCAATGCCCGATGAGGAGGTGCCGGAAATAGCCCTCCTCGGCAAGGAGACCCCCAAGGAGTGGGTAATGTACTTTGATGGTGCTTTTTCACTACAAGGCGACGGGGCTGAAGTGTTGCTTGTCGCACCCACCGGAGAGCACCTCAAGTATGTTATCGAGATGCACTTCCCCTGGGAGGATGCTACCAATAACACATCAGAGTACGCGGGGCTACTTGTCGGCCTCAGGGTTGCAATAGAGTTGGGGATAAAAAAGCTAATCATTCGCAGTGATTCTCAGCTTGTTGTGAAACTAGGGAATAAGGATTACCAAAGACCGCTGATGGAGGCATATGTGGAAGAAGTGAGAAAGTTGGAAGGGCACTTTGACTGGCTGCAAATAGAGCACGTGCCTCATGCAGAGAACATTATTGCTGACCACCTATCAAAGTGTGCTGCTCAGAAGCTCCCTGTGGAACCAGGAACTTTTGTACTTCACCTAACTCAACCATCAGTTTCCCCATCAGCATTGGCCAAAAAGAGAAGAAAACTGAACACCGGCAAACATGTCCCCGTAGAGCTCCCTAGAGCCACTGGTGAGAAGGTTGCCGGGAGTAGCCCTATGTTGGTTCGTGAGCTACATCCTCCAACAGAACGCCAAGTTCTCACTGTTTAGGCGAGCGCTCCCACAACAGAGGATATGCCTTTAGTTCTCGTCATCGAGCCACAAGCTCCAGCATGGGCACAACATTATAGTCCAATTCGTGCAAATAGGAGAACTTCCCGATGGCCCAGAGGGATCTAAAAAATTGTCTCGCCAATCGAGTATGTATCAGTTTGTGGATGAAAGTGTGTTCAGAAAGAGGCCGAACGGTCTGAAGTTGAAATGTATTAGCCAGGAAGATGGACTATTGATGTTGAGATACACGGAGGAGTATGTGGCTCACACCTAGGATCAAGAGCACTTGTCGAGAAGGCTTTATGGCAAGGATTCTATTAGCCCACCGCCCTCCGGGATGCAACTGAGCTCGTCACTAAATGTGAAGCTTGCCAGTTACATTCGAAGAACATTCATCAACCTGCTCAGGCCCTTCAAACAATCCCTTTATCTTGGCCTTTCATTATCTGGGGGCTTGACATCTTGGGCCCCTTTCCCATGTGCTATCGGAGGCTTCTAAATCATGTACGTAGCAATCGACAAGTTTACAAAGTGGCCCGAGGTGGAGCCAGTGAGGAAGGTGACTGCGCAATCGGCTATCAAGTTCTTTAAAGGATTGGTGGGTCGTTTTGGAGTACCCAACAAGGTGATCACTGACAATGGCACTCAATTCACAAGTCGCGCTTTTATGCAGTACATCCAGAGCCTTGGAAGCAAGGTCTCTTTCGCCTCTATTGCCCATCCTAGGAGCAACGGACAGGCTGAAAGGACGAACACCAAAGTGATGCATGGGCTTAAGACAAGATCTTTTGATAAGTTGCAAAAATGCGACAGGCACTGGCTTGATGAGTTGCCGGTGGTTGCTTGGTCAGTCAGAACGACACCAAACCGAGCTACTGGCCACACTCCCTTCTCCCTAGTATGTGGTGCAAAAGCAGTACTCCCCACGAAACTCACATACGTGTCACCTTGAGTACTTGCCTATGATAAAGTAGCACAAGAGCAGCTGCGGCATGACGATGCCACAGTCCTCGAGGAGGATCGTCTCCGGGCAGCTGTGTGTGCCGCCCGCTCCCAGCAAGCCCAGAACCGCGACCACGGCCGCGGGGTTCACGCCCGGAGCCTTGAGGAAGGCGACCTTGTCCGTAGGCGGGTTCAGTCTGCCAAGGGTACAAACAAGTTGAGGCCAAAGTGGGGAGGCCCTTACCGGGTAGTACGTGTCACCAGACCTGGCGCAGTGCGTCTGGAGACCGAGGATGGCATACCAATACAAAACTCAAGGAATATTGAGCATCTTCCAAGTTCTACCCGTAAGGTGCAATTGCCAGGCCTTTCCCCAGCAACTTGTTTTGTATAAGCATAGTCACCGTGAGTTGTAACCCCTTGTACAAACCCAAGCGCAGGCCCTGCGCATAGTTGTATAAAAAAAGTGTTTTCACAAAACTTGCATACATGATTTCTTGTTTCCTTAATTATGATCTTATTGTGATTACACTAGTTTATAGATAAGATGACTAACATGTTGTAAAGGGTCGTGTGCTTTACCCTTTCTCTTTTTCTTTTGATGAAAGCAGAAGGATGTCCTCACGAGAAATTTCCCCGGGAGGAGGATAGAACCAAGCAAGCCCGTGCATTTGGTTCCCGATAACCCTTTCTTATCTAAGACAATAAGAAGAATAGCAAAGAGAGATAAGTTCACTTTGTTACATCCCATCATTCCATGTTATACCTATGTATGAGGAACTTGCACGCGAGGAAACCTCGCCGCATCTATCATTCGCGCTCCTGTCCTTGACTCGAGTCCACTCGACAAGGTTGGTTGTAGCTGTGTTTGGGGAGATTGGCAAGGGACCAAGTTTTGGTCACGCTCCTAACCTGTTTTTTGAGCTCACTAAACGAGGTTTGATAGCAGCTGTGTTAAAGGCCGGCAAAAGGCTTTGCCGGAAACTTTGCTTACAAAAGAGTACTGAAGGCTTGCCCTTCAGTATGTCTAAAGTACATGTACAAGTATCCGGCAAGCTCTTTTTTCAAAATTACGTTGACAAACAAGTACAAATCATACAAGTATCAAAATGGATGAAGGATTACATAAATTTGATTCAAATTTGGTAAGTGCCTACATTTTTTTGACTTAAAAAGATAAGTGCTCCGCAATGACTTTCTTGTCCCTCACCTCCTAAGAGTTACATTGAGAAGGAAAGAGGGCAAAAGAAGTGCCTGGGCAGAAGCCCAGCCTGACAAGATCAGGAGGGCGCCTCCCCAGCAAGGAAGAAGAGCCCAGAGACGGAGGGAGTGGCTAGGCGATGCTCTTGTCACCCTCGCTAGTACCAGAGGGGTGCGACTCAGCAGGTACACCAACAGGGAAGCTGGAGTCCACGAGCCTACCGTGGTCTAGCTGGAGGTGGAAGTGACGTCCATGCTAAGCACCCCCAGGAAATCACTCTGCCGGGCTCCAGCTGTAGATGATGGTGATGCCAGCACCTAGCTGATGGTGACGGTGCGTCTAGTGTTCAGCCGGAGTCCGAATTATCGTCTTTGTGATTGAAGATCAGGGGCTCGTCATCGCTGTCTTCGCCGTCGGTGTCCTCCTCCTCGTTGTCGCTCACTGAGGAGCTTTCGTCGTTGCTCAAGATTTCCAAGCAACACCCTAGGCGAGCACCCGAGCACCTGAAGACCTTGATGGAGAGCATATCGGGCTCCAACTTGAAGCGGTGGACGTGCCCTTCCGCAATGTAGTGGGCGCGAGTGAAAGTCTTCCACTCACGCCTGAGAAACATGATGTGAGGCACGAGGAACCAACCTTCCACCCACACGGCGGCATTACAGCAGCGGCTGGTCGACCTACATCACCCTGGTGAAGGGACGAGGGAGCTGCAGGCGGGTATGGGGAGGATCGCACAGCTTGACGATGAACTCCAGCATCGTGTCCCTTGTGTGACTTTCTATGGTGTTGGAGTAGTTGCAGGAGGAATGTCGAGCACACCGTTCGTCCACCTCGGATACGGCTGCTGTGTCGACCCCATCCCCCCGCAGCTCCACCTCCTGCACTGAATCCAGCCTCTGCAACTGTAGTGCAGGCAGGGACAGGGTGTCGAAGAGAAGCTCTCGTCAGCACGACCTAAGCACGGGCATGACCTCATTTGTGATAGCCTAGCTTATTAGGGATGATAGGCTACTCCTATCAATAAGGAATTCCTCCTTTTCTACGAGCCCATCCGGACAGAACTCCAAAGTTAAGCGTGCTCAGCTTGGAGTAGTTTCAGGATGGATGACAGACCGGGAAATTGATCCCAGGTGCGCACGAGTGAGGACAAAGTGCGCAGAAAATACTTGTACTGATCTGTGGGGCCAGTCTAGATCCCGCCAGGAGTAACGACTACCGGCGGGTCTGTCCGGGGTGTTACAAGTTGGTATCAGAGCCGACCCTCGCGGTTACACCGATGTTTGCAGGCACAGACGTATGTGCCAAGATGTAACATTCCTGTGGCCCGACTTCGGTTCCTCTGGGTGGGGGTGTAGGTGATAGCCTGGCATATTAGGGATGATAGACTACTCATATCAATAAGGAATTCCTTCTTTTCCGGAAGCCCATTTGGACAGAACTAAGTGTTCTTAGCTTGGAGTAGTTTCAGGATGGGTGACCAACCGAGAAGTTGATCCTGGGTGCGCACGAGTGACGACAAAGTGCGCAGAAAAGACTAGTATTGATCTGTGGGGCCAGTCTAGATCCCGCGAGGAGTAACGACCACCGGCGGGTGTGTCCGTGGCATTACATTGTTGGAGGAGGGAGGCTTGGTGGATAGGTAACGCCACTCCCCCACGCCTCCTTTTATAGTGGGAGCGGGGGGGGTGGGGGGTTGACTCTCCACTATTCTGGGGCAACTGCCCGCTCTCCCAATCTAGCCCTCTGTGCCCCTGGACGGCATCCAGATTCATCAGCTGCCCCACTAAACCAATCCGGGGCGCTGTGTATTCTGCCAAGGCACACGTTCCCGGGTCGTGCGCATCCACCACCAACCCCGCGCAATGCATGTGGCAAGAGGGAACGTTCCTGTGGCCCGACGTCAGTTCCTCTGAGTGGGGTGTATGTGATAGCCTAGCTTATTAGGGATGATAGACTACTCATATCAATAAGGAATTCCTTCTTTTCTGGGAGCCCATTCGGACAGAACTAAGTGTTCTCAGCTTGGAGTAGTTTCAGGATGGTTGACCGACCAGGAAGTTGATCCCCGGTGCGCACGAGTGAGGACAAAGTGCGCACAAAAGACTAGTATCGATCTGTGGGGCCAGTCTAGATCCCGCCAGGAGTAACGACCTCCGGCGGGTGTGTCCGTGTCAGGACCCCGATCCTAAGTCACACCGATCTAGCATGTAACACATCATATCACTTTGCGGCCTCACCCACGGTATCCCCACGGGTGCCACCTTACCTGGCTCAGGACCGTTTGCGCCTTTTGGCTCACGTATATGATAGTGTCGCTAACATCCATATGACAGAGAACCCGGGCCAACATGACTAGTCGTAAACCCAAGGTGGCACTAACTTACAGGGACAGGCATACATGACCCAGCAACGAATGTGTCAGTCATAAACGTATGAACCCAAGTCGTAGCAAGCTAAAAGGACTTAAAGGAACAACGCGTGACATTTCCCCGAAGGGATAGACACAGGAACGAAGAAGGACACATGCCGGCCAGCCTAAGTGTTCCGGAGCAGTAGCAAGCTACCATGGCTCAGTGGAAGCACTAGGAGACATTTCTCGGTAAGAGAGGCTACCAAGGATAAACAACTAGGTTGTCGGATCCCACACATACCAAGCATTTCAAATCATACAGACAGTATGCTCGATATGTGCAAATACAACATGGCATCACAACAAAATTCTACAACTCAAAGTATTTATTCATTAGGCTCCGAGGAGACAAGTATTACAAACATGGGTCTCATGACCCAACATACAGGGCATACTAGCATCAAGCGGAAGCATAAACATGTATGAGTACAGACACCTACAAATGAAAAGGCTGAGAAGCCTGACTATCTACAAGACCCTGCCGAGGGTACAAGATCGTAGCTGAGGTAACAAGCTAAACGTCGAAGTCCACGTGGAACTACTAGTGAGATAGAAGTCTCTCTGCAAAAACATAAATTAAGCAAACGTGAGTAAAAATGTACCCAGCAAGACTTACATCAGAACTATCTACATATGCATCAGTATCAACAAAGGGGTGGTGGAGTTTAACTGCAGCAAGCCAGCTTTGACTCGGTGGCTAACCCGAACTATGACTGCAAGTAACTCTTTTGAGGTGGCGCACACGAGTCCACATATTCACTAAATCAATACACCACTATGGATCCACTCCCGTCTCCCTACGAGAACGCCATCCGTAGCACTCACGCTTATCTTGCGCATTTTAGGGTGTCCACTTTCACTTGCCTATGAACTGTATAGGCAACCCAGAGGTCCTTTACCGCGGACATGGCTATTCGAATAGATGATGTTAACCCCGCAGGGGTGTACTTCACACACACACTCTCGCCACTTGCCGCCATGTACACGTCATGTATCTCGGCAACCGTCAAGTGGAAGCCAGGCGAGGGTGTCGGCCATGACCTGACTAACCACGCAAGTATCTAGTGCAGGTTTATCGCCTATTCGGGTTCCATCCGCAAGGAGATCCGGCCGGGGTGTCGCTCATGGCCCCAAACAATGTGAGCAGGGTTCCCAAGCCCACCATCCGGGTGCCACTTGGTACACCGTGCCACTGCACCTAGTCTGTCCCAAGCCCACCTGTACTGGGTGCCACTTGGTAGACTACTAGCACTACCTACAAACACCAGAAACTAGTTGCAACTCCTGGACAGAGATCAGGTTGATTAATAAGCCGAGAGGGGCCGAGTTACCGGAACCCAGTGTGTGGTACTAGTTGTTCATGGATCACAAACACAGAACTCAGTTCCTGAGGACGGTTTCAATGAGACAACCCATCATGTAATCCTACATGGCCTCTCACCGCTACCTTTACCAAATCGTGTTCACACACTTAGCTCTCAACAGTAGGACATGTTCACAACTTTCCAATTCATCCCCGATGAATCAGACCTGACACAACTCTAAGCAATAGCAGGCATGAAAAACAAGCATGAATGAGCAGGCACATCAGGGCTCAAACAACTCCTACTCATGATAGTGGGTTTCATCTATTTACTGTGGCAATGACAGGTCATGCAGAGGAAAGGGGTTCAACTACCGCAGCATGTAACAGATCAATCGTTGTTGTCCTAATGCAGTAAAAGAGAGCAGGAGCAAGAGAGTGGGATTGTATCGGAATGAACAAGGGGTTTTTGCTTGCGTGGCACTTCTGAAGATAGTATAGCTCTTCATCGGTGTCATCGAACTCATCGTCGGACCCATGTCTATCGAAAGGGAACAAACATTGGCAACAGAGAGGAAACACAATCAATGCAATGCAACAGTATGATGCATGAATGTGACATGATAATATGCTGTGATTTGAGCTAAGGCAACTAGCAATGATTTAAATGAAGTTGGTTTGGACCCTAGGTTCAAAATTAAACTCCATATGTAATGGTTTAAATTTCATTAATTCAAATTGTCATATACCATAGCTGTAGGTTGTTAAAACATGCATGAAAATGTTACAGATGGATAGATTGGATTTTTCTGATAATTTCTCATATATAATTTATTTCGTTCTGAGCTACGGTTGATTTTCTATGATTTTTAGAAGTTTTAACTATTTTTTGGAATTTCTTGGATTAATTGTAATCCAGAAAACTATTTATTGCGTCAGCATGACAGCAGCATGGCATCAGCAGGTCAACCGGGGATGACCAGGGTCAAACCTGACCAGTGGGGCCCACCGGTCAGTGACACACTGGTTAAGCCCAATCAAATCCAACGCTGACTGTGTTTGACCCTGAGTTAGGGCCCGCTGTCAGTGGCAGTGAGCTGGCTAATGGTGGGGTTAGTCCTAATGACCGTGCCACATCATCATTGCTGGAGATTAACCGGCGACGACCACAGCCGACGGCGGAGGTGCACCGTGCGCTCGCTACAGGGCACCATTTTACTCGCTGTTTGCGGCTACGGCTAGCTGTGGTTCTCGCGCATCTGGTGGAACAAACGGGAGGAGCTGGGGTGGCTTGAGCTTGCCGGAGCGGAGCTTGCGGCGGTGGCCGGAGTTCGGGTTTGAGCGGGCACAGGGCTGCGGTGCGCTAGGAGGCCAGCTGAGGGGCCGGGAGGCTCCCTGGTAGTGCCCTGAGCACAAGTGCGTGCTCGGCTGGGAGGTGCAGCGCCTGTGGCCACGACGACGACTTGGCCGGCGATGGCAGGCTTCGGGCACGGCGGGGATCAATGGCTGCGACATGAACTCGACGAGGGGAGCAGGGGGAAGTGGTCAGGGGCTCACAGCGGAGACGATTGGATGGTTAGCGTGCTTGGGGAAGGCCTGGAGGCGACGGGACGGTGGCGGCGATCTCGGTCGGCCGTGGTTGAAGACGATGGCAGGGACGACGAAGCAGGCCTCCAGGGAACGTGTAGCTCGATGGAGAGGGCGAGGGCGTCGAGTCGGAGCCTTTGGTCACTCTGGTGGAGCGGAACGACGGTGGTGGCTACGGCGGTGACGAGCGGCGGCGATGGCGGTTTTTTGTCTCGCTTGGGGCCGAGAGATAGAGGAGGGGAGGAGGTCCAGGGAGAGAGGGGAGAGTATGAGGGGATCAAGGGGGTTGCGTGGCATCCTCAGGGCAACGGGGAGACATGCGGAGAGGCAGGAGGTGGTCGTCGCGTGCCGGCGTGCGGCGAGCACACGCCTCGCGTCCTTCTGGCGCGAGGTGGGAGACGATTGGCACTGCGGTGGTGGGCTAGGCCGCTACAGTGGCCACCAGGTAAGCCAGGTAATCTCTCTCTCTTTTATTTCTATTTTCTACTTTGTTTCTCTGATTTGATTTAATTATTTTGCCACTGTTTGCAATTCAAATGATTTCAAACCAGTGCCAAAATTCCTCTGAGTAATTTTATGTTGCACATTGAACATTTCCAAATGCACATAAAGTATTTCAAGGCTTTTGGAAATATATCCTACATATTATGAATATAATTCCAAATACAAATACAATAACGATTTAATTCAAAAATCCAAAAATGTCCTAAAAAAGTGTGCACCATTTTTGGTAGAGGTTCTAGACCAATTCAAAAATGATGAACATTTATGAGGGGCATTTTGGGTTCATCGAGAATATTTTTAACTTGAACCTAGTTGAGTTATTTTGGTGCTAGGGTTTGTTCACCCCCAATTCAGGTTTCAAAAATTTAAACATGATGCATGGATGCAAAAGCTAGCCTAGAGCTCTACCAGACTACGGATGTGAGAACTCACCCCCACTAAACAAGAATCTCGTCCCGAGATTCAAGACGTGAGGTAAGAAGACATAGGGGACACAAAGCTAACACGATCTTCATGATCCAACTGCTTCATATTGATCCTGACATCTTTGCTTTCGAGATCTTCATCCAGCATGACAATGACAGAAAGAGACTCTATAGGAATTGATCTTCTCGAAGATCGAACAACTGAGGATCAACTCATGGAATGAGACATAACAATATCTCTCGAGTTGAGACGCAAAACACACATCAGTAGCAATGGAAACAGGAAGATGACAAGGGTTCAATTTGGTAGGCAACAATCCCACACTTAAAATGATGGTGGATGCATTTCAATGTAGCGAGGAGCTAAATTGCCATGATTCCATAACGGGGCACCTTAGGGTAGGTGACTCGTAGAAGTATTCCCTTAAGTGGCAAAAAGAATTACTTTTGACATAAAGATCATTGGAATTCTTCATACCAGCCTAAGGCAATTCGCAATTGATCATTTTGAAAGAATTTAAAGGAATTTCATACTCAGTTGAAAGGAAACTGGAGTTATAGAACAACTCGGCAACGGAAGGCAGATTCCAAATGACGCCGAGGATATAACCCAGTGACCGAGCATGCTCTCAAGAACTTGAGCATTTCCATATTCATCAAGGTTTTACCAACATCCATGTCAAAGATCCCAGCAACACTTCATACTACCATGATGAATAGCTATGGAGGATGCAGATGCAAAGAAAGACAACACTTTCTCAGATTTTACCTTAGCAATGCCAAGGAAACAAAATCTGGATGATCGACCGAGAGACATTTAGCACTCCACTTCTAATGTTCTCCTTGATGTTTAAGATACAACTATCATGATTCAAAGTGGCATCAACATGGTCCTCAAGTAAAGGTCGGACTTCGGGAACACGAAGGTCCATAAGGATCAACTTCCAGAATAAGTCAAATCCTCATGGGGAGTGGATGATATCTTGACTCAGCAAAATGACCACTACATTGACTTACCGAGAATACAGAAAAATCAAGATCAAAGTCTTTGAAATGTCCCAACCATCATATCCGCTTGAAATTCAGATCTGGTTGGTGGCGAGATGATTCAGACTCAGCTTGTCTGAAAAGGAAGGTTGCAACACAAGTCGATGACATGAAGTTGCGAGATTCTTAGGAAATGAACTACGGTAGTAAGCTCCAAAACATGAGTTGGTTCTGCTACACACATGTGAACACGTTGTCCTAGACAAGCATGACCACATAGTAGTCTTATAATAAAACACTACCAAAGTTCAGGTGAGGAACCATCATCGAGGATATCGAAGTCCTTACACAAGTCCGGATTAGCTCTTAGGAAGGAACTTCTTCTCCTTGAACAAATCAATCAGTGGCTTGGTGTGCTAGGGAATACATATGGAGTGGAGGTAATTAATCTACCAAACCATAGAATACTTCGCACGTATGCATGACTAATTTGGGATGATTCCAGAGGAAACAAAACAAACCTTTCTCAAATTCTTGGCGGCAACTTACACCTAATGCATGTGAACTTGGAGAAAGTCACTTCTTTCACCAAAACATATACCTCATGAGCGGAACACGAAGGCAATGCTTACAAAGTTTCCAACACTAGATCAATGTTCAAGATGAATCATGGAGGAGAAAACAGCAACTCATCGGAATTTCCATATCACCGGAATTCCACCATTATGTGAACAATGTGATAGTATTGGTCAGACCCAAAAGATATAATGGTGTATGCTCGAGGAAACAACCACGAGTATGACAACATTACGAACATCATTGGTTCTGATTTGATTTGACGATAGCCCGTACTCAAATCAAAGACTGGATAAGACAATAGCTCAAATAATTGATCACGGGGAATAATTGATGAGGATATTATCTTTCTACAACATATACACCCAAGATATCCCATGAAATGAACTAAGCCAGACAAGCTTTTATCTTCCAACTCTCCAAGTTGTTGTTTAGCTTAACCAACTAGCCCAGGGGTATCCAACACAGATTCTTGGAGAAGGGGTGATTTACAAGAAAACAACTTGATCACGAGCTCAACATAGCGGTCAGGTGACAACCTGGTAACACTTTCGAGAAGATATTCGGAAATTCACGAACCACCGATATGTTACTAAGCTCGAGAACAATCTTGCTTTTTAGGGTAAGACGATATGATAAAATAAGCGAGGGATTGGCACAATCCTAACTCATTGATCGAAGTGTGCACCAGAAATATGGACTAGGTAGCACGATCAATCTTAGGATGATGATTCAGTAACCAGCACGCTAAGAACGAGAGTATTGTCCATTAACTACCAAGCAATGGAGTTGCTAGGGGTATTGATTTCACACATCACAATTCACTTGTCGGTATTACGATTGCGGCACACGGGACCGAGGAATGAATGATGATGGCGAGGAGTATCACTACGGCAAGAATATTCCTATGATATTCCTGACATAAGGGGGTAATACTCCTGGGTGGAACAGACCAGAAGCTGGATTGGCATTCTTAATCTGCGGAACACAACTACTTTGACCCAATCCTGGATATGGATGAGGTACTGGAGTTTGTTTCTCCTAGTCATTCTAAAATAGAACGGCTTGACGGACCACAAGAACAATAGGCATCAATGAACACAAATGCGCAACTACTGCTGACTATCAACTGATAGACTAAGGTCGAAATACCACTGAAGATGGACAACTCAAAGGAACATATAGTTTTCTGAGTTGTGGATGCATGGATTAGCATGTCAAGCAAAGTTCAACATGTTTCTTCGGGATAACCCATGCAAAAGGTAGGACTAGCAAATTCACAATGTAGAACGGGGAACTCATCGAGGTACTCTTGTTGTGATCTTTTGGTTCAAGAACTTCTGCCATAATCAGTTCATGGTATTTGGAAGAAGGATATACCACGGACCTCGAGGACTATTTCAAAGGTTACTAATATCCTCAAGGAGCTAGCAAACACTATCAACAGAAGTAAGTAGGGTGAATCTCGGGCTTAAGAACCCAGAAATAGAAGGCCTACTAACTAAATGGCATCACGGGATGCTTTCGAGAATGATGGCCAGAATCATCACACTGGGAACACAAAACATGGCTAGATTACTAGGTGACTCCCTAAAACACCTAGGGTCATAAAAATAGCTCCAACATATATGTCGAGGCAATAGAGTACCTCAACTCACCGATTAGTGTGGTTGAACTGTCTCAAAGGGACATCGGGAACGGAAAGAAGGGATTTGCAAATGTCCCTGCTCACTGACCGTATAGACCTCTACACTGCAAATGTCCCTGCTCATATTCACTACAAGGAACATACTGTACTACCCCCACCCCCCCCCCCCACCTGTGTCAAGTTTTCTTCGTTCGGCGAGGCCCCTCCACCGCCCCCTAACAACCAAAGTCCCCACTCGAGCCCCTTCGTTCGCACCAGCGAACTCCGGCGAGCTCTGAAAAATCGACTAACCCAATTTTGAAATTTAGTCTACTATGATTTAACTAGTGTGGAATATAAAAGGGGAAAACCATAAGCATTGGGAGTATAGTGTTGAGTGTGCCATGGCAGATCTGAAGGTGCAAACCGGACAAAGGCAACTTCGCAACCAATGTTTGCTCTCAACTAGCAAGTAAGTGATGGACAAGAAATCAGAGTAAAGCAGTGGCGATCTATTTTCTTGCTGCGATAAATAAGTTGGGCAGATACGAAAGAGTACCGCCTCTGGTGCGGCGCCGTGTATGCATCTGCTAAGAATTTTACGGTGCTGCGGTAGCGATGGCTGTCGGTGGCGTGGAAGCAGATCTAGGAGGGTAGACGGTGGTGGCGGGGCGCGGTGGACGAGACGGTCGTAGGAGCGGCGTCGGCAAGGTGGACGACGGCGGGGATGAAGCAAGAGGACGGAATGCAAGGATCCCGGTCCGAAGTCGTGGATGAGAGAGGTCGATCTCTTGTAATGGACAGCAATGTGGGGGTATCAGCTCCAACATAGTGGAGGAGGACAGCGGTGGATGGGGTGGCGGACGGAGGAGGCTGGGTTCGAGAGGGTGTTTTGGCGCCCACGGAGTACGAATGGGGAAATGTATGTGGAGAGGAAGGGGGAAACCATGTCTTCAGGGCGCGCTTGTCTCAAATGCGAGGAAATTTACAAACTCAGCCCCCGTTTCAAATTTCCTACATCACAGCAATATTAGTCTGTTGGGGATAGGACCGTAATCTCGCATACACCGAATATTTGCCGACGAGTGTTTGTTTTTGGCGCCCACCGTGTATGAATCGGGGAGGGAGTCGATTTCGGCCGAGGACACACTGTGTTTTGGCGCCCACCGTGTATGAATCCGGGTGAGAGGCGGTTATGTCACGTTCGAGTGAAATTACAAACCTACCCCTATCGAAACCTATAGAAATCGAGCAGATAGGCTTTGTGTGGCAGGGATAGGCAGTAGTAACTCCATCTCGCAGATTTTGGTTTCAGGCGGTTACTGCGACTTTCCCCGCTTCGTTAAAATTTTGCAGAGTGCATGTTTACCGTTCCAACACAATTTGAATCCCGTTTGTATTCTATGTTTTTCGAGCGGGATCCATTTTCGATTGGAATAAAATTCTATATACATCATTTTTTATATATACTTTCAAAAGCACAACAAAGAATTCTGCTACTTTATATGTATAATATGCTTTACAAATACAATGATCTCAAAATCGTAAGGTTGAATTCAAAAAATTAAACCAAATTATGTTCTACTAAAATGTATGGTTCAGTAATATCTACATATTAAATAACATAGATGCGCGTGAATTCATAAGAGTATGCATGTTTGATAGATCAATTTTGGTTCGAGTATGGATTACATGTATCATCATCTCGAATTCAAATATTTGAATCCCTTTTATGTTCACTCCTTTCACGCCCATCTCTCTCGCATGCATGATCCTTCATGTAGCTATCACTCTCTTTTTTCCAGCTCACCTGCACGCTCACTTCATGTTTCTCCTATCCTCGCAAACAGAGTCTCTCGACGTCTCCCTTGAGAAGTGTCACACTCTCCCTATCATTATACATTACACGGTTTTCATTATCTCTCACGTCTCTACCGTTCTCTCCTATCACTAGGTACCTAAGCTTTCTTTTTCACCGCCACACACACAGTCTCCACTCGTCTTTCACTTTGTGTTCCTCTCTATGGGATTCTCTCACACACCCTATATGTCTCTAGATATGAATCACAACACTAAAATTACTCTCTCTCTCTCTCTCTCTCCTGTAGACACAACATTTGTTGCGGTCTCCTTTTCGTCTCCATCCTAGACTGACATTATTCATTTGTTTACCGATCAGACAAACTCCCCCCTCTCTCTATCACACACACACAACTCTTGCTTCCGCTCCCTTCCCGACTACCATCTCTCTCTCACACACAAAACTCTCGCTTTCGCACCCCCATCTCGTATTTCTCTCACAAACATTTATCGACTAGCCTCTAGATAGGTTTATACACCCGCACACTCGTGCTTCCACTATCGCATACATGTCTCTCTCCCGCTCCTTGTATCTATGTAGATTTTTCTTCCCTTCTTGAGACACGCCCTCTCAATCGTGCACACACACACTATCGCCTCATTTTAAGCTGATACCTCTCTCACACACACTCTTTGTGTCTTTGTCACACATGCACTCCGTCCTCCTCCTCTCTCCCTCTCTCTCTCACACACATGGGATTTTTGCAACAACTAGCAAGATGCCCATGCATTGCACGGAACATGAAGATGCATTTGTATGAGTAGTTTATCTTGTGGGAGAAAAGGATGAACAAGGGAAGGCCTTATTTGCAAGTGTGGAGAGGGGTGTGGGTATCTTTTTGCAAAATTGCAATAGTTTCCTTCCTATCCGTCAGATATAGATCTGACGGCCTATATTGCAGGATGGCAGGCACACGATCATCACCGACTATGATTTTTATAAGAGTAGGGATAAAAAACAGAGTTGGTGATGATGATGGGCCTGCCATCCTGCAATATAGGCCGTCCGATTTATATCTGACGGATAGGAACGAAACTATGGCAATTTACCCGCACTCCTCTCCACATTTGCAGATAAGGCCTTCCCTCGTTCATCCTTTTCTCCCACAAGATCTTGATGTTCCATGCAATGCACGGGCATCTTGCTAGTAAGAGTAGAAATTAGACATATACCACTTCTCGAATCTTGAAACCAACAACATTCCTCCCTTATCTCATCAAAACCGCCAAGGAATATATTTTGAGTGAAACATAACATTTTTTAGTATTATACGTATGTCAAAACTAGACTTTTTTCTATCAAATCGGTGAATATGTATTAATCTACTCAGATCGTGTGGCAACGCATTGGTACATTGCTAGTAGTTATTATAATTTTGTGGACACCAGACAAACGGTGGAGTACATATACGAAAAGAAGAGGCGGACGCACGCAGTCCGTCTCTTGCGGTCTCGCACACATGAGTGTAACGTAAAGGCAACGTTAACAAATAAACCCTAAAACCCTAGGTGCACGATTGCTGCATTCGCGGGTACCGGGTACGTGGTGGAGCGCACCTTTGTAGGAATAGTCAGCTCGCGTGATAATTTGATCTGTAGGAGTTGATGGTCGGGACCACAGGTGAACGACTTGGAGGCGGTGGCTCGCCAGTTGCCATAGATCGAGTAGCCACATTTAAAATATCATTTTTTTAGCGGGGTTAAGAGTTCTGATTTTCAATGGCGCGTTATAAGTACTAAGTAGTTTTTAGAACGATTGGTATGGAGCGAAAATGGAATTCATAGTACTACCTACTACGTACCTCCTTGGCATATGGTTGTATGGGTTTATGTTGCGAGATGTTGAACGTGGTAGTTCTAGGGAAAATACTATGTTTAGATTTAGATGTTGGTTTTCAGTAATGAAAATCGGAAGGGGGAAACCCTTCTTTGATTAAAAAAACTACTACCTCTGTTCTGGTTTACTAGTCCCCATCGTTTTTTGGGTCAAAGTTTGTCCATGAATTTTACTTGTAAAATGTGAATGGAAAACGAGATTTTGTCATACGCAAACAAAAAAGGACTGCAGGGAGTGATTCTCTAACACGGACGCGACCTCTCATAGTGCAGGCATTGAACCGGCGCGTCGGCCAAGAGGGCCCCACTCGCTGCAGGCCCGGCTGAACACGCCTCCTCGCCGCATGCAACCGGCTTCAGACTGCCCCGGCTGCCTTCATTTAATCCGCGCGTGTGCCGGCAACACGTCCTTCTGCAAGCCGGCCGGCATTTTAGAACACAAAAAGTGACCAAAACATAATTAATTATGCATGGTCTTGACTTGTTGTACTCGCACTGGTAGCAGGAACTAGAGGTTTTTCTTTATTCATAACTCTCCTCAATTTTTTTGGCTTTGAAGTGAATCATGGTTGTGGACATTATGTATGAATGTGGAGATATCTGTGAACATGAGTCTGATGTGGAAGTTGAACTTGGAATGTCAGGCTTGCGCTTGAACTATACCATGTCCAATGCTTCGTGTGTTATTGTTTGGAAAGTAATTGCTGTTATTACATGACCCGAAAAAAATATTTTGTGCCACATCAGTAGATGCACGGACATCACAACAGGCATGCCGACTGGATAAACATTTGAACCTAGCTACTATGAAGGAAATTTTGTATGGACAACAGTTTTAGATAGCAGGAGACGCCTAGCCTGCTCTGCCTCTGCTAGCTTATTTCTGGCTTCTTCCATCTCTTCTTTGGCATGGGTGAAGAGAGCATCTGATTGCTCTTTTCGCTTCTTCAGGAACTCAGCTACATTCTCAAGGGTTGTTGCATGCTTTCTTTCAGCCTTTACTAGAGCCACGAGGACACGAACAGCTGACGACTCCACCTGGCTTGTGTGTAATCCAGCATCATCTGGGAATTTGCACCTTGTGACTAATCCAGCATCATTAGGGAAGTGGCACCTTGTGTGTAATCCAGCCTCATTTTGGAAACATGATCTCGAGGTTGACCATACTTCCCTCCTCGCAGGAACTGCATCCTGACATGAAGTTACTTCTTTTTTAGATAATTAATCAGAGCAACCCATATCCATTTAGTAGAAGCCAGATAAACAGAACTGGGAGAAGTGAATTCAAAAGAAAAAAAATAAAAACAGACTACAAGGTGAGAACACCCACTTCCTACATCAAGCTAAAACGAAAGCATTAGGACGATTAAGACTCTTCTTATGACACATCAAAGAACACGAGGCTTAAGAGAAACAGAAACTACAACATATACACATCGAAGAACACGAGGCTAAACGAAAGTAATTGAAAGGGTCTTACTTACCAAAGCTCGTTTTACAGGTTCGGTGCAGCTCCTCTTTAACTTGCCACACTCCTTGAAGATGTCCCCAATATCCCGTGTTTGGTCTTCATTGCTCCTCTGCATGTTCGCAATCGTGGCTTTAAAATATCAACATGGCAAGAAAAATATACTACTAGTAATACTCGCGCATCTTGTGGGCAACATTAAAGCACTCGTCTGCCATGTTTGGGCATCTCCAACAGAATCGCAACGCGTGGCACTTTAAAAAAGCATTTACAGTGCTCAGATCGAGAAGTAGAGATAGAGAGTAGAGGATAGTTCTCAGCATAGATACATAAAAAATAGATTATTCAACTACTCCTCGTCGTCCGGCTCCTCATCGGTGATGTCCTCCTCTGACATCTGACTGTAGGCGTGAAGATACCGATCATCGTCGATTCCCAGGGTGACGCTACTCCTAGCCTCATGTTGAATTGAGCGTCCGCTTTTCGCCTACGCTTGTCCTCGCGATAGGCGGCTCGCTCCGCCCTCCTCTTATCCCTCTCCGCCCTCCTTTGCTCGTAGAACTCGCGCTCGTTGATGATGTCCTGCGGGAAGCATTGGCGCCACAGCGCCATGGCTTCCTCGTCCATCTCGGCGATGCCGAGAGGGTGCTCTTGCCTCCGGTTGTCACGACGATCCTCGTCGGTGATAAGCCGCGGCAGAGGCGCGAGCTCCTGTGCCCGCTCCCGCGTCAGCACGTTGGGGAAGTTCAATGTTCTATGAGGCCACCGGAGGCGCCACGCCGCCGCGTCGTACGCGCGGGCGACCTCGTTGGCGGTGTCAAAATTGCCGAGGCCGAGGCGCATCCTGCGGAACCAGATCTCGGCGGAGAAGCCGCCGGAGGGGCGCGCGCGTACGCCGCGGTATCTCCAAGTTTCCCGGCGACGCGGCGGCATGGTGGCGCGGCGGCGGCGAGGCGAGAAAGAGCGGCGAGAAAGCGGTGGCGAGGCACAGAGCGGGGAGAGAGCGGTGGCAAGGCATAGAGCGGTGGGAGGGCGTTGGATTTTATAAAGCGCGCCGGACGCCGCGCGGAAAAACTAGCACACGCCGGCTGCTTTTTCCCGCGCGCGCGCAATCCTTTCCCGACGTCTCTGCTATCTCTACTCTGTTCTCTACTGTTATATTTATTTTATATTTAATATTTATTTCTACTTCTCTACTCTCTATTTTTTCTATCTACTTTTTCCCTACTCTTATAAAAAACAGAGTTGGTGATGACGGTGTTCCTGCCATCCTGCAATATAGGCCATCCAATTTATATCCGACGGATGGGAAGGAAACTGTGGCAATTTTGCAAAAAGATACCCACACCCCTCTCTGCATTTGCAAATAAGGCATTCCCTCGTTCATCTTTTTCTCCCACAAGATAAACTACTCATACAAATGCATCTTGACGCGTGCAATGCATGGGCATCTTGCTAGTTCTAAAAAACTATCCATCATTTGCCACACTACTGGTTGCAGATGAAATACCTACCCAAGCACAGCGCGATACAGGAGCGACGCACAATTACAAGCTGATATTCTGTTGGACAATGGAGGCTATAACCAATTACTTTTACGGGAACAATAGCACCCAGGAAATTTGAAGGGTAGGTATGAACAAAATTGGAACTGCACATGTACTGCTAGGTGATTCAATACACACATTACCAATCGAGGAGGAGAACGATGGTCGCGGCGGCCTCTGTGAGTCATGGTCGGCAACGGGAGTCAGTTCATTGTCCACGACGGTGGTGCTTCTGCGCTTGGCCTCGGCTTCCGGGAAGCAGATCGAGACCGTGGAAGATGGTGCCGGGGAAGAGGCTCCGTGTACGACGACGACGGTGGACCGGCTCTAGTTCGGCGTACAAGGTCATCGATGAGGCAGATGCGCTGTGGTGGACGAGTGCGCCGATGTAGAAGGGGAGGAGCACAAAGGCTGCGGTGCCGTGGAGAAGTCTATTTTGCAGTGGGGATAGAAAAATGGGGAGTATTCAGGTGTACTACTCTGGGTGCTGGGGTGGGGTTGGCTGGGTAGAGTGAACCTGAAGTTCCGAAAACAGCCCCCTACCAACCATCATCCGTAGGCCTGTTCCGAAGGCTATGATGGTAACTTCCCACTGCTCGAATCAGGGTCGCGGGACATTTTCCCGCCGACCTCAAAATTTTGTGACACTAAACTCCCCGTGTGGCGTGTTGGGTGATTCCGGTAAGCAACTAGCGAGTAGTACTAGTAAACTCTGCATATTAGGTTTGACCGAAGTCAAACTTCCTAAAGTTTGACCAAGTTTATAGAAAAATATAAACATTTACCATAACAGATATGTATGATGTGAAAGTAGATTCAATAATTAATCTAATGGTATTTATTTGTTATTGTATATGTTAATATGTTTTGTTATAAACTTTCTGAGAGTTTACAAAACTTGACTTTGACAGTGCTAATACGCAGGCATAAATAAAAACGGATGGTGTACACATTTGTTTTCTTAGTATGTAGTGAATTAATCATTTGTTGAAATTGTGAAATAAATATATTAGGCTACTGACTTCGAATGTAATGGTCTATACAATTCAATAGTTACAATCATTGTCGAATTCCAAGATCTATACGAGGTCTATAGTACTTCACAACATGCTCAAACTCGCATAATCCCAGTCAAATGACAATCAAAATGCATTTCATAGTTTTTACTTTGTAGGACGCAACAAAACCAACAATAACTCTACATCAGCCATTATAAAAGAAACATTTTGAACATATCCCAATGTGTGAATGAAACGTGCAGAGAGAGCTTGCGAAGATGGAGAGGATAGGGCGGGAAAGATTGTATGTATGTGGACGAGAGAGTAGGAGACAAACCTAACGAAACAGAAAGAGGGAGATAGAGAGAGAAAGAGAGAGGAACAAGTTAGGTCTGTGAGAAAGATGGAGACATGTAGTATACGTGAGATGCGTGTGCATCCGGATTCTGTACACGTGGAAGGAGAAGAGACAACAGGTTTGATGAGAGCGCTGGAAAAACATGGACGAGAGGGGAAGGATCTCTTGGTTGAGGGATTGATAAATTTGTGCGGGGGAGAGAGGGATTGGTAATTTTGTGCGAGAGAGAGAGAGAGGGTGGGGGGAGGAGTCAGTCAGCCGTCGTCACATCATCCTGCTTCCAAATGGCCCCGCATTCTCTAGTGTAGTGTGGTCGCCGTCTTCGATCTCGTCGATGCCCTCTTTGAAGATTGAGGTGTTGTGCATGCTGGGGTGCGAAGAAGCACAAGCGAGAGTGGTCGCCATATAACCTTGGATGGGGATGAATTGTGTGCTTGGGGGAGGGGGTGTGTGTGTGATGTGTGATGTCTGTGTGTGTGTGTGTGTCAGATATTGAGAGAAAACAAACCTAAGGAGAGAAATGTCTGTGTATGTGACGGAAAGCTACTTGCTAAACAGGGTATTCACGAAGAGATTGTGCGTGCGAGATAAAGAGCGATGTGCGGGGGCCAGGTGAGGGTGTGAAAATGTGCGCGTTGATGCATGTGTTACATGCAATCGTGCGAGGGACGGACGAATCGAGAGAAATGGTTGTTGTGTTACGGATGCTCCTCTCTCTCTCTCTCTCACACACACACAAGTAAAATAGAAGATCGTTCTCTCATGTATACACAACGTATCGGCATCTGTCTATGTCTCACTCATGCATGATCATTTGCACATTCACACCTCTCTATGTCTCTATCACATGCACACCGTCTCCACATTGCCCTTCCGCCACAACACACATATGGACACATACACACGTTCTCTCTCAGTCACACACACAGGGGCTGTTTGGTTTGAGACTAAGGGGCTGTTTGGTTTGTGACTATGGTTGCCACATCTTGCCACACCTATGGTTAGGCAACTTTGACCAATTTAGGAGGGTGTTTGGTTCAAGCCTTACCTTAGGCAATATACTTTTTGCCACACTAGGGCACCGCATGACATACACTCACAAAGCGGGGCAATATTCCCGTAGGCTTGCCAACTTGTGGCTCTCAGGGGCTGTTTGGTCCTAGGCCTAGCATTGCCACACTTTGCCACACACTTTTGCCAACCTTGCCTAACCGTTCGATCGACCGCGTGGCTGTGGTTCACGCGCTTGCACATGATTCCGTATCGTGGCTGTGGTAACTAATAAAAGCACTGCCTAAGTCTAATGTTTATGTGTACTAGTACGGTTTTCTTTTAAGTTTGACCAACCCTATATAAAACTAAACTAAGCTCCCATACGCGCACTCATCAATATGCCGCCGCCGTTGCACATGCCGGCGCTCGCCTGCTCCGGCCAACAATTTCTCGCCCATCACCGCCGTGTCGCCGCCAAGACGAAGGCTCGCCCGCTCATGTCGTCTGCAGTCCCTCCTCGCGATGCCGCCGCGCTGCTAAGCACGCGAGCAGCTGGTGGAGCCGCGTCTATGCACGCAACATACGAAGAGGAGGACGAGCGCGTGCTCCAGCATGCCGGCGAGGAGGAACTAGCGTGTCATTGTCCTCTCCGCCCGCGCGGAGGAGGCGCGCATGGTGGCTGTCGCGGCGGAAGCCGGTCGCGCGCGCGTCGAGCCCGCAAACCGGGTGCGGACGCGGAATCTACCTTCGAGACCTTGAATGCCACGTGGATCCTGCAATCTGAAGGAGCAATTTGGGTCAGTCGACTCTTGTGAGCCGTTTGATGCAACATGGATGGCTAGAAGGGCTTCTTCAACCTCCGAAATAGATGCACGGTTCATCTTCTCAGCCCGCCACACGCCTAACCGCTTGCCGCCGCCGCCGAGCCCTCCCCTGAACCGCCTGCTACCGGCATGCTCCGTCCACCCCCGCCATCCGTTTAACCCCGGGCACGATCCATTTTTTTCCGGCGAACTGCATTCCACACCCAACACTCATAAGATAGATCATGGGCACCCTGCCGTCTTCTTCCTTCACTCCGTCGAACTTCTGTCACAAATCGACTGACCCAAATTATACTACTAGTACGAACGTATTAACTACAGTAGGAACACGAAGATACGAGCAGTAGTACCAACTGCAATAAGAACAGTAGTAAGACATAGTACTAGTACTATTGTACGTACTAAAGAGTTCAAATAACGAGAAAGAACATAAACATAGTTTTGCTGGGGCCACAGCACAACACACCCTTGAAAATAAACTAAGCAACTAGTCCACTTGACACTGCAGTAGAACCAGCATGAGCGACGGCACTGCCACCTACTCGGTGTTGGAACACGCGGTACGCTACGCTAGCGCCAAATAAAATTTTCTACCACGCACCCAAGATCATGCTGCTGGAAATACATCACGGGATCGGGTTTACCACTAGACGCGCAGTCACCGCAGCGGAAGTAGAGATGGTGATGCGTGTAGCCGATCTCCCGGGCCGTCTCCTCGCGTTGCCAATCTCCCGCGAACAGCGAAGACCCGTGAACGGTGATCTCCCGCGAACGGCACCTCGCGGTTCCCTCGAACGGTTTGTCCAAGCACCGCAGATGCGATGCCTCCAAGGTATTACCACGTACGGGGAGCAACGTCGAGCGGCGGACTGCTAGGTCCGGTCGCGAGGCATGGGCGTGGGGAGTGGCGGTGGCTAACCAGGGTTCAATCCAATCAACCCTAAGTGGTGTGCCCACTGCCCTTTATATAGACCTCCGAGGTAGGCTCAACACTTGAGCCCACTAGGAGTCCACATCCATTTTCCACTCAGATCCAATCCGAATGGGCTGCAGCCCCTTAAGTGTGCGACCCTATAGGTTCACGTACACATGGACACGACCAGAGTCGATAGTTGGTAGCGGCTCCTAGCAGAACGTGCCAACTCCCATGTGGGCGTAAAGTCGTTTGACGAACCTCAACAATGTGGCATATGCAACATTCCTCTTTCGTCACGATATTTGTTTTCGAGCTCAAGGCGAGTACTTGTCACCCTTGTGTTAGCTCGACCTCTCTTCTCGAAACCATGATACAGATTCCCGAACCGGGTTAACACTTAACCCAAGTCGCATGGCCATGCTTTCCAAATCTGATCACTCGAGAGGGCCCAGAGAATATCTCTCCAAATAGGAGGGGCAAATTCCATCTTGGTCAACCATGTCTCGCGGCATGTCTCACGACTCACCTGAAAGCTACCTTTATAACTACCCAGTTACGGAGTAGCGTTTGATAGACCCTAAGTGAGTCGATCCTCATCCCGAGAACATGCCAGGACCTCAGGTCTAGGACATGGCATAGACATTGCACTTGAGACTAACAGATGACTATATCTCACTGCGTCTCAAAGTGGGTCTGTCCGGCTCGGTGATCTCCATCCCCGAGCCCATACTATCGGCTTAGCATCTCCATGCACATGACATGTGAAACATAGTCATCAACCGAGTCACATACTAGTCAAGGATATGTGTCCGCATAACCTTATCAACTAGGGACCATTAAAACAATCATCATACAATACATAGTTCCACAAAGAAGTCACATACTTATTGATACATATCATTGATGATGTTCAAGGACAATACAAAGGACTCATGAATACATATGGAAATATCATCATCACATGATTGCCTCTAGGGCATATCTCCAACAGTCTCCCACTTGCACTAGAGTCAATCATTTAGGCATCGTATGCCCATGGAGCTCATGTGCGCCTCATGCTTCGGACGTGGGAGAGGCTTCGTCAATGGCTCAGCAACATTTGCATCCGTGTGTACCTTGCATATGTTTACATCACCTCTTTCGACAATGTCGCGAATAAGGTTAAAATGCCTGAGTATGTGTTGGGTTTTATGATGGTTCCGTGGTTCCTTGACTTGCGCAATGGCACCACTATTATCACAATAGAGGTCCAATGGATTAGACGTGCCCTTAACCACACCAAGATTAGAAATAAAATTCTTCACCCAAACACCTTCTTTTGCAGCTATAGAAGCCGCAATGTACTCGGCCTCTGTTGTAGAATCAGCTACCTTATCTTGCTTGGAGCTCCCCCAGCTCACTGCTCCTCCGTTCAGAATGAACACAAACCCTGATTGTGATTGACTATCATCCCTATCTGTTTGGAAACTAGCATCGGTGTAACTATTTACAACGAGCTCATCCTCATCTCCATAAACCAGGAACATATCCTTAGTCCTTCTCAAGTACTTAAGGATATTCTTAACCGCTGTCCAGTGACTCTCCCTTGGAACAGCCTGGTATCTGCCCACCATGCTAAGAGCAAAACTAACATCAGGATGAGTACATACAATAGCATACATGATGGACCCAACAGCCGAAGCATACGGAATCCCATCCATGCGTCTTCGCTCATCAGGAGTCGTAGGACTCTGAGTCTTGCTAAGACTAATGCCATGTGACATGGGCAAGAAACCTTTCTTGGCATCTTGCATGTTGAACCGCTTTAACACCTTGTCAATATACGCACTCTGGCTTAATCCAATAAGCCTTCTCGATCTATCTCTATAGATCTTGATTCCCAAAATGTAAGCTGCTTCTCCCAAGTCCTTCATAGAAAAACTATTTTTCAATGAGTCCTTGACAGATTCAAGCATTTGAACATCATTTCCAATCAATAATATGTCATCCACATATAAGATCAGAAATGCAACATAGCTCCCACTGACCTTCTTGAATACACAATGATCACAGTCATTCTTGATGAAGCCAAACTCTTTGACAGCTTCATTAAAATGAATGTTCCAATTCCGAGATGCTTGCCTTAATCCATAAATGGATCTCTGAAGCTTGCATACCATGCTAGACTTCTTTGGATCGACAAAACCCTCGGGTTGTGCCATATACACATCCTCGGTTAAATTTCCATTAAGGAAAGCCATTTTGACATCCATCAGCCATATTTCATAGTCGAAATATGCCGCTATAGCAAGAATGGTCCGAATTGATTTAGGCATCGCTACCGGTGAGTAAGTCTCATCGTAGTCAACTCCCTGAACTTGTCGATAACCTTTAGCAACAAGTCGAGGCTTATGGACTGTGACATTTCCGTCCATATCAGTTTTCTTCTTAAAGATCCACTTGCACTCAATGGCGCGAACGCCATCTGGCAGATCAACCAGGTTCCAAACTTGACTGTCATCCATGGACTTTAATTCAGATCTCATGGCCACAAGCCATAACTCGGAATCAGGGCTCTCCATCACTTCCGCATACGTAGTCGGCTCGTTGTTCTCCAAGAACAATGCATTGTAGTCATGCAAATTTCGTAACCTTTCCGACCTCCATGGAACTGGTGTCGACTCCACTACGGGTTCCCTGACTAACTCCGGTGTGACAGTATCACCTACCGGAACGTCCCCGTGTGGTTCTCAAATTTCTTCTAGTCGGACCGTCCTCCCACTAGCCTTCCGATTGAGAAACTCTTTCTCAAGGAAAACTCCATGTCGAGCGACAAACACTTTGCCCTCTTCACGGTTGTAGAAGTAATATCCCAAGGTTTCCCTTGGATGTCCCACGAATATGCACCTGCCCGATTTGGTGTGAGCTTATCCTATTGGAGTTGCTTGACATATGCTTCACATCCCCAAATTTTCAGAAAAGACAAACTGCGTCTCTTCGCAGTCCATATCTCATATGGTGTTTTATCTACGGACTTAGATGGTACCCTGTTTAGTGTGAAAGCTGCAGTTTCTAGAGCATATCCCCAAAATGACAAGGGTAAATCCGACTGACTCATCATCGATCGGACCATGTCCAACAGGGTCCGATTCCTCCGTTGTGACACCATTTCTCTGTGGCGTACCCGGAGGAGTCAGTTGTGGAACTATTCCACGATTCTTCAGATGATCATCAAACTCCTGGCTCATATACTAACCGCCACGATCAGATCGTAGAAGTTTGATTTTCTTGCCGAGTTGATTTTCCACTTCGTTCTGAAACTCCTTGAACTTTTCAAACGTTTCTGACTTGTGCCTCATCAAGTAGACATATCCATATCTACTCAAGTCCTCGGTGAAAGTCACGAAGTATTCGAAACCACCTCTGGCTGCCGTGCTCATTGGTCCACATACATCACTATGTATAAGTTCCAACAACTAGGACGCCCTCTCGCAACTCTTTGCAAAAGGAGTCTTAGTCATCTTACCGAGTAGGAAAGACTCGCATGTCTCGAATGATTCATACTCAAACGAAGTTAGAATTCCATCATCATGGAGCTTCTTCATGCGCTTTTGACTAATGTGTCCTAGTCGACAATGCCAGATGTAAGTCGGATTTATCTCATTAGGCTTATGCCTCTTGACATTTATGTTATAGACTGATTCACCTTCAAGATCTAGGATAAATAACCCATTTACAACGGGTGTAAAGCCATGAAACATATTATTCAAGTAAATAGAACTACCATTGTCCTTAATACTGAATTCATAACCTTGTCTCATCAAACATGAGTCAGAAATAATGTTTTGACTCAAAGCAGGAACATAATAACAATTATCAAGTTCCATTACAAATCCTGAAGGTAAATTAAGTTGCATAGTGCCGACGGCCAATGCAGCAACTCTTGCTTTATTCCCGACGCGAATGTCAACTTCTCCTCTTGCGACATTCCTAGTTCTGCTTAGCCCCTGCATCGAGTTGCATATGTGAACAACCGATCCGGTATCATATACCCAAGAGCTACTAGAAACATCAGCAAGATAAATGTCTATAACATATACAACAAGTGTACCTGAAGAAGAAGTCATACTTCCAGTCTTCTTGCCCTTCTCGGCAAGCCACTTGTTACAGTTCCTTTTCCAGTGTCTGGGTTCCTTGCAATGAAAGCAAATACTCCCCGAAGCCGTCCCTGACTTAGGCGCAGCGGCTGTAGTTGGAGTTGCCTCCTTCTCTTTGCCCTTTGCCTTAGCCTTTTTCTTGGACCAGCTCTTCTTGAACTTAGCCGTGTTCTGCACCATGAACACTTGACGATGTGTACCTTTCTTGATATCCTGCTCTGCCACTCTGAGCATCCCATGCAATTCAGTGAGCTTCTTTTCCATCCCATGCATATGGTAGTTCGAGATGAACGGCCCATAGCTGTCCGGAAGAGAACCCAAAATTGTATCTGTGGACAACTCATCCCCAAGTGGGAAGCCCAGCCTATCGAGAGCTTGCATGTACGCGATTATCTTGATCACATGAAGGCTCAGTGGATCACCCTCTTTCAGCTTACAATCCATCAAGGATCGCCAGACGTTGAACCTTTCGATCCTAGCCTGCATTTGAAACATGCTCCTAAGGTTCTCGATCATATCGAAAGTCTCAATATTTTCGAACTATTTCTGCAGATCGGGCTCCATAGAAGCCAGCATGAGATAGCTGATCTCGTTTGATTCATCAACGAGTTTCTGGTAGGCATTTCTGGCTGTGGCATTAGCATTATCGGCAGGTTCCTCTGGAAGCGGATTCTCTAGAACTTGTTCCTTTTTCTCATGCCTAAGAACAATTCTCAGGTTTCTATACCAGGTGGTAAAGTTTGTTCGATTCAATTTATCTTTTTCCAGGATTGATTTCAACGCAAAAGGGGTAACTTGAGCAGGTGGTGCCATTGATCTACAACAGAAATATGCAAAACACTAAGACATGTATTCATGAAGAGTAATTCATATTAAACATTTTAATAAGATCATTACTCCCACTAAAATCAACATCCCTCGGTTGATACTTAGTGATTCAAGATCCAAGATCAACATGTCAACTAGTGAGCTTTTGCATCACCGCTAGAGGACAAGATCACTCGGTAAGGAACTCTTGCTAATCGTATCTCCATACGACTCTTGTTGTTGGGGACATGTCATGCCTCGCCAACTCCTATGCCTCGTAGCCCAAAACTGTTTTGACAGCCACGACAAGTCAACCAATGCTCCGCGTGTAATTGTCCGACACAAACCCATCACTTGAAGGAGATCTAGTGGCACCCTAATTTCATAGGCCCGCCACTAAATATACTTGACATGTGAAGGTGCAGCAATTGGGGAGGCATTTGTACTTGACATTCTTTGAGGGATCACCCTACTTAAAACATCTACCATGCAAAAGGAAGGGTGCATAAAAGGGATAAACTTTCACAGGCAGTTTATGTATGTGCGATATGGTATAGCCCCTTTTCACAGCGCGTGGTGATCTCCATCTCCATGTGCGCAGTCTGCCCATGCATGGTTTTCCTCATGGTGATCTCCATCTCCACGCCATGGTGTCAACCGCCAAGTGGTACATAAGATACTATGCTATTAAAAAAACTAATAGCTACTGAAAGTAAATTACATTACATAGATTCTCATGTTGACACGCAGGTCATTAATACAATAATGAGACAACCATATGGCTCTTTCCGGTTGCCCCACTCATGACACGCAGGTCATGAAACAATAATATACAAGCAACATACATGGGCTATACCAAATCACAGTCATTCCCTGCAAAAACGAGTCAGACGTTCTACCGCGGAAGATAAAACCTCCTGAAACTCTATCTTCCAAGCGGATTTTGGCCTAGCCAGAAGCGCTGAAATCCTGTTCCAGTATTTCGCCGCTAATCCAAATTTTTGTTAGCTTCAGTTTTACAGGTCGTGGAGCAAAATCGGAGTTCGTATGCAAAAGTTACATCGGTTTTACCGAGACCGCTCCAACAGATTTCAGCACCGCGGAAATCACATTTCCAAGGTGTTGATCTATGTTCCGATTCAATCAATCTCATTGATCTTCGCGTGCTGCATCCGGATTTACGTTCCACTGTCTACCCCGATGGCGGACAACCGACCGGTAGGGGTAAGTCATGTCACGACCTCTGCATCACGATCATGGAAACAAGATCACGAAACCAACCTTCAACACTGACATGCGAGACCGATCTCATCGACCCGCACCTGAACCGATCTACATATCTCATATGCATATCATCGAATCTATTACACACAGCGGAGGCTCTGACACCACTGTTGGAACACGCGGTACGCTACGCTAGCGCCAAATAAAATTTTCTACCGCGCACCCAAGATCATGCTGCTGGAAATAGGTCACAGAATCGGGTTTACCACTAGACGCGCAGTCACCGCAGCGGAAGTAGAGATGGTGATGCATGTAGCCTATCTCCCGGGCCGTATCCTCCTCGCGTTGCCGATCTCCCGCGAACAGCGAAGACCTGTGAACGGTGATCTCCCGCGAACGGCACCTCGCGGTTCCCTCGAACGGTTCGTCCAAGCACCGCAGATGCGATGCCTCCAAGGAATCCACACGTACGGGGAGCAGCGTCGAGCGGCGGACTGCTAGGTCCGGTCGCGCGGCATGGTCGTGGGGAGTGGCGGTGGCTAACCAGGGTTCAATCCAATCAACCCTAAGTGGTGTGCCCACTCCCCTTTATATAGACCTCCGAGGTGGGCTCAACACTCGAGCCCACCAGGAGTCCACATCCATTTCCACTTAGATCCAATCCGAATGGGCTGCAGCCCCTTAAGTGTGCAACCCTATAGGTTCACGTACACATGGACACGACCAGAGTCGATAGTTGGTAGCGGCTCCTAGCAGAACGTGCCAACTCCCATGTGGGCGTAAAGTCGTTTGACAAACCTCAACAATGTGGCATATGCAACATTCCTTTTGCCTCACGATATTTGTTGTCGAGCTCAAGGCGAGTACTTGTCACCCTTGTGTTAGCTCGACCTCTCTTCTCGAAACTATGATACAGATTCCCAAACTGGGTTAACACTTAACCCATGTCGTATGGCCATGCTTTCCGAATCTGATCACTCAAGAGGGCCTAGAGAATATCTCTCCAAATAGGAGGGGCAAATTCCATCTTGGTCAACCATGTCTCGCGGCATGTCTCACGACTCACCTGAAAGCTACCTTTATAACTACCCAGTTACAGAGCAGAGTTTGATAGACCCTAAGTCAGTCGATCCTCATCCCGAGAACATGCGAGGACCTCAGGTCTAGGACATGGCATAGACATTGCACTTGAGACTAACATATGACTATATCTCGCTGCGTCTCAAAGTGGGTCTGTCCGGCTCGGTGATCTCCATCCCTGAGCCCATACTATCGGTTTAGCATCTCCATGCACATGACTTGTGAAACATAGTCATCAAACGAGTCGTATACTAGTCAAGGATATGTGTCCGCATAACCTTATCAACTAGGGACCATTAAAACAATCATCATACAATACATAGTTCCACAAACAAGTCACATACTTATTGATACATATCATTGATGATGTTCAAGGACAATACAAAGGACTCACGAATACATATGGAAATATCATCATCACATGATTGCCTCTAGGGCATATCTCCAACACTCGGAGTCCGAGTCCACGTCCTCAACTTCGTCCTCGTCCCTCTTCCTCTTCGCCGACTCTTCTTTGCTTGAACCGGACACTGGGCTCTGCTTTCTCATCCAACCCTTGTAGATATTTAAACAAAGGTAGGCGTACAGGATGTGATCTTCATCTAATGTGTTCGACTCCCATGCATGATGAAACTCGTGATCAGGTTTCTCCAGTTTAGCGTACGAACGATCAATCATGGCTGCTGCCAGGGTCAGCATTGAAGGCTGAGAGGAGGACACCAGCCCTTCCTTCTGGAGGTCGAAGGGGTCGCCTACAACGAGGCCTATCCGACCAAGGATTTCCTTGTTGTTCCTAAAGTCTACAGTAACGAATTTGACTCGGCCGCCCTTGAGGAACTTCTTAAATTCCTCGCACTCAACGTCGGCATGGCATATGTGGTAGACCAAGCATAAGTCATGCACGCAAACCTGGATCATGGTGGGCTTCTTCTTCTCTGCCTCCTTTAGTTTCTTCTCGCTTCCCAGGACTGTGGTGTACTCAACATCTAGCCCAGCGACCCACTCATCATTTGAGTTTTCGAACATGCATTTGAAGTGAGCAATGCATTCTTTCACCATTGCGGAATAACGGGTGTAGATGACGTTGAACTCATCGCCGGTGATGGTTCTAACGTTGTACTCACCGCCGATCATGGAGATTTGGGACGCCATGGATTTGGGATGAGGGTTAGGATTAGTGGAACTGTCGTAATGTGGAAGGACGGGATGATTGAGAGCGAACTGTTGCAAGGTAATGTACTAGTAGAATACATGGACGAGTAGGGCGTGCGAACGGCGTGGGGTTGCTGGCTTGCCCGGTGGATAAACAATTGCAAGCCCCCAAAGAGTTCTCGAGAACTATGCGGGACCCACTAGATGTCATGTCTACTAGACCCATATCGTAGGCCTGACGGTATAGCTTTGACTGTTCGCACGCCATGCTGGCTTGTGTGTAACTTCAATTAATTCCGTCAACCGTCGCGCCTCCCACGACCTTCACCTCCCTCGCGCGGTCGCGCCCTTTGAGACTTCGACCGGGTATAAATGAGCAATTTTTTTGCGTACTGCGCATGCATGATACTCCCTCTGGTCCTCTTTTTACTTCCGTCAACCGTTTATACTAAAAATATCAATATCTACAATACTGATTATAATGAGTAGTATAAAGCACCTCTTGGGTGGGTTAGATTTTTTTGGGTTAGTTGAGTTCAAACTAACCCAAACTAACTCTAACACATGGATCCAAACAGGGCCAAGGTTAGCTATTAAAGTACTACTACCTCCCTTCTAGTTTAAAGGGCTCGATTCAAAATTTTGACATACTCTTAGCAAGATAGAGGCGGTGGAATAGTTTTGTAGTTTTCCACACAAAAATGTGTTTACCAATGCACGCATGAACACTAGTTACTCTAACCCCCTCTCTTCTTTAGTTCCTTGCCACATCAGCATGTTTGCTATTCCCGTGTGCATGATCCCAGCTAAGATACCACCATTATGGCTAGCCTTAATCATCGCATGAAATAATTTAGTGCACCTTGAAATATGAACATGTGTGGGGCATGTATGTTTTTAATGACTTGAGACTATACCTAGCCCGACATGCAAGATGAGATTTATTATGCACCATTCCCTATACCTGCAGGAAGCCTGTTCGTCTCGAAATCCTTTCCTCTCCATGTGTGGAAACAATGTGCCTCCCAGACTCTCCTTCTTCCTCCGGCGGTACCACCACTCCACCCTGTGTGGAAAAAATCTGCATGCATGACTCTCCTCCTCCCGCGCTCGTCCAATCCGTTGTGACCAGCAATATTTCCACCCCTTCCCACCCCCGTAATTTACTTCAACAAATATGCCCACGTAGCTGTTACTTAACTGTAGGTGCATTGGTTCACTGACATATGGGCCCAACAGGGGTCTGGCCCACATGTGAGTGACGCAACTGGACCTGTAGTTAAGTCAGTGCAGCTTAGTCCATACCTTACGTAGGTGTGCCATTGCTTGCTATTAATACTGCACCTCCCACGACATCGCTATCTCCTCCCCTCACGTTCAAGTTAATCGCTATCTCCTCCCCCTCCCTCTCACGTCGACCACCATGGCATCGCCCCACCCAAGCCCTAGGCGCCCCTCGCTGCACCGCGCGGGCGGTCACGTGTCGCCGTTCGGTTCCTCGCCGCCACTAGTCGAGGAGGACGCGTCGGCGTTCCGCTCCTCGCAGCGACGCGACGCGTCGCCGTTCCGTTCCTCACCACCACTAGTCGAGGAGGACGCGTTGGTGTTCCGCTCCTCGCCGCGGCGCGACGTGTCGCGTCGCCGTTCCGTTCCTCGCCGCCACTAGTCGAGGAGGACGCGTCGGCGTTCCGCTCCTCGCCGCGACGCGTCAGGTGGACGCGTCGGCGTTCCCAATCTCGCCAACACGCACGTCGGAGGACGCGTCGGCTCCCCGCTACGAGGAGAACGCCGCGTCGCCCGCCGAGCCCCCCAGGCTTGGGGAGCTTTGGAAAGAAATCGATGTCGCCTTGTGGGAGGCTTTGCCTCCAACAGAGCGCGCCAAAATAGAGGCGGAGAAGAAGGCCGAGGAAGAGAAGCGCACCGCGGAACAAGCTGCCTGGGAGGCCTATGTCGCGTCCGAGAGAGTCAGGCAATTGTCTCTTTGGCAGAAGGCTCGTGCGACGGCCGTGAGGGTGGCGGAGGATGCCCGTGCCGGCGCCCTGAGTGCAGTCATGCCCAAGCGCCTCATCTACGCTTGGCGGTATGTGGACCGGGTGCACGCTTCCAGCAAGGAGGAGTACCTGTTGGCGCCGGATCACCAGACCAGTGAGATCGCGCTCGCCCGCCGGCAAGCCGCCAATAAGCACCTCGCGAGTTGCGAGGCTGAGGAAGAGGCATTGTGTCGGCGCGCTGGGAAACGGCCACGCACCAGGGCACTCGTGGATATTAGGAGGAGTATAATTTTTGTTTCGTAAGGCGATCTCATTAGTTTTGGGACGCAAATGATAAATCCCGATCGTTCAATAATTTTTAGCTTCATTAATTAAGTATGTAAAAGGGAAAGTTTGGAAACCTTGTGTATTCGTACGCATTTTGCAAGTACGTGCATATAGCACAAACTTTACTATATAATATCACACTACACGTCTCTCTCGATATATGCTTGCAGACTGTGCTACTCCCTCCGTCCAGGTCAATAAGTCATCTTTGGTTGTGCACCATGACCAATGAGGGAAGACTTATACACCTAGACGGAAGCAGTACTACTATTACTTATGTACGTGCAAATGCACGTTTTAACATTAAGATGTGGTTTTTGTAAAAGTAGAAAAACATCACTAGTCAAGCCTGTGAAACGATTCAATGCAAAACAAATGCAAAAATGCTCGTTTGATTGTTTACTTTTAGCTTCCTTCTCTGTGGTTATTTCCTGGTTGGAAAGGCATGCAAATTCCCAAACAGCTTCCTACACCCTGTATCGAATTTTTTGCCTAACAAGTTGTGCCGTGCAATTGGAATTCCAACTTGAGTACTACTACTAGTAGGAGTACCAGGGGCCAGTTCTTTTAGGCTTCTAGATTAGTAATCCCATAACTACTACCTCCGTCCTGGTTTATTGGTCCCCATTGTAATCTGTGTCAAATTTTGATCATAAATTTAACTAATGAAATGTTAGTGCATGTCACATGCACTAACATTTTATCAGTTAAATCTTTGGTCAAAATTTAGCACAAATTACAATGGTGAGGAATAAACCTGGACAGAGGTACTACTAGTAGTAGTTTAGAAGCCCAAATAAATGAGTGAGGCGCCTTAATGTTACTCTGCACTGTGACTAGTCTTATGGGAAAAGCTGGGGAAGCCGCCAAAAGAACTGGCCCTAGGAGTAGTAGCTAGGGATACTAGGAGTAGTAGCTAGGGATCGAGTGTGCGAGATGAACCGGAGAAAGTAAATGCAGAGAGATGAAATGCAAAAAAGATGGAGGGATGTGATGGTTGCTTGTCCGTTTATTTTAACAGGCCACTTATTACTGGGAGTGGTTGGGTTTTGTGATATGACGGCTTTACTACCGCGCCACGAGCGGGGTGAGAGGTGAGCCTCCCGTGCACTAGTACTACTACATTGGTCGTGGTTTATCCCCCATTAAATTTGACTGAAGATTTAACTAACAAAATGTTGGTGCATGTCAACAAAAACAATATCGTTGGATTCGTATTTGAACTTAGTTTTCAATGATATAATTATAGGTGACATGCATCATCATTTATCGTACTATATATAATGTTAGTTCAATTTTTGGTCGTACTAATCTATAGTAAGGTGCCCGTGCGTTGCACGGAAGAGTGAAATGCATTGATCGGGGAGTTGTTTATTTTGACAAAGGATGTGGGGGTCATCTCATGTGTAACGGGTATCGATAGGTTTGTTCGGATATTATTTCATCTCTAGAGCTCACAAATATCCGGGTGAAATAGACAAAAAGTATCTTTTGCAAACAAAAGCGTTCAACTGTTCAACCTGCATCCAAAACTTGTGAAGAAATAACTCTTATTGTGCTTTGTAGGAAATGATCTTCAAGAATTAGTTTTTGAGTATCCATTGTTGTACATGTTGGCTACAGATGACATGGAACTTTCTTATAGTCAACAGTTGGCTATACTATTTAAGTATTAACCATGCCCTTATACACCTAGACTGAGGGATTAAATCAGGATGACTTGGAAGGGGGCAGAGGATATGTAAGAAATGGTTCATCATAAGTCTTTCACCAGTACTGTAGTAAAAATTCATACATCGAAGATTCTATACTAAACCATAAATGGATACACTTTTATTCATGCGCGATACTCCAATAGAGCAAGATCATGCATGGAAGTCTCCACATGCTTAGACAGCGGATTACATTGAGCGAAGACAAATGATCAACATTTAACTTGAATATGCAGATGTCCAGGTGAACCTCCTTGGAGTCCCCGTGCACATTGTTGCGGGTCAAATAACACCGTGCGTCTTCCATGTCAACATCGGCGGGAAATTCCCAGCTCGGCAGAGTCCAAGTATGCTTGGCGTAGGCAGTGCCGCCGCCCACAGACCTCCGAGTGGTAGTAATAGTGAGCACGCACCCGTACATCGGCCTCGTGTCAGTGCCAAAGTCAGCGGCGTCACCCCTGACGCACACTACAGGGATGTGGCGGCGGCCTGCGCGGGCCTCGCCGGTGGCCACAATCAAGAGGAAGACACTGCCGTCCTCCTACGAGACTAGCAGGCGGCGCTGATCCTCCAGCGACTCCGGCACGGTGAACGGATAGCACATCTCGTACTTGATGTTCTTCGCCAAGGGTCAGTAGTGATTGCCGCATGCCTGCGTCAGGTGATGCACGATGTCCGCCGGCGAGCCCCAAAACGGCACCGGGCACTCATAGCAGTAGACGAAGGGCTCCTTGGAGGCATCGACCAGGCCGTCCATGAAACGGGAGTGGCTGTAGGGGAGGTTCCGCCAGTTGAATATATGAGCAAGTTACTACGAGATTTAGTTCGAATAAGCACAAAATAAATCATGACGGCTATAACAGAGATTAAACTAATCATGCGGACTAGCATAGTAGATGAACAGATCGAATCTAGGACACAGACTAGAAACATGAATTCTACCACGATTTCGAACAGGAAGGACAGAAACACATACGGTGCAACAGGAGCAGCACCATTGGTGTTGAGGTTGTCGCCCTTGTTGTTGAGGAAGAGGTTGCCGAGGCCGGGAAAGAAGTCATCATCGGTGAAGTCATCGCTGCTAGCAGTCGCGAGAGTGCGCTCCCCAAATTTCAACAGCGCCCGCCGAATGGAGCGCAGGAGGGAGTGGCTGTAGGGGACGTTGCGGCCGCCGAATGGAGCACAGGAGTAGCCCACGAAGCAGTAGATGGTCCTCCTCCCTAGTCTCTATTCTTATCTCTATGTCTACTACTCTTCTTTGTTTTTTATAATATACTAGTTGTAGTTGTCAAATCGAATACTACTGCGCCGTCCATTGCATGCCCGACTGAACACGCCTCCTCGCCTCCATCAAACCCCTCCGTTAAACCCGCATGAAAACCGAGAAACCTACTCCGGCCCGCGGGAGGAAATTTGACAGTTGTCGTTGGAGAATAATAGAGTCACGTCCAATCCATTTGACTTAATTGCGTGTATGATTCTTCCTCTATAAAAAGTTAATTACATCCTTAATCTTGTATTCTAAGTATTATGTGGGTTCCACTGTCAGTACAGTGTACATGACTTATAGGCTGGCTACAGATTCGTATAGAAAGTTAAAAAGAAACAAATCCATGACTTGCAGGATTGGAGTTAGCACCCCTGGCGGTTCGTAGTCGTTCCACGCTCGGGCATTGAAGTTTGTAACTATTTTAGATTAGAACATACAACTCCTCCGATGCTAGTAGTAGAGCAGAGTCCTACTCCACTACTACTCTACTCAAGCAAGTTAGGGCATAGTAGCAGGTACTGTAGGGAGTACCAGTGCTGTGATCACTCAAGCAAGTTGTCTGACTTCGATATGACCCTACGCTGCTGGTATGTGTCTCGTATGTCAAGCGGCATGTTGTAGTCATCATCACCTGTCCACTTCCCGCAGCACATATTCGCTTCTCCATCTTTGTCCGCTCTTCCATCCCCGCTAAGGCGCCTCCCCCCTCGTCCAAAATCCAATCACTAACAATGGCAGAACCGAGCAGCGTCTGCCAAAAGAGTGGCTGGAATTCGCTCCCCACAGAGGTAATCAAGCTCATTGTTTCGCGTGTGGACAATCTCAGTACCATGCCACTCTCCGCATGCTCATCGGGGCTGTACCGTTTACTCAAAGCCCTCAGGCCGGAGCTTTTTAAGCCAGCTCCTTGCTTGCTGATGCTGCTTGATCTTCAGAAACGGCGTGTCACGCAGCATAACGATCGTACGGTGGCGAGCATCAACCCCCTTGACTGCGATCCGATCCCCGTCACCCTCAACTACATTAACCATATGTACTGGGTCGGCATGAACACGTCTTGGATGGTGCTCGTCGATGGTCGCGGCTGCTGGATGCTCGTGGAGGTCTACACCCGGCGATTGATCCCCCTTCCTTTGATTAACACTTCACTGCTTTGGCACCGCGGCCCAGAATAGTCGGAATCTTACAGTAGCCAACATGATACCAAGTTTGATTTGCTCAAGGTTGTAATCTGCCAAGTGCCCACAAGATCTATGAATTATAAATACTTCAGGCTAATTGCGTTCTTTAACCGTGGTCTCGCCTATCTGACAGGTCACTGCGGTAAGTGGATAAATCTGCACGTCCATCGCACTATCATACATCCTCCATGGTTCTCTGATGCCATTGAACACAAGGGCTTCATTTACGCTGTCGACTCCTTCTATGGCTGGACGTATTGCTGGCCTACTCCAGTCATCGCTACTAACGGCTGTTACAGCAGTATGTTACTTTCCTATGATATCATGATGGCTTGCTTATATTACTGTCAACATTTACTGAAAAAAGATTCATGCTCATAACATGCTGTTCTTAAGATTGACTACATCAAGAGCCCTTTTTTATTTGACTCCAACTTTTTTTGAGGGTTATTTGACTGCAACTTGATATGATGTTGTAGGCCGCCCGGTGTTCCTACCCTTCCTAATCCGAGAACCTTTCAAAGAAAAGCGGCACGGCAGTTGTAGGTGGTTCCTGGCTCGATCAGACGACGGCGAACGATTGATGATCGTTCGCACGTACCGGACATGTTGTTTCGCGAAATCCAATCACAGTCACTGCAAGGTGTTTGAGCAGGATCCCAGCTTCTCTGGGCCTTCAGGAATTTTTGACTGGAGGTTGGTAAGTAGCCTTGGTACATGCTCTCTGTTTGTCGGACTGAATTATCCGATTAACCAGGAGATAACCGACGGCAAGGATCATGATAGCAGCGCAGTTTCGTTCATCAGGCAAAATTGTGTGTACACAGCATACCATGTGTCTGTGCATGCACCATACCCTGATATGTGCCGCCACGCTCTACAGCCCAAAGTAGGAGAGAGGGTCGCAAGTATCAGACTTCAACCTGCTGGCTGGAGTTTCCCCCGTCAGGCACCCATCTGGTTCAAGCCGTCAGCCAATCTCCAAAGCTTAATAAACTGAGACAGTTAGTTAGATGCGTACACTTGGTGTAGTAGGATCTTTATTTAGTTTTATGCATACACTTGTTCTTTTTTGGTAGCCCTTTTGTAATGATGGCTGATGTTTGGTTTGGAAGAGAGAGATGCGTCTTCACTCTTCTGGCCTGCTTACTGCTTCTGTTGCACCCCCAGCCCTGGTTGCTGCTGCTGCTGTTTTCAATGTACAATCAGTAGTATATTTCGTCTGTTGGTTGAATAAATGTGTTGTTAGAATGACAAACACAATGTTTTGGAAGTCGTTGCACGGTTCGATCCTTTAGTGCCCCGTACCGTACGTAGCGCATACTATTTTTCGTACGGAACACATTTTCCACTTGTTGATAACATGCAGCCCACTGATGAAGGCCCAATAGAGAAGCCCATAATTAACTGGAAGGGAGGCTCTCACATGAATCCGGCCCAGGTACATGCTCATGGTCCCCTAAACATAAATAAGTAAATAAATAAATAAAGCTAAATGCTCATGCACCAGTTCTTTAAATTCACGATTTAACAGGAGGATATTATTTCCTATGATAGTGTCGTTACATTCAGTCGATATTATTCTTCGGCAAAGATAGCGACCAGTCTTCTTTCTCCCAGCATTTTCTTCCTGCAACCAGCGGACCCATGCAAATCGTAGTCAACGTCGTAAATAGACCCGGTCCATTTTTATTTTTCAATAAGAATGTCCAAACCAGCCCAGCACATTGGCGACACCACTTTATCCTCCGCCTTGGTGCGCTCGCCGCGGCGCCGCCGTCCGGCCCTGTCAACATAGTTTTTTTTCGAAACGGTCCCTGTCAACATAGTGAATCGGGAGAGGACTGTAGTTGTGAGTATGACAGTACGGACCCACCAGGTCCACTCCCGAACACAAGCAAGCGCCTCTTTTACTACTCAGATGAACCCCTCGTTTTTTACTCTAATCCACCCTACTGATATCTGGGACCCACATCATTTTCAACGTATAGTCAATTAATGACAGAATTGCACAACTTTTTTTAGTAGTAATTCAGAGGAGCAGGCTATAAACTGGGTTGTGCGGTCTCTGTGGCCCGTCTAAGAGCATGACCAGCCCAGCGGTTTTTTCTTTGAGAAAATAGGTAGCCCAGTATTTCTTTTTGAAGAATACCCAAGCTAGGCCTATTTGTTTTCTCCGACTTCCTGGGCTAAAATCTTTCAAGACGAGGAAGGAAGCATTCCGGCCTGGCCAAAGAGTATGGTCAGTGTCTATTAAAAGTAATATCAAAAGGGGTTGAAAATTCCAAAAAAAAATTATAGCAAATGGGATATTAGTTTCTTTTTTTGTTTTTGTTCTTCACTGATATCTTATACGTATTTCATTGGATTTAACATGACATAGTAGTAATTTATTTTTAAATTTTTTTAGTATGACTACTAATTTTTGGATTTAGAATATTTTGTTCCCCAGCAAAAATTTGTGAATTTTCAAAATTTCCCACATATTTAGTTAATTTTTTGACCCTGGTACTGACCAGAAAATGGGCAGCAATTCTAAAAATGGAAAACGGTCTGCAATAAATTCCATATGAATTAGAAAATGAGTAAAAATTATAAAATAATAGCAAATGGGCTGTACACGCCACAGATTTCTAGGCTGACTTGTTTACGCAAGGCTTTGTCAGTCAACACACGATTCTAGCAGCAGTGACTGTTGGATGTCCATCCAACGGCCGACGTGCTTCTTCAATCTCTGATCTTCTTGCTCCAGCCACCTAAACTAGCGCCGGTGGGACAGCCTGCTCCCTCCTCTTGTGGCCCGCTGTGATGCCGCGCAGGCTTCCCCGACCCACCCTACTCCCTCCGCTGGCCTGGCCGCACGCAATCAACTGCCTCCTTATTACGCAAAAAAAATGATTCCTCCCACTGACATCTGGGGCGTACCGGTTGGGAGGCTGGCCTGTGGGCCAACTAAGTTGACGCGTACGCAGGGCTTGTCAACTTAGTCAACAAACGATTCTAGCAGCAGTAACCGTTGGATTTGAATCGAACGGTCCTGCTGCTTCTTCAATCGCTGCTCTTCTTGCACCAGCCGCCCAAACCAGCGCCGGCAAGACCGCCTGTTCCTGCCTCCAGTGGCCGGCTGTGCTGCCGTTGAGGCCTCATCGCCCCTACTACTCCCACCACTAGCCAGGCCCTACGGCGACGGCAGCCTCACACCGTAGCCGAACCAGTGAACCCTCGTACTCGTCTCCGTGTGGGCATGCACTGCCGCGTCTTCCCCGGCTCCGCGTCGTCCCCTTTCTAGGCCTCGCCGTCGTCCACCGCCTTGGTGCTCTCAGCGCGGCGTGGTCAATGTGGTCAACGACCGACTTCCATCGGAAGAGTACTGTACGTGGAGAGGCTGACAGTTGGGTCCACGGCAACAACCCAGTTTTTTTGTGATTTGCCAAGTAAGTCGCTTTGTCAGGCCTGTTGGGCTGCAAATCTTTCAAGACGAGGAGAGCTTTCATTCGGCTGGCCGAGAAAATGGCCTATCAGTAATGAGAAATGGGTTGTACATTTTTAAAACACATCAAACCGGCAATTAGTTTCAAATTTCTTTTTTTCATTTCGAGACTTAAAATTACATTAATTTTTATGTGTGTACAATTTGTTGGATTTTATATTGATATACATTTATTTTTAAAACCAGTTTGAATGTGACTCAAAATTTCGGGATTAAAAATAGTTCGGACCGCACCGAAATATGCAAAATTTTGTATAATTTTTTAACCGTGTCCACAATATGGGCTGTAATGCTAACAAAAAGAATATGGGATCCAAAAAAACATTAAGAATTAGCAAATGGGCTGTAAATTATTAGAAATAATGGCAGATGGGTTGTATGCTATTTTCCGTAGATTTGAGGCTTTCCTAAAAAAGGTTGACGCACAAGCAGTGACTGTTGGATGTCCATCCAATGGGTGTCGTGCTTCTTCAATCTCTGCTCTTCCTGCTCCAGCCACTCAAACAAGCGCCGGCGCGACTGCCTGCTCCCTCCTTCCCGCAGCCGGCTGTGCTGCCGCGCAGGCCTCACCGCCCCACCGTACTCCCATCCCTGGCCTAGCCATTCCTCTACTCACCCACACCTGCTATTATTCTCCGTCGACGACAGACGAACCAGTAAACCCTCGTACAGTCGTACTACCCTATGCGTGGGAAACAACTGCCGAGTCTTCCCTGCCTCCGTGTCGTTCCCTTCCTAGGCCCTGCCGTCGTCCACCGCCCTGGTGCTATCGGCGCGGCCTGGTCAACGTGGTCAATGACCGACATGCATCTGAAGTGGACTGTACGTGGAGAGGCTGACAACTGGGTCCCCGGCCGCACGCAAGGAAATGCCTCCTTATTACGAGCAAAATAATGATTCCTGCACCTGACATCAGGGACCCACCGAAAGGGCCTCTGTATTTCGCGAAAAAACATTACCGCCGCTGACAGCTCGGACCCACCAGCTATATCTTCGCACGCAAGGAAGTGCCTCCTTATTACGCACAAAAAAATGAATACTCCCCCTGTTAGCTGGGACCCAGTATAGTGGCAGGCTGACTTGTGGGCCTACTAAGTTGACAGGGACGGAGGGCTTTGTCAACTTAGTCAATATGCATGATTCTAGCTCAAGTGACCGTACGATGTCCATCCAAAGGCCGTAGTGCTTCTACAACCTATGGTCTTCTTGCTCTAGCCGCCCAAACCAGCGCCGGTCGTGCCTCGTGCTCCTGCCTCCCGTGGCCGGCTGCGATGCGGCGGAGGCCTCACCGCCCCCTACTACTCCCACCGCTGGCCAGGCCATCCTTCTACTCACCCACACCCACTGTTATTCTGCGGCGACGACAACCTCACACCGCAGCGAACCAGTGAACCCTCGTACTCCTCTACGCGTGGGCATCCACTGCCGCGTCTTCCCCGGCTCCGCGTCGTCCCCTTCCTAGGCCTCGCCGTCGTCCACCGCCCTGGTGCTCTCGGCGCGGCGTGGTCAACGTGGTCAAGGAACGGCTTCCATCGGACGTGGACTGTACGTGGAGAGGCTGACAGCTGGGTCCACGGCCGCAGCAAGGAAGTGCCTCCTTATTACGCGCAAAATAATTATTCCTCCACCTGACAGCAGGGACCCACCGGACGGGCCACCGTATTTCGCGAAAAAACGTTTCCCCCTGACTGCTGGGACCCACCAGCTACATCTTCGCACGCATGGAAGTGCGTCCGGGCAAAGACCAAAAAAACGATTCGCCCCCTGACTGCTGGGACCCACCAGCTACATCTTTCCATGCAAGGAACTGCCTGAGAGTCGGGACCCACCTGGTCGAAGCGTACGTAGCGTTGTCATTCTGGTCGCGAACGTGTACGTACATACTGGTCGATGTAGAGGCGCGCACGTGTCGTAGTAGAGGCGCGCACGTAGCATGTACACATACGTACAACGGCCAGGGTGCAAGAAAGTAAATACGGCCACATACGTACATACAGGCGGGGTCTCAAACGCCTACTCGCGCGTACGTACGGCCAGGGCTCCTGTACATGGCTGGGTCAGAATGGAGAAACAACATCGTCGTTGTGTTCATGGGGAGCCAACCGGCTGGGTCGGAACGGAATGCGTCGTCGTGTTCATCGGGAGGGCTTGGACGGAACAGTCGATGGAAACGAGGCCTGGCGTACCGCAGAATGGAGGAAACGGCCTTGTGTTCGACCGACCACGTTCAAAACGGGATCCTGTTCATCGGGAGGGGTCTGGCGTACCGCAAAACGAAGGAAACGGACCTCCTACGGTCGAAACGGGGGTCCTGTTGATCGGGAGGGGTGTGGCGTACCGCAAAACAGAGGAAGCAGACTTGTGTTGGAGCTCTACGATCGAAACGGGGGTCCTGTTCATCGGGAGGGGTGTGGCGTACCGCAAAACGGGACTCCACGGGATACTGTTCATCTCCACCGTCGACCCCCTCCAGCCTCCATGGGCTACTGTTCATCCACCGTCGACCTCCTCCAGCCTCCACCTGCGACTGTTCATCCACGGGCTCCTGTTCATCCAGCCTCCACCGCGCACTACTCCACCGGCTACTGTTCAACCAGCCCTCTCCACGGGCTCCTGTTCAACCACCCTCCACGGGCTACTATTCATCCTGCCCTCCACCGTCTACTGTTCATCCTGCCCTCCACGGGGTGGTCCTGTTCATCCTGCCCTCCACGGGGTCCTGTTCATCCAGCCCCTACCAACTCGAACGATCGGGGTCCTGTTCATCCAGAGGCAACGCCACGGGGTCCTGTTCATCCACCCCCACTGGGAACAGTTCATCCAAACCTCCCCAGCAACGCTCATTGTTCATCCAGAGGCAGCATCGATCGGCTTCAGTTAGCAGCAGTAGCGAAGGAATCGCTCGATCGGGTTCAGTTAACAACCGTCGATCGATCGCTCGGGTTCAGTAACGCGTAGCCTACAGTGCAATCGCTCGGGTTCAGTTAGAGCCCAACGCCTCGCACCCACGCGCGTGCGTGTACAAGAGAAATGCGCATCGCTTGGCCGCGACCACCCACCATAACCGGGAACACCCCGATATTTTCCTCGCCCTCGCTTCTACCACGGTTTTTTCCGTCATGGACGGCCCAAAGAATGTCATGCAGCTGCGTCTCCGGCCTGCCCAGGACGAAAAGCCCATTTTCTGTCATGATTTTTTGTCATAGAAGTAGGACCCCACCACATCTATGATGATACTGGGTTTTGTCACAATTATTGTCATAGAAGTGTCATAAGTATGACAAAAAAGGTTTTCGTTCGGCCCAAAATGTCACGGATGTGTCTTTTTTTTAGTGCTGGTCAAGGAACCGAAGGACCAAGCAGAGCTTCACAAGGCGGCCCTGAAGCAGGCGGAGGACAACGAAGCCAAGCTCCTGGTTGAGTTCCAGACCGAGCGCACGGGTTGGTCTGAGACGGAGGCGGCACTGATCGCTGGTTATGGCCAGATCGAAGACATAGTCGACGGTGAGCTTTCTTCTCTTTTCTCAACTGTTGGTTTGTCGAGCGAGCCGGCTTCTAGCTTCTGACTCCTGACTTATTGATTGCTTGTGCAGACTTCTTCCCCGGCCATTCTGCTGCCGCCAACCTGGCCACTGAGGCTCGTCGTGAGGAGCAAAGGGCGGGAGGCGCGTAGATTGCTGCCGATGCCCCTCGGACCATAGGCAAGCAGCTCCTTAGCATTCAAGCTCGTCTCCAGCTGGCCCACCGGATGCTCCGCCAGCTATAGCGCGCTGGGGCTCAGGCAGTCTCCGCCCCTCTGGCCAGACATGCAAGCTCCACGCACGTCCAACCGGACCGCTGACTGGTTGGAAGTGGCGGCCGGCCGTCTTGAGGCGTGGAAGGGCTCCGCGGCCCAAGCAGGAGCGTGGCGGGCCTTAGAGTTCGCCAAGGCGTGGTATTTTGGGCTAGATCTAGCCTAGTTGGCCCCGTTTCGGCAGGAAGCCGACGCCGAGCTGGTGGCGGTGGAGCGCGACCTCACTATTCGCGCCGCAGCGATTTCCGAGTACACCAGCACCGGTGACTTCGTCCCTGAGCTGAACAACAACGGCGCCGAGGCTCCGCCCGAATGGTTCGTACTTAAGCCGGATGATGGCGAAGACTCGGCAGAGGAGATCGCCTCCAGTGAAGAAGGGGAAGACGAGGATGATGAAGACGGGGCGCCGGAGGTCCGATGGGACGGCCAGCCTCAACTCGACCGTGCCTCCAGCACCGAGCCACGTGCAAGCACGCTGACCGTTGCTGAAAGCGGCCGAGCTGAAAGTCGCCATCCGGCCTCTCCTCCAGCCGGCGCCCCCGACTCCACCAACCTGCCGGACTCGCCTGCTGCCCCTTTGGTCTAGCTAACCAATTTATCGTAGCTTTTCCTGCTTAGTAGTCTTCTCAACAAACTTCTGTTAAATTTGCACAATTCCACCCGCGGGGTGTATTCAAACTATGTTGAATATTGGCCGATGGCCTTTCGGTATGTAAATTATTTCCTACACAAGCTGTGCTTTTGCCTGAAGGAAATATGCCCTAGAGGCAATAATAAAGTTATTATTTATTTCCTTACATCATGATAAATGTTTATTATTCATGCTAGAATTGTATTAACCGGAAACATAATACTTGTGTGAATACATAGACAAACAGAGTGTCACTAGTATGCCTCTACTTGACTAGCTCATTGATCAAAGATGGTTATGTTTCCTAGCCATTGACATGGGTTGTCATTTGATTAACGGGGTCACATCATTAGGAGAATGATGTGATTGACTTGACCCATTCCGTTAGCTTAGCACTCGATCGTTTAGTATGTTGCTATTGCTTTCTTCATGACTTATACATGTTCCTATGACTATGAGACTATGCAACTCCCATTTACCGGAGGAACACTTTGTGTGCTACCAAACGTCACAACTTAACTGGGTGATTATAAAGGTGCTCTACAGGTGTCTCCAAAGGTACTTGTTTGGTTGGCGTATTTCGACGTTAGGATTTGTCACTCCGATTGTCGGAGAGGTATCTCTGGGCCCTCTCGGTAATACACATCACTATAAGCCTTGCAAGCAATGTGACTAATGAGTTAGTTGCGGGATGATGCATTACGGAACGAGTAAAGAGACTTGCTGGTAACGAGATTGAGCAAGGTATTGAGATACCGACGATCGAATCTCGGGCAAGTAACATACCGATGACAAAGGGAACAATGTATGTTGTTATGCGGTCTGACCGATAAAGATCTTCGTATAACATGTGGGATCCAATATGAGCATCCAGGTTCCGCTATTGGTTATTGACCGGAGACGTGTCTCGGTCATGTCTACATAGTTCTCGAACCCGTAGGGTCCGCACGCTTAACGCTTCGATGACAGTTATATTATGAGTTTATATGTTTTGATGTACTGAAGGTTATTCGGAGTCCCGAATGTGATCACGGACATGACGAGGAGTCTCGAAATGGCCGAGACATGAAGATTGATATATTGGATGACTAGATTCGGACACCAGAATGGTTCCGGGGGTTATCGGATATATACCGGAGTACCGGGGAGTTACCGGAACCCCCCCCCCCCGGAGGCTATTGGGCCTCATGGGCCGAATTGGTAGAAGAGGAGAGGCGGTCAAGGGGCAGCCGCGCGCCCCTCCCCCCTAGTCCGAATTGGACAAGGAGGGGGCGGCGCCCCCCTTTTCCTTTCCCCCTCTCTCCTTCCCTCTCCTCTCCTAGTCCAACATGGAAGGGAGGGAGTCCTACTCCCGGTGGGAGTAGGACTCCTCCTGGTGCGCCTCCTCCTGGCCGGCCGCACCTCCCCCCCCCTTGCTCCTGTATATACGGGGGAAGAGGGCACCCTAGACACAACAATTGATCGTTTGATCTTTTAGCCGTGTGCGGTGCCCCCTCCACCATAGTCCACCTCGATAATACTGTAGCGGTGCTTAGGCGAAGCCTTGCGTCGGTAGAACATCATCATCGTCACCACGCCGTCGTGCTGACGAAACTCTCCCTCAACACTCGGCTGGATCGGAGTTCGAGGGACGTCATCGGCCTGAACGTGTGCTGAACTCGGAGGTGTCATGCGTTCGGTACTTGATCGGTCGGATCGTGAAGACGTACGACTACATCAACCACGTTGTGCTAACGCTTCCGCTTTCGGTCTACGAGGGTACGTGGACAACACTCTCCCCTTTCATTGCTATGCATCAGCATGATCTTGCGTGTGCGTAGGAAGATTTTGAAATTAGTACGTTCCCCAACAGTGGCATACGAGCCTGGTTTTATGCGTTGATGTTATATGCACGAGTAGAACACAAGTGAGTTGTGGGCGATATAAGTCATACTGCTTACCAGCATGTCATACTTTGGTTCGGCGGTATTGTTGGATGAAGCGGCCCGGACCGACATTACGCGTACGCTTACGCGAGACTGGTTCTACCGACGTGCTTTGCACACAGGTGGCTGGCGGGTGTCAGTTTCTCCAACTTTAGTTGAACCGAGTGTGGGTACGCCCGGTCCTTGCGAAGGTTAAAGCAGCACCAACTTGACAAACTATCGTTGTGGTTTTGATGTGTAGGTAAGAACGGTTCTTGCTAAGCCCGTAGCAGCCACGTAAAATTTGCAACAACAAAGTAGAGGACGTCTAACTTGTTTTTGCAGGGCATGTTATGATGTGATATGGTCAAGACATGATGCTAAATTTTATCGTATGAGATGATCATGTTTTGTAATCGAGTTATCGGCAACTGGCAAGAGCCATATGGTTGTCGCTTTATTGTATGCCATGCAATCACCCTGTAATGCTTTACTTTATCACTAAGCGGTAGCGATAGTCGTAGAAGCATAAGATTGGCTAGACGACAACGATGCTACGATGAAGATCAAGGTGTCACGCCAGTGACGATGGTGATCATGACGTTGCTTCGGAGATGGAGATCACAAGCACAAGATGATGATGGCCATATCATATTACTTATATTGATTGCATGTGATGTTTATCTTTTATGCATCTTATCTTGCTTTGATTGATGGTAGCATTATAAGATGATCCCTCACTAAATTATCAAAGTATAAGTGTTCTCCATGAGTATGCACCGTTGCGAAAGTTCTTCGTGCTGAGACACCATGTGATGATCGGGTGTGATAGGCTCTACGTTCAAATACAACGGGTGCAAAACAGTTGCACACGCGGAATACTCAGGTTAAGCTTGACGAGCCTAGCATATAACAGATATGGCCTCGGAACATGGAGACCGAAAGGTCGAGCGTGAATCATATAGTAGATATGATCAACATAGTGATGTTCACCGTTGAAACTACTCCATCTCACGTGATGATCGGACATGGTTTAGTTGATATGGATCACGTGATCACTTAGAGGATTAGAGGGATGTCTATCTAAGTGGGAGTTCTTAAGTAATATGATTAATTGAACTTAAATTTATCATGAACTCAGTACCTGATAGTATCTTGCTTGTCTATGTTGATTGTAGATAGATGGCCCGTGTTGTTGTTCTGTTGAATTTTAATGCGTTCCTTGAGAAAGCAAAGTTGAAAGATGATGGTAGCAATTACACAGACTGGGTCCGTAACTTGAGGATTATCCTCATTGCTGCACAGAAGAATTACGTCCTGGAAGCACCGCTGGGTGCCAGGCCTGCTGCCGATGCAACTGACGACGTTAAGAACGTTTGGTAGAGCAAAGCTGATGACTACTCGATAGTTCAATGTGCAATGCTTTACGCCTTAGAACCGGGACTTCAACGACGTTTTGAACGTCATGGAGCATATGAGATGTTCCAGGACTTGAAGTTAATATTTCAAGCAAATGCTCAAATTGAGAGATATGAAGTCTCCAATAAGTTCTATAGCTGCAAGATGGAGGAGAATAGTTCTGTCAGTGAGCATATATTCAAAATGTCTGGGTATAATAATCACTTGATTCAACTGGGAGTTAATCTTCCGGATGATAGCGTCATTGACAGAATTCTCCAATCACTGCCACCAAGCTACAAGAGCTTTGTGATGAACTATAACATGCAAGGGATGGATAAGACGATTCCCGAGCTCTTCGCAATGCTAAAGGCTGCGGAGGTAGAAATCAAAAAGGAGCATCAAGTATTGATGGTCAATAAGACCACTAGTTTAAGAAAAAGGGCAAAGGGAAGAAGAAGGGGAACTTCAAGAAGAACAGCAAGCAAGTTGCTGTTCAGGAGACGAAACCCAAGTCTGGACCTAAGCCTGAGACTGAGTGCTTCTACTGCAAGCAGACTGGTCACTGGAAGCGGAACTGCCCCAAGTATTTGGCGGATAAGAAGGATGGCAAGGTGAACAAAGGTATATGTGATATACATGTTATTGATGTGTACCTTACTAATGCTCGCAGTAGCACCTGGGTATTTGATACTGGTTCTGTTGCTAATATTTGCAACTCGAAACAGGGGCTACGGATTAAGCGAAGATTGGCTAAGGACGAGGTGACGATGCGCGTGGGAAATGGTTCCAAAGTCGATGTAATCGCGGTGGGCACGCTACCTCTACATCTACCTTCGGGATTAGTTTTAGACCTAAATAATTGTTATTTGGTGCCAGCGTTAAGCATGAACATTATATCTGGATCTTGTTTAATGCGAGATGGTTATTCATTTAAATCAGAGAATAATGGTTGTTCTATTTATATGAATAATATCTTCTATGGCCATGCACCCTTGAAGAGTGGTCTATTTTTTTGAATCTCGATAGTAGTGATACACATATTCATAGTATTGAAGCCAAAAGATGCAGAGTTGATAATGATAGTGCAACTTATTTGTGGGACTGCCGTTTAGGTCATATCGGTGTAAAGCGCATGAAGGAACTCCATACTGATGGACTTTTGGAACCACTTGATTATGAATCACTTGGTACATGCAAACCGTGCCTCATGGGCAAGATGACTAAAACGCCGTTCTCCGGAACTATGGAGAGAGCAATAGATTTATTGGAAATCATACATACAGATGTATGTGGTCCGATGAATGTTGAGGCTCGTGGCGGATATCGTTATTTTCTCACCTTCACAGATGATTTAAGCAGATATGGCTATATCTACTTAATGAAACATAAGTCTGAAACATTTGAAAAGTTCAAAGAATTTCAGAGTGAAGTTGAAAATCATCGTAACAAGAAAATAAAGTTTCTACGATCTAATCATGGAGGACAATATTTGAGTTATGAGTTTGGTCTTCATTTGAAACAATGCGGAATAGTTTCGCAACTCAGGCCACCCGGAACACCACAGCGTAATGGTCTGTCCGAACGTCGTAATCGTACTCTACTAGATATGGTGCGATCTATGATGTCTCTTACTGATTTACCGCTATCGTTTTGGGGTTATGCTTTAAAGACGGCCGCATTCACGTTAAATAGGGCACCATCAAAATCCGTTGAGACGACGCCTTATGAACTGTGGTTTGGCAAGAAACCGAAGTTGTCGTTTCTTAAAGTTTGGGGCTGCGATGCTTATGTGAAAAAAATTCAACCTGATAAGCTCAAACCCCAATCGGAGAAATGTGTCTTCATAGGATACCCAAAGGAGACTGTTGGGTACACCTTCTATCACAGATCCGAAGGCAAGACTTTTGTTGCTAAATTCGGAATCTTTCTGGAGAAGGAGTTTCTCTCGAAAGAAGTGAGTGGGAGGAAAGTAGAACTTGATGAGGTAATTGTACCTGCTCCCTTATTGGGAAGTAGTTCATCGCAGAAACCGGTTTCTGCGATGCCTACACCAATTAGTGAGGAAGTTAATGATGATGATCATGGAACTTCAGATCAAGTTGTTACTGAACCTCGTAGGTCAACCAGAGTAAGATCCGCACCAAAGTGGTACAGTAATCCTGTTCCGGAGAACTAGACCATGACGAACCTATGAACTATGAAGAAGCGATGGTGAGCCCAGATTCCGCAAAATGGCTTGAGGCCATGAAATCTGAGATGGGATCCATGTATGAGAACAAAGTGTGGACTTTGGTTGACTTGCCCGATGATCGGCAAGCCATTGAGAATAAATGGATCTTCAAGAAGAAGACTGACGCTGCCGGTAATGTTACAGTCTATAAAGCTTGACTTGTTGCCAAAGGTTTTCGACAAGTTCAAGGGATTGACTACGATGGGACCTTCTCACCCGTAGCGATGCTTAAGTCTGTCCGAATCATGTTAGCAATTGCCGCATTTTATGATTATGAAATTTGGCAAATGGATGTCAAAACTGCATTCCTAAATGGATTTCTGGAAGAAGAGTTGTATATGATGTAAGCGGAAGGTTTTGTCGATCCAAAGGGAGCTAACAAAGTGTGCAAGCTCCAGCGATCCATTTATGGACTGGTGCAAGCCTCTCGGAGTTGGAATAAACGCTTTGATAGTGTGATCAAATCATTTGGTTTTGTACAGACTTTTGGAGAAGCCTGTATTTACAAGAAAGTGAGTGGGAGATCTGTAGCATTTCTAATATTATATGTGGATGACATATTGGTCATTGGAAATGATATAGATTTCTGAATAGCATAAAGGGATACTTGAATAAGAGTTTTTCAATGAAAGACCTCGGTGAAGCTGCGTATATATTGGGCATCAAGATCTATAGAGATAGATCGAGACGCTTAATTGGACTTTCACAAAGCACATACCTTGGCAAAGTTTTGAAGAAGTTCAAAATGGATCAAGCAAAGAAAGGGTTCTTGCCTGTGTTACAAGGTGTGAAGTTGAGAAAGACTCAATGCCCGACCACTGCAGAAGATAGACAGAAGATGAAAGATGTTCCCTATGCTTCACCCATAGGCTCTATCATGTATGCAATGCTATGTACCAGACCTGATGTGTGCCTTGCTATAAGTTTAGCAGGGAGGTACCAAAGTAATCCAGGAGTGGATCACTGGGCAGCGTTCAAGAACATCCTGAAATACCTGAAAAGGACTAAGGATATGTTTCTCCTTTATGGAGGTGACAAAGAGCTCATCGTAAATGGTTACATTGATGCAAGCTTTGACACTGATCCGGACGATTCTAAATCGCAAACCGGATACATGTTTACATTGAACGGTGAAGATGTCAGTTGGTGCAGTTCTAAACAAAGCGTCGTGGCGGGATCTACATGTGAAGTGGAGTACATAGCTGCTTCAAAAGCAGCAAATGAAGGAGTCTGGATGAAGGAGTTCATATCCGATCTAGGTGTCATACCTAGTGCATCGGGTCCAATGAAAATCTTTTGGGACAATACCGGTGCAATTGCCTTGGCGAAAGGATCCAGATTTCACAAGAGAACCAAGCACATCAAGAGACGCTTCAATTACATTCGGGATTTAGTCTAGGTGGGAGACATAGAAATTTCCAAGATATATATGGATCTGAATGTTGCAGATCCATTGACTAAGCCTCTTCCACGAGCAAAACATGATCAGCACCAAGGCTCCATGGGTGTTAGAATCATTACTGTGTAATCTAGATTATTGACTCTAGTGCAAGTGGGAGAATGAAGGAAATATGCCCTAGAGGCAATAATAAAGTTATTATTTATTTCCTTATATCATGATAAATGTTTATTATTCATGCTAGAATTGTATTAACCGGAAACATAATACTTGTGTGAATACATAGACAAACAGAGTGTCACTAGTATGCCTCTACTTGACTAGCTCGTTGATCAAAGATGGTTATGTTTCCTAGCCATTGACATGGGTTGTCATTTGATTAACGGGGTCACATCATTAGGAGAATGATGTGATTGACTTGACCCATTCCGTTAGATTAGCACTCCATCGTTTAGTATGTTGCTATTGCTTTCTTCATGACTTATACATGTTCCTATGACTATGAGACTATGCAACTCCCGTTTACCGGAGGAACACTTTGTGTGCTACCAAACGTCACAACATAACTGGGTGATTATAAAGGTGCTCTATAGGTGTCTCCAAAGGTACTTGTTGGGTTGGCGTATTTCAAGATTAGGATTTGTCACTCCGATTGTCGGAGAGGTATCTCTGGGCCCTCTCGGTAATGCACATCACTTAAGCCTTGCAAGCATTGCAACTAATGAGTTAGTTGTGGGATGATGTACTACGGAACGAGTAAAGAGGCTTGCCGGTAACGAGATTGAACTAGGTATTGAGATACCGACGATCGAATCACGGGCAAGTAACATACCGATGACAAAGGGAACAACGTATGTTGTTATGCGGTCTGACCGATAAGGATCTTCATATAATATGTCGGAGCCAATATGAGCATCCAGGTTCCGCTGTTGGTTATTGACCGGAGACGTGTCTCGGTCATGTCTACATAGTTCTCGAACCCGTAGGGTCCGCACGCTTAACGTTTCGATGATAGTTATATTATGAGTTTATATGTTTTGATGTACCGAAGGTTGTTCGGAGTCCCGGATGTGATCACGGACATGACGAGGAGTCTCGAAATGGCTGAGACATGGAGATTGATATATTGGATGACTATATTCGGACACCGGAATGGTTCCGGGGGTTATCGGATATATACCGGAGTACCGGGGGGTTACCGGAACCCCCCCGGAGGCTATTGGGCCTCATGGGCCCAATTGGTAGAAGAGGAGAGGCGGCCAAGGGGCAGCCGTGTGCCCCTCCCCCCTCCCAAGTCCGAATTGCACAAGGAGGGGGGCGGCGCCCCCCCCCCTTTTCCTTTCCCCCTCTCTCCTTCCCTCTCCTTTCCTAGTCCAACAATGAAGGGAGGGAGTCCTACTCCCGGTGGGAGTAGGACTCCTCCTGGCCGGCCGCACCTCCCCCCTTGCTCCTTTATATACGGGGGCAGGGGGCACCCTAGAAACAACAATTGATCGTTTGATCTTTTAGCCATGTGCGGTGCCCCCCTCCACCATAGTCCACCTCGATAATACTGTAGCGGTGCTTAGGAGAAGCCCTGCGTCGGTAGAACATCATCATCGTCACCATGCCGTCGTCCTGACGAAACTCTCCCTCAACACTTGGCTGGATTGGAGTTCGAGGGACGTCATCGGGCTGAACGTGTGCTGAACTCGGAGGTGCCGTGTGTTCGGTACTTGATCGGTCGGATCGCGAAGACGTGCGACTACATCAACCGCGTTGTGCTAACGCTTCCGCTTGCGGTCTACGAGGGTACGTAGACAACACTGTCCCCTCTCGTTGCTATGCATCACCATGATCTTGCGTGTGCGTAGGAAAATTTTGAAATTACTACGTTCCCCAACATTGTCGAGTTCCGACTTTTCTTGCTTTTTGTTCCTTGGCTTTTTTCCTTTGCCGCCCTCCCCTGGTTTCCTACTTGCTAGCCGGACAGCCGTTCTGCAGACTCTGGCCAGGTCAAGTATTTCACCATTGTGGGAGGACAAGTACTTTGGCCGATTGGAACGTTGCAAGCTAAGTAGGAAGCCGGTCGGCGAGGCGAAGGGCCGGCTTGTCCTATGTAGATGCTTTGATCCTTAGCCATTTTTCATGTGAGCACTGTTTCTTGCCTTTAACTCTTGCCAAGCGAACAGCCGCTCTACGAGCTGTGGCTTGTGGCAAGACAGGGCTTAGGTGCTTGCACATTACTTGTCCGACTGCAGGAAACACCGACATAGTACAAGGCGGCAAGCCCCCGGGCCGACTAGTCGAACCCGGTTTCGGGCGGAGGAATGAAATAACACATTCATAGGCATAATACTTATCATATAGATAGAAAGGGGTAGCCCTCAAGTGCTCCTCGAGGGACCTGAAGTCTTCGTACTTAATACAAAAGGTAGCGTGGTACATACTGCATCAAATGTAAAATCTTCGAAGGAGATTTGCGTTCCATGGGCGCTCTGTTTCCTTGCTGGACTCATCCCTCATGCGCGCCCTGGGCGTCTGGGCATCAATCAAGTAGTAGGAGTCGTTGCCCAAGGCTTTGTTGATGATGAAAGGGTCTTCCCAAGGGGCCGAGAGCTTGTGCTGGCTGGGTCTTCGCTGGATCAGCCGGAGCACAAGGTCTCCCTCTTGGAAGGATCTTGGCCTGACCTTTCGGCTGTGGTAGCGGAGTAGACTCTGCTGGTAGATGGCGGACCGACTGAGTGCCAGCAGCCGGCCCTCTTCCAGTAGATCGACGTCGTCTTCTCGTGCTTCCTTTGCCTCCGCCTCCGTGTACATGGAGACGCGAGGTGAGTCGAACTCGATGTCAGTTGGGATGACAACCTTGGCACCATATACAAGGAAGAAGGGTGTGAAGCCGATTGACTTGTTCAGAGTGGCGCGCAAAATCCAGAGGACGGCCGGCAGCTCGTCTAGCCAGCAGCCGGCCGAATGCACCAGAGGCTCAACCAGTCGGGGCTTGATTCTGGACAAAATGAGGCCGTTTGCTTGCTCGACCTGGCCGTTTGACTGTGGGTGGGCAACGGACGCTAAGTCCAGTCGGACGGCCTGCATCGCACAGAAACGGGCCAAGGCGCCCTTGGCAAAATTTGTGCCATTGTCGGTGATGATGCTGTGAGGTACATCGTATCGAGTGGTAATGTCTGCGATCAAAGTCACAGCAGTCGGACCGTTCAGCTTCTTGATTGGCTTCGCTTCTATCCACATGGTGAATTTGTCCATGGCAACGAGCAGGTGAGTTATGCCGCCGCGTGTTGTCTTGAACGGTCCCACCATGTCCAGTCCCAGACGGCAAAGGCTAGGCAAGGGGAATGGTCTTGAGTGCAAAAGCCAGCAGATGTTGCTTGGAACTGAACTTCTGGCACCCCTTGCATTTCTTGACCAAGTCTTTGGCGTCTTCTAGAGCAGTTGGCCAGAAGAAACCGTGGCGAAAAGCTTTGGCGACAAGTGATCTTGAGGTCGCGTGGTGGTCGCACTCGCCTTGATGGATATCCTTGATGATTTCTTGGCCCTTCTCCGGCTCTACACAGCGCTGGTACACACCAGTGACATTGCACCTCACGAGTTCCCTGTTGACGATGGTGTATGCTGCTGCCCGACGTTGCACTTGTCGGGCCGAGATCTCATCGGTTGGTAGCTCTTTGTTCACCACAAACTTGAGGATGGGCTTTGCCCATGATGGTGCTTGAATTTCTTCTACCGCCACAATGGCCACATGTACGAGGGCGGTTGGGTTGGGAGGTGGCGGGTTGGAGTCGACCGCCGCTTGCTATGTCGTTGAAGTCCCCGAGCCGGATGCTGAAGTCCCCGAGCCGACTGCTGCAGTACCTGGGCCGGGATCTGAAGTCCTCGGGCCAGGATCTGAAGTCCCCGAGCCGGGTGCGACTGCTGCAGTCCCCGAGCCGCCTACCGAAGTCCCTGAGCCGACTGCTGTAGCCTTTGAGTCGGATCCGACTATTTCAGGAGCAGCCGGCACGAAGATAGATTCTGATTCTGGAGAAGGTTTGATCGACGGCTTGTGGAGGTACTGGAGGGAGACGCCGGCTGGTATTGCTTGATGGGCGGAGCTGATCCATGCCAGGGTATCGGTTGGCTCGTTATCATTTCGTGGCACGTGAAGGAACTCGCACCCTTCAAAATATCCGATGAGTTGCTGGACGAGGAAGCGGTAGCTTGCCATATTCGCATCCTTGGCGTCCCAGTCGCCAGACGACTATTGGACCACCAAGTCGGAGTCGCCGTAACACAGAATGCGGCGAATGCCGAGCTCTTTGGCAAGCCGGAGTTCGTGTATTAGTGCCTCATACTCGGCCACATTGTTGGAGGCGGAAAAATGGATTTGCAGTGTGTATCTGAGCTTGTCGCCGTTGGGAGAGGTTATGATGATGCCGGCTCCCAAACCGGTGCGCATCTTTGAACCATCAAAGTGCATCCGCCAATAGGTGGAGTCCGGCGCTGGCGGCAGGTACTGGGTCTCGGCCCAGTCGACAAGGAAGTCGGCCAGTGCTTGGGACTTGATGGTGGTGCGAGGCTGGTAGAAGATGGTGTGGGGAGCCAACTTGATGGCCCATTTGGCCACTCAGCCTGAAGCATCTCGGCTGCCTATGATCTCAGCAACCGAGGCAGTGCAAACAACCGTGATGGGGTGCTCTTGAAAATATGGCTTTAATTTCTTGGCGGTAAAGTACACGCCGTAGCACATCTTCTGGTAGTGGGGGTAGTTTCGCTTGGAAGCCGACAGTACTTCACTCAGATAATACACCGGTCTCTGGACCGACACAACCTTGCCGTCTTCCTTGCGCTCAACTACCATGACTGTGCTGACCACCCGGCTGGTGGCGGCGATGTAGAGGAGCATGGGCTCCTTACCAACCGGTGCGGCCAGGACAGGCGGCGTGGTCAACATCTTCTTGAGCTGGAGAAAAGCCTCATCCGCCTTGTCATTCCACTCGAAGTGAGTGGTTTTCTTCAGGATCTGGTACGGGGAAAGTGCCTTCTCGCCTAGCCGAGTGATGAAGCGGCTGATAGACGCCAGGCAACCGGTGAACTTCTAGACATCTCTTAGTCGGGTAGGCTTCTCCATCCTCTCGATGGCCTTGATCTTCACAGGGTTGCACTCGATGCCGCGTTCGGAGACCAGGAAGCCAAGGAGCTGACCGGTTGGTACTCCGAACACGCACTTCTCTGGGTTGAGCTTGATCTGAAATTGGCACAGATTTTCAAAAGTCTCCTTGAGATCTTCTAGGAGGGTTGCACGCTTTTCCGTCTTCACCACAACATTGTCCAGATAGACGTGGGCGTTTCTGCCGAGCTGCTTGAGGAGGCACTTCTGCATGCAACGCTGAAACGTGGCGCCGGCATTCCTCAAGCCAAACGTCATCGTCAGGTAGAAGAAGGCTCCAAATGGTGTGATGAAAGAGGTCTTTAGCCTATCAGCCGGGTTCAACTTGATCTGGTGGTACCCTGAATACGCATCCAAAAAACTCAACAGCTCGCATCCTGCTGTGGAGTCTATCTCTTGGTCAATCCTTGGCAAGGCAAATGGATCTTTGGGGAAAGCTTTGTTGAGGCTGGTATAATCAATACACATGCGCCACTTGTTGTTCTTCTTCAGTACAAGGACTGGGTTGGCAAGCCAATCTGGATAGAATACTTCCATAATGAAGCCGGCTACTAGGAGCCAGGCTATCTCTTCACCAACAAATCTTCTCTTCTCTTCCGACAGGCGGCGGAGGGGTTGCTTAACCGGTTTGGCGTCAGGTCGGACGTGTAGCTTGTGCTCGGCGAGATCGTCGGAACACCCGGCATGTCCCTAGGAGACCATGCAAAGATGTCCCAATTCTCATGGAAGAAATGGACGAGCTCGCTTTCCTATTTGCTGTCGTGGTTTGCACGTATGACAGCGTACCTCTCCGGGTGCTCTGGGTCCAATGGTATCTTCTTTGTCTCCTTGGCCGGCTTGAAGGAACCTTCAGCTTCCGACTCCTTGGGATCAGGGGACTTGTCCGGCTGCTTGCCGGCCATGGCCACAACCCGGTCAAGGAGCCGCTTCTTGGCAGCGATCACAAGGGACTCGGCCAGCCGACTGCTAGCGGCCGTACAGGCGAACGACTTGTTGTAATCTCCGGAGATGGTAATAACCTCTTTGGTGCTTGGCATCTTCATCTTGAGGAAAGCATAGTGCGGTACCGCCATGAATTTGGCCAAGGTAGGTCGGCCAAGCAGTGCATGGTAAGGGCTTTCAAGGTCAACTAGTTCAAACCCAACGGGCTCTCGGCGGAAATAATCTTTGTCAACAAAGAGGCCATCTATCTTGATCTTGCCGATTGGTGAGTGAGAAAGGCGTGGAACTATGCCATGGAAGACAGTCCGGCTGGGCAGGAGATGCTTCGGCTTGATGATCAACTTCTCCATGGTGTCTCGGTACAGGATGTTGATGCTACTACCGCCATCTATCAGGACTCGGGAGAGGCGAGCATCTCGCCTCTCCGTAGCAATGGTGGCTTCCAACACCAGGGCGTAGGAACCCAGAGAAGGCATTTCTTCCAGATGGTCGGCTCGGCTCCAACTGATTGGCTTTTCTGACCAGTGCATGAACTCTAGGGCTTCAGTAGCTACGGCATTCACCTCTCGGGACTGCTGGCGACGGCTCCGCCTGTCATCGGCCACACTGGTGAAGATGACGTAGGCTCCTTGCTCTTCGGGGTACTCGTCTTGGATGGCGGCAACTGGCCGTGCCGCCTGCTGCGGAGGAGGAGGCGGCGGCTGGCCGGCAGGCGGAGGGGGCAGCAATCCTTCGCCCTTGGAGATTCAGGTGAGCCAGTGACACTTCCGAGTGATGTGGTTGGACGGCTTCGCGCCGCTGTGGAACTTACGGGGTGCATCAAGGGTTTGCTCATAGGAGAAGGCGGGCAACCAATTTGGCTTGCCGCCCCTCTAACGTTTGGGAGCAGGCTGTCCCTTCGGCTGCTGGTCTTCGACTGTCGCCACCTGCCGGCTGGCAGAAGCTGGGTGTGGCTCCTTGCACTTGTTGTCGTTTTGTTGCTGACGCCGACTGGTGTCACCAGCCGGAGTCCGAGGGGCCTGAGTAGCCACTTTGCCGGATGCATCAACTTGAATCTCCGTCTTCATGGAGGAATCGGTCGTGGCATACTTGTCTGCTATGATCAGCAGCTCGTCGAGGGTTGCTGGCTTGTCGCAGAGAAGTCGGTGCTTGAGCAGGGTGCCTTCTCTGCATCCGGCTGTGAAGTACTCGATGGCCTGCACCTCGTGCACGCCCTCGCAAGAGTTGCGCAGCTCGGCCCAACGCGTGAGGTAGTCGCGAGTTGATTCGGTGGGGCCCTGGACGCACAAAGAGAGCTGGTGGGTCTTGGGCGGCTGCTTGTACGTGTTGGTGAAGTTCCGGATGAAGGCTTCAGTGAAATCTACCCAGCTGTTGATGTTGCGGGGCTTCAGGCTGTTCAGCCATGTCCGGGCGGTGCCCCGGAGCATAAGCGGAACGTACTTCACGGCAATGCGCTTGTTGCCGTTTGCTATGTTGACGGCCTTGGAGTAGTCGACCAACCAGTCTTCCGGCTTCACGGAGCCGGTGTACTTGGGCGTGTCTCTTGGGAGCATGAACCCTTTGGGGAAGGTCTCGTCGTGGATGCGGGGGCCAAAACAAGGCGGGCCCAACGCGTCTTCTTCTTCTAGCGCCAGGAATCGACTGAGACAGTCGATCCGGTGGCGGGCATCATTTTCTCCGATTCCTTCTCGGGGGCCAAGCCGGCCACCGAGACTCGGGTGATCAACAGGCGGCAGGGAGACGTGCCTTTCTCTACGCAGGGGAGGGTGATAATCGCCCGGTCGTTCCACTGCTCGTGGGCGGCCGTCTTGGTCGCGCTCGATGGTGATGTGCGTCCGGCTGTGGCTTGCAGCCAACTCCTTGTCTCGTCGTCCGCGGGCGCCGCTAGTCAGCGTCCGGGATGTCGCGCCATGCTCTCGGCGAGGAGGCGGGTCATAGTTCCGCCGGTTGGGTTCCTCAAAGCGGCAGCCGGCTTCTTGCTGCTTGGCAGCCGCGTCAATGAGCCGCTGGACGCGCTCCGTCATGTGGTGATGCTCGTCGCCCTCGAGGTTGTCTAGTTTGTCTGCTTCTGCCTGGGAAGCTTGTATGTTTTCCATTGGCGTGGCGTAGACAGGGCGGTCTACCCCGAACACGCTGGCAATGGCTGCGTCGTTTTGCCGGACCGTGCCGATGTGGCTGGGCCCGCCAGGAGCCGGCGTGCCGCCAACAGCGCAGTCCATCTCGCGCTGGTAAGCCTCTGAGAGGCGTCTCATGCTGGCTAGCTTCTTGGCGCTCTCGATGAGCTGGACGCGGCGGGGTTCCAGCGTCACGGTGTCGACATCTTCTGCAATGGGTGCAGACAGGTCTCGTTGCACCGCCTCGAGCGGATCTCGGGCGCCGTCACCGGAAGCTCCATCATGGCTGATGATGAGCACCTCCGTGACGGTGCTGCCGCCGCTGTCGGGGCAAGGGAGAGGATCGTCGATGACCTCCACATTGGTGGGGGAATGCGTCGAGGGATGTCGTGTCGGAGTCGACAAGCATCGGGTTGGTGGAGCCAACCGAGTCTAAGTCGACGGCCGGCTCGTTGGTGATGTGGAGCTGGTCGAGGAGGTTGACGAGGCGGCTCTCGGGGCCGGTTGTGCCTGCGTCGGACGCAGGCTAGTCAGAGAAGCGGATCTTGCCAACAAGGTCGGCGAGGAAGCTCGCTGCGCAGGCGACCTCCGCGCCATGTAGCGCGCCGGCGCAAACACCGTCTGGCGTGCTGGGCTGGCTGCGCTTGCCAGGAAGGAAGAGGGTTCCCGTCCAGAACAGATCTCTGGACGACGGTGCACCTAGCCCCACGGTGGGCGCCAAATGTCGGGGTTTCGGTGCGACATATGCCAACGGGTGGATTATCATGGTGGGGGATAGTAAGACATCGCCGGTGCCAGGAAGCGGGATGAGGCGTAGACACGTACGCCGGCGAACTTTACCCAGGTTCGGGGCTCTCCTTGGAGATAACACCCCTAGTCCTGCTCTGCGGGGTCTCTGCATGATCACTATCTCAACAAGTAGCTACAAGTTGCTCCTTGAGCTGTTTGCTAGAGGAGGAAGAAGGGCAAAGGCTAGTTCTCTCCTCTTTCTATGTGTGTGGTTGTGTAGTCTAAGGGTCTGAGCCGTTTGCATGGGTGCCTCGTGGGGTTTATATAGGCCTACCCCCAGGGGTACAATGGTAAACTGGCCGGGTGTAGGCCCAGGCCGTCAGTGTCTCTTGTGGTCGGCTTCTCCGCTCGCTGCTGGTGCCCGCCGACTGTCTTGTACTTGGCCGACAGGCCGCCCCGCCGCTTGCGGGTCTTGCCGGCTGCTCATCACTGTAGCCATGCTTTTAATGACGCTTGCTTTGTCGGGGGAGGCATGGCAACAGTCCCGCCGCCTGGCGGGTGTTCACTGTAGCCATTCCCCGTCTCTTATGGTTAATGGCGCACAAACTCCTAGGTAGGGGGAGGGCCGCCCTCTGGATGCCGACCTCCCACCTGGCCGACTGGCCGAGGCTGGCCGCCTTCTGGCTTCTCACAGGCAGGTAGGGCCCGCCGCCTGCAGCCGATACGGACAGCCCGTCGTGGGAGCATGGTCCCTTCGGGCTTGGGTGATGTTACGGGCGAAGGGGCCACAGTGCCGCGCCGTGTGGGAGATCTCCGGCTAGTACGGCGCACTGTGGCAATGACCCGCCCTGGATTCGAGAGTGGCAGGCTTTGCTGTAGCCACGCCCCGTCTCGTCATGATTAAGAGGGTGCAGACTTTGAGGGCGCCTGGGGCCGCCTGCTAGGAGCCGGCCGTCGGTGTCAAAACCGGCTGATCTCGGGTAGGGGGTCCTGAACTGTGCGTCTAAGGCTGATGGTAACAGGAGGCGGGGGACACAATGTTTACCCAGGTTCGGGCCCTCTAGATGGATGTAATACCCTACTTCCTGCTTGATTGATCTTGATGATATGAGTATTACATGTGTTGATGCACCACGAGATCGTAGAGGCTAAACCCTAGAAGCTAGCCTATGATTATGATTGTTGTTTTCCTACGGACTAAACCCTCCAGTTTATATAGACACCGCAGGGGGGCTAGGGTTACACAAAGTCGGTTACAAGGGAGGAGATCTACATATCCGAATTGCCAAGCTTGCCTTCCACACAAAGGAGAGTCCCATCCGGACATGGGACGGAGTCTTCAATCTTGTATCTTCATAGTCCAACAGTCCGGCCAAAGGATATTGTCCGGCAGTCCGAGGACCCCCCTAATCCAGGACACCCCCAGTAGCCCCTGAACCAGGCTTCAATGACGACGAGTCCGGCGCGCAGATTGTCTTCGGCATTGCAAGGCTGGTTCTTCTCCAAATTCTGAGTACCTGTCGAGTATTGTCCGGCTTCCCATGAATGTTGCACTCCTTGGCTTCTGCGCCTAATAATGGCTATCCTCCACGTGTCGAGCGAATGCGAGAAGTTGGGGCATTTTTACACTTGCCACCCTAACCATGTGAGTAAATCGTCTATTTAAAGAGCCAGGGATCCTCAGATCCAGATCACACCATCCTCCCACCGCGAGTATCCATCGGAGCGCGCCCGGAAAAGTCCATCCCATCATGGCCGGCCATCGCAGCTCCTCCTCTCGCTACCGTAGCCCTAAGCCAGGCAATTGGAAGAAGTGTTCCGTCCCCCACAGCCAATTAGTAGAGTTACAGACCCAGGGGTTTCTCCCTCCTGCGTATATGGTCCCCGTCCGAGCCGGACTAGCCACTTACAATGGCGGGGAGCAAGCGGAGAGCTTTCCCAACCCATCCATGGGGGAGCGGGTATGCCTTATCCCTTACTTATTAAGGGGTCTTGGATTTCCAATCCATCCGTTCCTCCACGGGCTCCTGGAGTTCTACGGCCTCCAGCTGCATAATTTTACTCCCGCTTCCATATTACACATCGCTGGCTACATCGCCCTTTGCGAGCTGTTTCTGGGCTGTGAAGCTCATTTCGGGATATGGCAGAGGCTATTCTGCCTTGTGCCCCGTACACAAGGGGGGTCAATATATCAAGTGGGCGGAGCCGAAATATGGCGCATCGCCGGGACCAGATATCTGTCCGGTACTCCAAGGAAGACATCCGAAGACTGGCCTTCAGAGTGGTTTTATATGGAGGACGTCCCCTTCCGGACACTATTCGGATGGGCCTTCCTGAGATCAATAACGCCCCTTTGGAGAAACGCCGCAGCTGGCGCCCCCGGAGCCCCCAGGAGGAAGATAACAGAGAGGTCCTTTACCTGATGGGCCAGATAAAAACGCTGGCCAAATCAGGACTGACAATAATCGAGGTTATGTCAATATGTATAATGCGGGGGGTACAGCCACTTCAATATCGGGGACAACCCATGTGGCACGTCAATGGAGAAGACGATGCCACCCGCTGCGGTCGTAAAGGACCGGACTCCATCGCTGCTCTAGCGAAAATACTGTCCGATTTATATAAAGGAGAGGAAGAGGAGTTCATCCGCATTAAGCCACGGGATGGAGTCTCCATGTACAACCCCCCAAACTGGGTGAGCTGCTACTTTTTACTCCGGACCTTCCCGCATTCTTCGTCCTAAATATTTACCTTGCTATTTCATAGCAGGAACTGCGAAAAGCTGTGAGGGAGGTCTACAGCCCGTCTCCACAGCCAGAGGACCCTGACCGGGCCTCCGACCCCGGACTTGAAGAAGATCCGGACACATTTGTGGAGCTCATCGACAGGACGTTCTATCAGCTAAGTTGCGACGGTGCCTTGGTGGCCATCATAGCCAATTATCCTGGGCTGCTCCCTGCATCGCATGTAAATAAAACCGTAGTCCCAACTTCCGAGAAGGATCCCTTTTTTGCACTTCACCAACCACACACATATGGTGTCTTACAGGGAAGGCCTTCGGGAGGCCATGCCGAACCCGCAGTGACTCACCAACAAAGGGTACCGAAAGCGGGTAGGCTTAAAAGGAAGGCGGTCAGGACTGAGACGTCGTCGCAGAGGTATGAAAAGAACCCTGCTCCGCGGTTGTCGTCTTTAAAATATAATAACATCCATGGTTCCTGGCAGGAAAAACGCTCGCCGGACCGTATCCGGAGAGCGTACCAGCCACGCCTCCACCAGCCGGGCTCCAGAGCCGGACTTAGAGGCAGGTGCTAACGTGGGAACAACGCCAGATGTTCCTCCTACAGAGGATGCGGATAGGCTGTCCGCTATGAATTCCGAAGTGGAGAGTGCCATGAATCACAGGTGTCGTCGGGCCGTACTCCGCGACCCTGGTTTCTCTGAAGAGGCATTCAATGCCTTCAACTCAGGGGACGCGTACATCCGAGCTGCTCAAAATGGTCTTGCCAGATCCACGGACCAGTACGTAAAGGATATACGGGTAAGAAAATCTGATAATTATGTATATTAGTAGCCCCTGAGACTTGAAACAGTTGGTACAACTGATTTAAGGATCATTATTTGCGTAGGTTCTTACGGAGAAGAATACCCAGTTTTCTCGAGAGCTGGAGGAGTGCAAAGCTCAGCTACGGGCTGCAGTTGCCACAATGAAGGAGTCCAAGAAGGCCCCATCTGGTAACACCTCTTCCTATTGACAAGAATGACATATACCAGTTAGTATTTGGCATGCATGCAAATCTAACAATAGATTCTGCAGATGATCCCGGAGTGAATCTGGAGGTCGTGCGAGGGGATGAGCAACATGCTCAACGACAGTTAAAGGCTTGCGAGTGCGTGCTTACGCTGGTTAGGCGGGAGAAAAACGATCTCCAAGATGCCAATACCCGGCTGAGTGCTGAACTGAAAGATGTTCGGGCCCAGCTTGCTAAATCCGTAAAGGAGAATCAGAGGCTTCAACGCGGCATTTTTAGTAAGTGCTTGAACGAACTTTTATAGAGTTCGGCGAAGAAACCGGCTAACAGAGTTATATCTGTAGGTATGCTGACGGGTCGTCCAGCAGAGGAGACGCCCGGGTCTGCGGGTGATCTTCTGCCAGAGCTCTCATAACTGCACGAACAAGTTCGGCAGGTGATGCAGGGCATTGCCCAAGCCTTGTGGCCCTCCGCCTCCCTGCCAGGAGGCATGGGAGAGCTTGTAGAGATGCTCAAGGGAGCGCGGCAGCGCTTCCGATTATGGAAGATATTTGCCTACCGACAAGGTGCAAGGGCAACCTGGGCCATGGTGAAGACTCGATATACCAAGGCTGACCCGAACCACATGGCCGAGGTCGGACCTGTGAGGTCTGATGGGAAAGTGATACCCGTCAGTTTGGTGTATGACCAGGTGAAATTAGCCACAAAGTATTCCCAACAGGATTGTAGGCTAGACAGTCTGTTGGATGGTATAGAAGAAGAATTTAGTCAGTCTAAGTGACTGTGTACGTCAAGTGACATATATTGTTCCTAGCCAGATTGTAAATCATTTGTCATGGCAGACCTTTTCGCTTCGACCTCCGGACCCGATAGTCCGGAGTGTATCCGAATACCCGCTCAGTTATGTAAAAACCGGGGTACGCGGGGAAACTAGGCGTAGGGGTCATAAGTGCTTGAACAGACAAGTACCCAACTAGCTATGTTATATTACATGGATAGTAAGAAACATCTTCCAGGGAGAATAGTTCCGTTAAGGGTTCCTTTCCCTGGGTACGCATGCATTAATGTGCATGTCCGAACTGTGAAAAGAGACGCATGATATAAACATCTGGGGGCATTTATTGAAATAAGTATAAGTCATCTTTTGTTCAACGACCGAATATTCCCTTAAGAACGCTAGCTTTTGGCTTCACCCAGTCTGAGGTACACATCCGGCTGACCCGGCAGTAACAATCGCAGAGGTGCTCCCCTTATGCCCTGGCCGAATTAACGGGAACGTAGGGCATAAACACAAGAGCCAGGCAACCCAGCTTGGCCAAAACTTAAGTCATATCGGTGCATATAATGGCTAAGAAAAGGTACATGTGGAAAAGTAACACATGTGCGGGGGCATAGAGCCCGGAACATAGTTATATTAAGCTTCTGTATAAGAAGCCCCTAGGTATAATGAGCACGCCTAGCGCGTCAAGATTGTGTAGTCAAGACACATTTTAACCTTTTAAGGCCGTGAAGAAAAAGGGAAGAAAGAAAGAAAGAAAAGACAGATAACAGATATAAAAAAAAATTGACAGAGGTAAGGAGACGAACACAGAGTACGGCACTAGGCTTAGAACCTTCGGAGTCTGGCTGCGTTCCATGGGTTTGGCTCAAGTCAATTGTCCGATGCATCCCGCGGACGGTACGCTCCACCAGTCAGAACTTTGTCAATAACAAAGGGACCTTCCCATTTGGGCTTGAGCTTGTCCTTTTTCTTCTCCGGTAGGCGTAGAACGAGTTCGCCAACATTATAAGTTTTGGCCCGTACTTCTCTGCTTTGATACCGCCGAGCCTGTTGCTGATAGAATGTGGAGCGGGCTTTTGACATGTCACGCTCCTCCTCCAGGGCATCCAAACTGTCCTGCCGATCAAGCTCGGCTTCTTTCTCTTCGTACATGCGCACTCGAGGTGAGTCATGAATGATGTCGCAGGGCAGTACCGCCTCTGCGCCGTACACCATAAAAAATGGTGTGTATCTGGTACTGCGATTCGGCGTGGTCCGCAACCCCCATAGTACGGAGTTGAGCTCCTTGACCCAGTGCGTATCTTATTCCTTCAAGGATCGCACTAATCTGTGTTTAATGCCGCTCATGACAAGACCATTTGCTCGCTCGACTTGACCGTTAGTTTGAGGGTGATAGACAGAGGCATAATCGAGCTTAATGCCCATGTTGTTGCACCAAGTTTTTACCTCGTTGGCTGTAAAGTTCGAGCCGTTATCGGTGATGATGCTGTGGGGGACGCCGTAATGGTGTACAACCCCGGATATGAAGTCTATCACTGGTCCGAACTCGGCCGTTTTAACTGGTTTGGCTTCTATCCATTTGGTGAATTTATCCACCATGACCAATAGGTATTTTTTCTTATGGCTTCCCCCTTTAAGGGGTCCGACCATATCAAGCCCCCAGACCGCAAAGGGCCAAGTAATGGGGATTGTTTGGAGAGCGGTAGGTGGCATATGGCTTTGGTTTGCAAAAAGCTGGCAAACGACGCAACGTTGAACGAGGTCCTGTGCGTCTGCTCGGGCCGTCGGCCAGTAAAAACCTATACGGAAGGCCTTGCTTACAAGGGCCCGACCTGCGGTGTGGTGGCCGCCAAGTCCAGCATGAATTTCTGCCAAAAGTTGTCGTCCTTCCTCTTCGGAGATGCACCTTTGAAGTACTCCGGTAGCGCTTTTCTTATAAAGCTCTCCCTCGTGGACCTTGTAGGCTTTAGACCGCCGCACAATGCAACGTGCCTCGTTTGGGTCATCAGGGAGTTCTTGTCTAGTTAGGTAAGCCAAGAAGGGTTCTGTCCACGGGGCGATGACAGCCATAATCACGTGGGCCGAAGGTGTTATTTCGGTGGCAGGGCCTCCGATTACGTCAGAGTGTTCGGGATCTGGCGTTGTGACCGGATCCGGACTGTTGTTGCCGGTCTCCCCTTCCCACACCACGGATGGCTTAAACAGCCTTTCCAAGAAGATGTTAGGTGGTACAGGGTCGCGCTTAGCGCCGAAGCGGGCGAGGATATCCGCCGCTTGATTGTTTTCTCAGACCACATGGTGGAATTCAAGCCCCTCGAACCAAGCTGACATTTTGAGGACGGCGTTGCGGTAAGCCGCCATTTTTGGGTCCTTGGCGCCAAAGTCTCCATTTATTTGAGATATTGCGAGGTTCAAATCCCCATGCACCTCTAGGCGTTGAATTCCCATGGAGACTGCCATCCGGAGACCATGCAACAGGGCCTCATATTCTGCTGCATTGTTGGAGTCTGTGTATAATATTTGGAGTACGTATTGGACTGTATCTCCGGTGGGGGATGTCAGGACGACGCCTGCCCCCAGACCAGCCAGCATCGTAGAGCCGTCAAAGTGCATGATCCAATTAGAGTACGCGTCGTACTCTTTAGGGAGTTCGGCTTCCGTCCATTCGGCGACGAAATCAGCCAGTACTTGTGACTTAATGGCTCGCCGTGGTTTGTATGTTATGTCGAACGGGAGGAGCTCGATAGCCCATTTAGCAATCCGGCCCGTGGCATCACGCTTATTTATTATGTCGTTGAGTGGTACTTCGGAGGCCACCATAATTGAACACTCTTGAAAGTAGTGTCATAGTTTCCGGGATGCCACGAAGACCGCGTATGCTATGTTTTGATAATGTGGGTACCGTGATTTGCATTGAGTGAGGACAGTGGATACGTAGTATACCGGCTTTTGAAGCGGGAACTTATGTTCGTCCGTCTCTCGTTCGACGCCGAGCACTACGCTTACAACTTGGTGTTGTGCCGCTATATACAACAGCATTGGTTCGCCGACATTTGGCGCGACCAAGATTGGGTTGGAGGCCAAGACGGCTTTTATTTCTTCCAATCCGGCCGTGGCCGCATCCGTCCACTTGAAGTGTTCAGTGCGTCGAAGAAGGCGATAAAGAGGTAGTGCCTTTTCTCCCAATCGGGAGATAAAGCGGCTTAAGGCAGCCACGCATCCAGTTAATTTCTGGATTTGCTTGAGGTCTGTTGGGATAGCCAACTGTGAAAGAGCTCGAATTTTAGCCGGATTTGCTTCAATTCCTCTATTGGAAACAATAAACCCAAGAGCTTTTCGGCGGGCATGACGAAAACACATTTTTCCGGATTGAGCTTGATGGCATATGTTAGGAGATTGTCGAACGTAAGCCTCAAGTCATCGATTAAAGATTCAATGTGTCTGGTTTTGATGACCACATCATCTATGTATGCCTCCACTGTTTTGCCGATTTGTGTTTCCAGGCATGTCTGAATCATGTGTTGATAGGTTGCACCGGCATTTTTGAGCCCGAAGGGCATGGTGTTAAAACAGAAGGGGCCGTATGGAGTGATAAATGCCGTTGCGGCTTGATCGGACTCTGCCATTTTAATTTGATGGTATCCGGAGTATGCGTCGAGGAAACACAATGAGTCGTGTCCTGCGGTAGCGTCGATAATCTGATCGATGCGGGGGAGGGGAAGGGATCCTTGGGGCAAGCCTTGTTAAGGTCCTTGAAATCGACACATAGGCGCCAGGATTTGTCCTTATTTGGTACCATTACCAGGTTTGCTAGACAGTCCAGATGCTTTATTTCTCTAATGAATCCGGCCTCGAGTAACTTCGCCAGCTCTTCTCCCATGGCTTGTCGCTTAGGCTCAGAGAAACGCCGAAGAGTATGCTTGACCGGCTTGAACCCCTTTAGAATGTTAAGATGTCCCAATTCTCGCGCAAGAACTCCCGCAGTGCGGCGACTGTTGTGGGGTCCAGCTGTGCCCCGATGGATGCTGTTTTGTAGGGTCCGTTGGGTGGACCTGTAATTTGACTATTTCGTTCGCTGGTTTAAAAGAGGCGGACTTGGGTCTTTTGTCGAGTATCACGTCGTCCCTGTCCACTGTGGAGCGCAGCGCAGTTAGTTCTTCGGCCGCAAGGGTTTCGGATAACGCCTCGACGGCTAGTGCGGTGGTTTTATTTTCGGTGCGGAGTGCTATGTCTGGATCACTAGCTAGAGTGATGATTCCATTGGGCCCGGGCATTTTGAGCTTCATGTACCCATAATGGGGTATAGCTTGGAAGATCGTGAATGCCTCCCGCCCTAAAAGGGCGTGGTATCTGCTACTGAACAGGGCCACTTGGAATGTGATTTTTTCGGACCTATAATTCTCCGGCGTGCCGAATACCACATCTAGTGTGATTTTTCCCACACATCGTGCCTCCCAACTAGGGATGATTCCTCTGAAGGTCGTGCTGCTTTGCTCAATGCGGCTCTTGTCTATTTCCATTTTGCTAAGAGTTTCCTCGTAGATGAGGTTTATTCCGCTGCCACCGTCCATGAGCACTTTGGTAAGCCGGAAGCCGTCCATAATTGGACTAAGGACCAAAGCGGCTGGTGCTCGGGCTGTTTGGAATTGAGGTTCGTCACTGGCATTAAAGGTTATGGCCGTGTCATTCCATGGATTTATTGTTGCAATGTGGTAGACTTCGGCAAGGCTGCGGAGTGCTCGCTTGCGCCTATTATTTGAGGCGAAGGTCTCGAAGACTTTCAATACTGTATTGTTATTTTCCACGGGATGGTGCTCTGTTGTATTGTTGATGAGGAGATCCTCGCCGCTCTTGGCCACCTGCCGGAGTATCCAACATGCTCTAAGGCTGTGCGTTGGCATGGTATCCGCTGCACTGTGAATTTTGCATGGCCCATTGAGCCATCCCTCCAATACAGTTCCACACCCTGTAGTGGGCTTTGGTTTCTTTGTAATTGGATCGGGTAACTTACGAGAGTACACCCTTTTAGTTCGGACGGGGGGTTTAGTGAGAGCCGGAGGATCCCAAAATTTTGTTTGGGTTTTCCAGGCGCTTTCCATCGCACAGTAATTCTGTACTATGGCCGCCAAGTCAGCGAAGTGTGCTATGTCACAGCGACTTATGGCGTTGAGGGTTCCCTTGTTCGTGCAATTTTTGCAAAAGAATGAAATTGCGTCTTCCTCGTGACAGTCCTTGACCTTGCTCATTACGGGGAGGAATCTGGCCCAATAGTGATGTGCTGTCTCTTGGGGCTCTTGTCTAATGTGGGAAAGATCACTTATGTCTGGGTGGGTGGGTAGATTTGGGTCCAAACCCTGACCCGATCTGAGACCCAGGGGCGGAGGAGTTTCCGAGCTTAGTAGTTCCGGATCCGGGATGTTGCCCAATAGTTCTGGCCCGCTGTCTGATTCTAGGTTCGAAGCTTGGGCCATGTCCTCCCGTGGACGGCTATCCGGCTCGGAGAGCTCGGGAATCCGGACATAGTTTGTCCTCAAAATAGAGGAAGAATTGCTACATTGCTCCTCCACCACCGCTATCTGATGGGTGACCGGCGGAGAGTTAATCTCCCTTTGGTCGGGTTTAAGCCCGATCCGATCATAGTCCGTAGAGACTCCAAGGGCGGCGATGCGATCCAAGAGCTTGTTCAAGGATGAGAGCTCTATTGGATCCATCTGCACGGCAAATCCCGAGCCGACGTGGAGGCTGTTTTTGATGACCCGAGAAGTCATCGTCGGCGCGACGGCCGAACGGGCGGTCATGACGAAGCTGCCTAGTCGGAGAGTTTGGCCTACAGCCAGGGCTCCCCCCGAGGTAATGTTGTCCTTGACAACAAGACGAGCCATCAAGACTTATCGTGATGGCACAGTGGAACTCTCAATGAAAGCACCAATGTCGGTCTCAAAACCGGCGGATCTCGGGTAGGGGGTCCCGAACTGTGCGTCTAAGGCGGATGGTAACAAGAGGCGGGGGACACAATGTTTACCCAGGTTCGGGCCCTCTCGATGGAGGTAATACCCTACTTCCTGCTTGATTGATCTTGATGATATGAGTATTACAAGAGTTGATCTACCACGAGATTTTAGAGGCTAAACCCTAGAAGCTAGCCTATGATTATGATTGTTGTTGTCCTACGGACTAAACCCTCCGGTTTATATAGACACCGGAGGGGGCTAGGGTTACACAGAGTCGGTTACAAGGGAGGAGATCTACATATCCGAATTGCCAAGCTTGCCTTCCACGCAAAGGAGAGTCCCATCCGGACACGGGACGAAGTCTTCAATCTTGTATCTTCATAGTCCAACAGTCCGGCCAAAGTATATAGTCCGGCAGTCCGAGGACCCCCTAATCCAGGACTCCCTCACCGGCCTCTCTAGAGGCCGCCTGCTAGGAGGCGGCCCTCTCTGTGGCTGTGTTCTGGGGTCCTCCGCCTTCCGGCAGCCGGCCGCATGGGCCAGCCGACTACGTGAAGGTGGCAACCAAGCTTATATGCTTGAGGGGCGCAGTCGGCCCCGATGTCTTGAAATGTCATGGGGGTAGATGAGGCTACCCAGGACCAATAACTCTGACACCAGGACTTTTCCTTTTGTGTCGCTTACCTCAAAGCCTGTCAGCAGGCTGCCGCAGGCTTCGGTCAGTCCGCTCTTGACGGACTGAACCCTCTCAGTCACCGTACCCATAAGGATACGGTGTTCCACCACAATGGAAGCGGCTCGTAGCGCTTCCAGCAGATTATCTGGTGCCTTTGGTTGGATAGAGGTCACCGGCGGGACAGGCACGCCTCCTTCTCTGGAAGGAGGCTGCTCGCCGGATCCCGGAGCCGTATGGGTCTCCGAAACCGTGTTCGGCTGGGGTCCGAACTGAACACGACCCCCATCGCCAGTCTCCATGGGGACCCGCTCCCCCAGGTGTTCGGCGACCGAGGTTTCGCTCTCCGGCGCCACCCTAACAGCCTCCTGAACCTCTCCCTGGCCTGGGAAGGTCCTTCGGGACAGCACCTCATCGTCGCCCTTTTGCCATGGGTGAGTGAGCGGTCGGCGGTGACTCGCTGGCCATCGCCTTTGAATCCAGCGAACCTCCTGATGAGGATCGCGGGGAGCTGTCGTGGGCCGGACTGCAATAGCACAATTAAACATGTTAATACCCTAAAGAGGAGAGGCCGGTTACATGGACGAATACAGGTTTTTAGTACTTACAATGCGGCCAGGGGCTTGCTTCGGTGGCGTCGCTCTGGGCTGCTGTCGACGTCCCACGCGGGGTTATCCGCAAGGGGGCCCTTCCCCCGCTTGGGCGCCTCCGCCTCCAGATTCGCGGAGGCCGCCCTCTTCTTCCCTCCCCCACCAGGGGAGAGTTGCTTTCTTCCTCCTCCCCGTCATCGTCTTCGGCGGCGGAGGAGTGAGTCTTGTCTTCTCACGACACGTTCGAAGCTCCTTTGTGGCGAGGGCCACCTTTGGCCCCCTTGGCCTTCTTCTTGGCCTTCTTCTCCGACGCCTTGTAGGGCGCCGAAACCAGCATCTTCGCCAGGAGCGGGATGACTGGTTCCTCGGGCAGCGGAGCCGGACACTGAATCCGCTCCGCTTTCTCTGTCCATACCTGAAAAAATAAATGGTGAAGTTTTAGCTATCTTCCTTGAACAAGCAAGTAGAGGATGTACCTTGAGACGAGAAATACTTACCGCACTGGCAGGATGGGCAAGATCGTGCCCGCGGTCCGAGTCTATGGCTGACGGCGTCTCGTTGCCCTTAAAGAGCAACTTCCAGACATCTTCATGGGTGGTTCCGAAGAGCCTTTCCAAGGTCTGGTGTCTCTCCGGATCAAATTCCCATAAAGGGCATGTTCGGCTCTGGCATGGTAGGATCCGGCGAACCGGCATCACCTGGATCACGTGGACGAGCTTGATGTTTTTCTCCACTATTCTTTGGATGCGCGTTTGGAGCGCTATTAGCTCGTCTGATGAAGACCAATTTGGGCCCTTCTCTATCCAGGAGGTGAGCCGCATTGGAGCTCCGGATTTGAACTCGGGAGCTGCGGCCCAGGTGGCATCGCGGGGCTCTATGATATAGAACCACAGTTACTGCCACTCGTTGACGGTTTCCACAAAAGTACCTTTGGGCCATGTGACATTGGCCATCTTGCACACCATGGCACCTTCACACTCCGCGTGTTGGCCATCCACCACCTTCGGCTTCACGTTGAAAATCTTGAGCCATAGTCCAAAGTGGGGAGGAATGCGGAGGAAAGCCTCGCACGCGACAATAAATGCTGAGATGTTGAGGAAGCAGTTCGGGGCTAGATCATGGAAATCTAGCCCGTAATAGAACATAAGTCCGCGAATGAAAGGGTGTAGAGGAAACCCTAACCCGCAGACGAAATGGGGGATGAACACCACCCTCTTGTTGGGCTTCGGGGTGGGGACGACTTGCCCCTTTGCCGGAAGATGGTGGACGATTTCTTTCGCTAGATACCCGGCCGCCCGAAGCTCTGTGATGTCCTTCTCCTTGACGAAGGAGGCCATTCACTTGCCTTGCCCTCCAGATCCAGACATGGTTGAGCGCTTTCTTGAAGCGAAAAAGATGAGGACTTGGGCGCTGGAGCTCGAGAATGGAAGGGCAGAGAAAGAGAGAAGGCGTGGGTGAAAGAAGGGAATCCTTATCTCCTTATAAAGGCAGTGAATATCAAGCGCCTCCCCACTCGCCTTAAAACTCGCCTATTCTCAAGGGCTATGCAAACGGCACGGTTGGATTACCCACGCCCGTATTGATGAGAATCCCGCAATAAGGGGACACGATCTCTGCTTCGACAAGACGTGCCAATGAAAACCGCATCTCGAAACATGGAACGGCAGATGAAAACGGTTCGAAATAATGACCGGGCAGACGTGATGTCACAATACAAAAAGTTGTCAGCGGATTGGACTCGTGAAATATTATACTCTCTGCGGTTGTCTGTGGTACTTGTGTTGCAGATCCGGATACATTCGTTGGGTCCGAACACTATTTTGGGAGTATTCGGAAAAGGGAACCCGCCTTGCAATGCCGAAGACAATCTGTGCGCCGGACACCTCGTCATTGAAGCTTGGTTCAGGGGCTACTGAGGGAGTCCTGGACTAAGGGGTCCTCGGGCGTCCGGCCTATTGGACATGGGCCAGACTAATGGGCTGTGAAGATACAAGACCGAAGACTCTCTCCCGTGTCCGGATGGGACTCTCCTTAGCGTGGAAGGAAAGCTTGGCGTCCAGATATGAAGATTCCTTTTTTTGTAACCGACTTTGTACAACCCTAGTCCCCTCCGGTGTCTATATAAACCAGAGGGCTTAGTCCGGAAACATATATAGTCATACCGGCTAGAGTTCTAGGGTTTTAGCCATTACGATCTCGTGGTAGATCAACTCTTGTAATACTCATATTCATCAAGATCAATCAAGCAGGAAGTAGGGTATTACCTCCATAGAGAGGGCCCGAACCTGGGTAAACATTGTGTTCCCTGTCTCCTGTTACCATCGACCATAGACGCACAGTTAGGGACCCCCAACCCGAGATCCGCCAGTTTTGACACCGACAGCCGCTTCTCCAGGGAAGGCGTCGGGCTGGGGGCCTGGCGCTTCTCTGGAGCGGTGGTGATGGAGAGAAAACGAGTGAAGATGGAGAAGGTAGGTGGCAGGGCGTTAGGTCGCAGTACGATGACGCTGACGCCTTCGCCTCCTACTGGCGACCTGCCGCCTCATCTTTCCGCTCTTCCCCTCCATCCCCGGCACCATCATCACCAGGCTCTTCGGGTGATAGCCGGGGAGGGATGCTCCCTTGTTGCCTTCGCCTCCCCTCCATCAGTCTGCCATCTTAGCTTTGGTGGATGACTCCACCGGTGCTCAAACTGGGGCTTCTTAATGGTCCTGGAGATGGTGACCATGGCACCGCCTGCGCTGCTCTCTGTGCCCCTCCTTCGCAGCCTCAGCACTCCCGATCTTGTCAGGCCGTGCCCGGCAGGCCGTGGCGGGACCGAGATGGACTCCTGCTTGGGTGCTTATTTAGTCCTCTCCTCTTCCCACCGCAATACCTGGCGGTGGGAAAACGAAAACAGGAGATTACGGGGCACTTATCTTTTTTCGATCTTAAATCTGTAGGCACACACAAAATTTTAGTTCAAATAATTTGTGTCCTGTAAGGTCTGTACTTGTTTGATCAGTATATTAATGAAAAAGATGAACCTTGCCGGGGACTCGTGCATGTATATGTCCATGCAGAGGTGGAATGCCTCTATATTTTTAAATAAAAGAGTTTCCCCCAGTAGGCTATCCTGCCGGTACCCTCCATTTTGTTGCTGGGGAATTAAGCCTACTGGGCACAAATTGTGATGAGGGGCCAGCCTCCCACCAATCTTTTTTCATCAAAGGCCACTACGACCATCCTGACCGAGGCAACGTTCGAGTCGAGGGATGGGAGCACCTAAGTTTCAAAAAGTGGCAAGGTTCTCTTATGCACAAGTCTTTGCTTACAGAACACGTATGGACAAGAAATAGATCTTATCTGTTTGGCTTGCCGGAGATTGCAGTGTTGGTTCATCTTTCCAGCTTCCCTTAGAGGCCAAGTTCTTGGTAGGAACCTATAGTTTTATGTAGATGGAAATGATGCCAGATGCGATCTTATCTACATGAACATGCGATGCTCATGGAATGCTTATGCATGCATGCAACTTGTTGGGGGCCCCCAATCCCTCATTTATTTCTCTATTGCTCAGGGTCTACGCCTGGCTTTATACAAGGGGTTACATGCCACTGAGGCAAGGCCTGTACAAAAGGGTGGCTGCCGGGCTGTGCCTTATGCGTAGAACTTGCGGAGATGCTCAATATTCCATGAGTTTTGCAGTTGAATGCCATCTCCGATCTCCAGATGGACTACACCGGGTCTGGTGACTCGAATTACCCGGTAAGGGCCTTCCCACTTCGGCGTCAACTTGTTTGTAACCTTGGCGGACTGAACACGCCTAAGGACAAGGTCGCCTTCCTCAAAACACCGGGCATGAACCCTGCGGCTGTGATAGCGACACAGGGCTTGCTGATAGCATGCAGCACGTGTAGCAGCCTGGAGACGGTTCTCCTCGAGAAGCACAGCATCGTCATGCCGGTGCTGATCCTACGCTACTTTATCATAGGCAAGCACTCGAGGCGACCCGTAAATGAGTTCTGTGGGGATAACTGCTTTTGCCCCATAAACTAGGGAGAAGGGAGTCTGCCCGGTAGCTCGGTTTGGTGTCGTTCTGAGGGACCAGAGAACTACTGGCAGCTCATCGATCCATCGACTGCCGCACTTCTGCAGCGTGTCAAATGTTGTTGTCTTGAGTCCTCGCAACATTTCATAGTTCATCCTCTCAGTTTGTCCATTGCTTCTAGGATGTGCAACAGAGGCAAATGAGATCTTGCTTCCGAGGGCAAGAATGTATTCAATGAAGGCGCGGCTCGTGAACTGGGTGCCGTTGTCGGTGATGATCCGGGTAGGGACCCCGAAGCTGCACACAAATCCTTTCAAGAACTTGGTAGCTGACTAAGAAGTCACCTTTCTCACGGCATCTACTTCCGGACACTTTGTAAACTTGTTGATGGCAACGAACAAGAATTCAAAGCCCTCGATAGCTCAGGGGAAAGGGCCAAGGATATTGAGCCCCTAGACCGAAAATGGCCAGGACAAAGGGATTATCTGAAGAGCTTGTGCAGGCAGATGGATGTTCTTGGAATTGAACTGGAAGGCTTCACACTTGGTGACTAGCTCGACCGCATCTTGGAGGGATGTGGGCCAATAAATCCTTTCCGGAATGATTTCCCAACTAATGCCCTTGATCCAATGTGGGAGTGGCACATGCCTTCGTGTATTTCCGCCAGCAATTCCATTCTTTCTTCCCGGCAGATGCACTTCAATTTTACACCATTGGGCCATCTTCTGTATAGAGTGTCATCGACAAACTAATACATATTGGCCCTTCGGGCTGCTCTTTCAGCTTCCTCTTGCTCATCGGGAAGTTCTCCGGTTTGGAGGGAATGCACTATGTGCCTTGCCCAAGTTGGAGCCTGGGGCTCGGCAACAAGGACTAGCGGCACCTCCTCATCTACGGGAGCGCGTTCTGCAACCACGGGGACCAGTGGCCCGGTAGGAGAGCGCAACCCGGCAATCGATGGGGAGTTGTTTCCGGCAGGGTCCCTGCCAGGAGCCCCGGGAGGCTCTACTGGGAGAGGCTTACCAGAGTCCAACTTACTCCTCTTTCGGGCCATTGTTACCAGGGATACGGAGGGCTTAGTAAGATGGAGAACATAAGTTCCTAGTTCCACAGGAAGTTTTTGCACAGCACACTTTGACAGATGATCAGATATGTTGTTTTCCACACGGGGTACGTGCTCTGTTTGCAATCCGTCAAAGTGCTCCTCCAATCTTCTCACTTCCTCAACGTATGCCTCTATCAATGGACTTTGGTAATCCTTGTTGACTTGTCTCACCACAAGTTGTGAATCTCCTCGAATGATCAACTTCTTGATTCCCAATTCTGTGGCAATCCTGAGCCCGACAAGGTGCCCTTCATACTCTGTTGTATTGTTGGTTGCCTCCTCCTAGGGAAAAAGCATCTGGGGCGCTTCCTGTGGGATCAACGAGAAGCATGCTAGCCCCTGCACCTTTTAGGGAGAATGCACCATCGAAATACATGATCCATTCTTGGGGCTCTTCCTTGCCGAGGGTAAATGTTTCCCGTACTTCTTCATCAGGGGTTGGCATCCATTCTGCAATAAAGCAGTACGTACCGCATGGGATGATGAACGAGTTCTTCTCATCGTCTTCCATGGACATGAAGATCTGAAGATACCCAGAGTATGCATCCAGAAAGGAGAGCAAATCACAACCTGAAGTGGAGTCCACAATCTAGTAGAAGCATGGCAAGGGAAATGGGTCCTTCGGGCAAGCCTTGTTGAGATCTGTGAAATCTATGCAAAGCCTCCATTTCCCGTTAGCGTTGTGTACGACCTGTCACATCCCTAGTTCTAGTAATGCCTAGTGCTAGCATCTGGTGTTGCATCATGTTTACCTTTCACAAAAAGTTGAAATGGGGATGACAGAACACCCAGCACCCCCCTGAAAACAACTAGGGTTTACTAAAATCGTTTTCAATGAACCTGAAATGCCCTTCTAAAATGTCCATCATTTTTGTCCTGGGTTAGAACCTCTGGAAAAATTGGTTCACAATTTTCTAGGTCATCTTAAGGTCACTGGATTAAATCATATGCTATTTGCATTCGGACATTTAAATGCTACTAAATATTTTAAATGTCCAAATAATCCCAAACTGAAATGTTCCATGTTGGATATGTTCTAAGTAGTGGGCATGTGCAGTTTGGTGATTTTTGGAAATGCCTAAGTATTTTTAGAAAACCCACAAAGTTACAGGAAAATAGAAAAAAGGAAATAAATGAGAGAAAGAGACTTACCTGTCTTACCTCGACGGCCCAGTAGGCAGCCCACCTGGCCGGCCCAGCCCAGCGCTGCTGCCAGTCATCTCCCACCTCTCGCCAGTAGGACGAGAGGCGTGTGGCCGTCGTGCGCGCCCACGCGCCCCGACGACCTCCTGCTTCCTGCCGCTTCCCCCTCAATGCCCTAGAGATGCCACGTGACCCCTGGAGCCATCTGGATACCCCTCTCGCCCTCTCGACCTCTTCCCCCTCCTCTGCGCTCTCTCCCTCTCATGCCCGAATGGGTTCGTCGCCGCCGCTCGCCGTAGCCGCAGCCTCCGTGCTCCCCTCGCCTCCCCGACGTGTCCACAAGCGTCGCCTTGCCTCCCTCGTCCTCTCTGTCCAGCCACGCCCCGCTAGAGGCCCTGTATTGTTGCCATCTTCGTCGCCAGCCGCCGGAGATCCCCCTAGCCGCTCCGCTCGCTCCAGTGCTTCCCCGAGCACGCCGAGGCCACTCCTGCACTCCCCATGAGCTTCTCTTCATTCTCCCCTAGCCACGTCACCCTAGCTGCCCCTAACCCCGTTGGCCATCACGGTCGGGAGCTTGGCTCCGCCGGCCATGTCGCCGCCATGGCCACCATCACCTATAGCCGCAACTGAGCATTCCACCGTGCTCAGTGCACCCCCAGGAGGCCGTAGCACCCCTCTGCGCCCCCTGCCGTGCCTCCTAACACCGTTTCCGTGCACGCCCAAAGTCCGGCCGCCGCCTGGCTCGACGCCAGCGTCATCTCCGGCCACCCCTGCACACACCGCTTGCTCCACTCAGCGCACGAGTTCACCAGCAGCATGTAGATGCCCTCCGCCGGCCATTTGGTCACCAGAGCTGGAATCCCGACGCCCTCCGCCGCGTCTGGCCTCGCCGGCGGCTTAACGCCAGTGGGCTTGACCCACTTTGACCCCGGCTGGGACCTACCCGAGTCCTGCCATGTGGGGCCGGCCCTAACTGGATTAGTTAGGTGTTAGTTAGTGCTAATCACCACTGTTATGTGTTAATCCCCTCGCTAAACTAACCATGAGCCACTGACATGTGGGCCCAGCCCTGCCGACATTTTTATTTGAATTAGTTTAACCCTAATTAACTCAGTTAACTAACTGAGTCACTGACTAGTGGGCCCCACTGGTCAGGTTTGACCTAGACGGCGCCTATTGACCTGCTGACGTCAGCATGACCTGATTCTGGCGCAGTAATACATTTTCCGGATTTATTATTAATCAGAAAATTCCAAAAAATGCCCAAAACTTCTGAAATTCATAGAAATTAATCTTTAACTCCAAATGAAATAAATTATATATGAAAAATTATCAGAAAAATTCAAAGAATCTGAATATGGCATTTTCATGCATGTTAGAACAACTTATGGCTGTTGTTTAGGACAAATCATATAAAGGGCTTTTAAACCTTCACATATGGAGTTTGAATTTGAACCCAGGGTTCACACCAACTTCATTTAACATGTTGCTAGTTGCATTAGCTCAAATCACAACATATTGCCATGTCATTATGAAACATCATAATTGTTGCATTGATTGTGTTCTTCCTTGTTTGTCGGTATTTGTCCCCTCTCAGTAGACGTGGTTCCGACGATGAGATCGATGACACCGATGAAGAACTATACTATCTTCAGAAGTGCCAGGCAAGAAAAAACCCCTTGTTCATTCTGATACAATCCCACTCTCTCGGTCATGCTCCTTTTACTGCATTAGGACAAAACGATTCAATTGTTACATGCTGCGGTAGTTGAACCCCTTTCCTCTGCATGACTTGTGATTGCCATAGTAAATAGATGAAACCCACTAGCATGAGTAGGAGTTGTTTGAGCCCTGATGTGCCTACTCATTCATGCTTGTTGTCATGCCTGCTACTGCCTAGAGTTGAGTCAGGTCTGATTCATCGGGGATGAATTGGAGGTGTGTGAACATGTTCTACTGTTGAGAGCTAAGTGTGTGAACAAAATTTGGTAAAGGTAGCGGTGAGAGGCCATGTAGGAGTACATGGTGGGTTGTCTCATTGAAACCGACCTCAGGAACGGAGTTCTGTGTTTGTGATCCATGAATAGCTACTACCACGCGTTGGGCCCGAAACCAATGGACCCTCTCGACTTATTAATCGCCTTGATCTCTGTCCAGGAGTTGCAACTAGTTTCTGGTGTTTGTAGGATATGTGTGTGGAGGCCATGCGTAGCGCTGACCCTAGGGGTGGGCTATGATGCAGTAGATACACCGTGGCCCGGTGTACCGGGCGCCCGTTTGGTGTCTCGGGAACCCTGCACACATCGTTTGCGGCTGTGAGCGAAACCCCAGCCGGATCTCCTCGTGGATGGAACCCGAATAGGCGATAAACCTGGAGTAGAGACTTGTGTGGTTAGTCAGGTCATGGCCAACTCCCTCGCCAGGCTTCCTCTTGAAGGTTGTCGAGATACACGGCGTGTACATGGTGGTATGTGGCGAGAGCGTGTGTGAAGAAGTACACCCCTGCAGGGTTATAAATGATCTATTCGAATAGCTGTGTCCGCGGTAAAGGACTTCTGGGTTGCCTGTACAGTTCATAGACAACTGAACGTGGATACTCTAAAACTCGCAAGATAAGCATGAGTGATATGGATGGCCTTCTCGTAGGGAGACGGGAGCGGATCCATAGTAGTGTATTGGTATGGTGAATATGTGGACTCGTGTGCACCACCTCAAAAGAGTTACTTGCAGTCATAGTTTAGGATAGCCACTGAGTAAAAGCTGGCTTGCTGCAGTCAAACTCCACCACCCCCTTTGTTGATACTGATGCATATGTAGCTAGTTCTGATGTATGTCTTGCTGGGTACATTTGTACTCACATTTGCCTATTTTATGTTTTCCAGAGAGATGTCAGTCGCGCTAGTAGTTCCGTGTGGACTTCGACGTTTGGCTTGGTACCTCAGCTACGATCTTGTGCCCTTGGCAGGATCTGGTAGATAGTCAGGCTTCTCAGCCTTTTTCATTTGTAGATGTCTATACTCAGACATGTTAAGATTCCGCATGTGCTTTGACTTGTATGCTCTGAATGTTGGGTCATGAGACACATGTTTGTAATATCTCGCTCCTCGGAGCTTGTTGTATAAATACTTGAGTCGTAGAGTTATGTTGTGATGCCATGTTGTATTTACACATATCGAGCATATTGTGTGTATGATTGAAATGCTTGCTATGTGTGGGATCCGACAACCTAGTTGTTTATCCTTGGTAGCCTCTCTTATGGGGATATGTAGTCTTGTCCTTCCATGAGCCATAGTAGTCCGCTAAAGCCCGGTTCACCGGAGTCCTGCTAGCCCAGCACTACTGCTCCGGAACACTTGACTGGCCGGCATGTGATTCACTTCATTCATGTGTCTGTCCCTTCGGGGAAATGGCACGCGGTGACATCCGGAGTCCTGCCTAGCCTGCTATAGCCCGTTTCACCGGAGTCCTGTTAGCCCAGTGCTACAGCCCGGATTCGCATGCTGCTGACAGACATGCTCGATGTTGATTCATGTATGCCTTTCCCCGTAAGTTAGTGCCACTTTGGGTTCACGACTAGTCATGTCGGCCCGGATTCTCTGTCATATGGATGCTAGCGACACTATCATATACGTGAGCCAAAAGGCGCAAACGGTCCCGGGCCATGGTAAGGCGACACCCGTGGGAATACCGTGCGTGAGGCCGCAAAGTGATATGAGGTGTTACCGGCTAGATCGATGTGACTTGGAATCGGGGTCCTGATAGCTTTGGTATCAGAGCCTGACTGCCTATAGGATTACCAAGCCAAACTGGTCGAAGTTGAGTCTAGAAATGCTTTAGTTATATAAGGGAATTGGTTGTGGAAGGGAACGTAAGGCTCTTTTTACTCCTTTACCTTATGCCCTTCTGATCTGAGTGACCCTCTTCTCTTCTACGGGGATTAAGAACTAGGCTTCTCATCTTTCTATCAGGATCACATGTTACTAATCCGTAGACTTGTAGGATTGATGGATTTAAGCCCCAGTTCATTTTCAACTACTTCCATGTGTTCATAGTTGGTCTCGGAACCTTGATATTGTGCTTCTGAGTGATTGTGCCACCATTTTTCTGGATGTCTCAAATCTTCTCGAGCATTTACTGTCGTTATGTCGTCCGAGTCATCCCAGGTTTCTAAATAGTCTGATGCATTTGCAAATCCCTTCTTTCCGTTCCCGATGTCCCTTTGGGCCAGTTCAACCACACTAATCGGTGAGTTGAGGTACTCTATGCCTCGACATATATGTTGGAGCTATTATTATGACCCTAGGTGTCTTAGGGAGTCACCTAGTAATCTAGCAATGCTTTCCCAGTGTGATGATTCTGGCCATTATTCTCGAAAGCATCCTGTGATGCCACTTAGTTAGTAGGCATTCTATTCCTAGGTTCTTGAACCCGAGATTCACCCCGCTTACTTCATGTTGATAGTGTTTGCTAGTTCCTTTAGGATATTAGTAACCTTTGCGATAGTCCTCGAGGTCCGTGGTATTTCCTTCTTCCAAATACCATGAACCATTAAGGCAGAAGTTCTTTGAACCAAGATATCACAATCAGAGTACTCTTGAGGAGTTATCCATTCATAATTGTGATTCTGCCAGTTCTACCTTTCTGCATGGGTTATCTGGAAGAAACCTGGTGAACTTGGTTCGACATATTAATCTATGCATCCACAACTCAGAAAAATATATGTCCCCTTGAGTTGTCCCTCTTCATTTGTATTCCGACCATCGTCTATCAATTGATAGTCAGGAGTAATTGTGCATCTGTGTTATCGATGCTTATTATTCTTGTGGTCCGTTAAGCCATTCTATTTCAGAATGACTAGGAGAAACAAACTCCAGTACCTCATCCATATCCAGGATTGGATCAAAGTAGTTGTGTTCTGCAGATCAAATGCCAATCTAGCTTTTGCTCTGTTCTACCCTGGAGTATTACCCCTTTATGTCAGGATTGTCATGCGAATTGCACCATCTCTTATGAATTCTTGACGCGGTGATACTTCTTACCATCATTTTTCATTCCTCGGTCCCATGTTGTCGCAACCGGAATGCCGACAAGTGAACCGTGATGTGTGAAATCAATACTCCTAGCAACCGTGTTGCTTGGTAGTTAATGGAAATTAATATCATTCTTAGCGTGTTGGTTATCGAATCACTATTCTAGGATTGATCGTGCTACCTTGTCCTTGTTTCTGGTGCACTCTTCGATTTTTGAGTTAGGATTGAATCCCTTGCTCTTCTCATCATGTCGTCTTGCCTTGAAAAGCAAGATTGTTCTCGAGCTTAGAGACATATCGGTGGTTTGTGATTTTCCGGATATCTTCATGGAAGTATCACCAGGTCGTCCCCTTACCGATATGTTCAGTTCGTGATCAAGTTGGTGTTCCAATAAACCACTCTTTCACCAAGAATCTGTGTTGGATACCCCTGAGCTAGTTGGTTAAGCCAAACAACAACTTGGAGAGTTGGAACATAAAAGCTTGTCTGACTTAGTTCATGTTAAGGGATATCTTTGTGTGTTTGTGTGTTGAAGAAAGATGATATCTCCATAGATTGGTCCTCGTGATCAGTTGTTGGATCTATTGCCTTGTCAAAACTTTGACTTGAGTATGGGCTATTGTCAAGTCAAATCAGAACCAACGATGTTCGTAATGTTGTCTTACTCATGGTTGGTCCCTCGAGCATACACCATTACATCTTTTGGTCTGACCAACGGTGTTCACATGATGGTGGAAGTCCAGTGATATGGAAATTCCGATGAGTTGCTATTGAGCCCATCAGCAACATCTTGTCTCCTCCATGATTCATGTTGAACATCAAGCTAGTGTTGGAAACTTTTGTAAGCATTATCTTCATGTCCCGTTCATGAAATACATGTTTGGTGTAAGAAGTGACTTTCTCCAAGTTCACGTGCATTAGGTGCAAGTTGCCGCCGTGAATTCAAGAAAGATTGTTTTTGTTTCCTTTGGAATCATCCCTAGTCAGTCATGTACGTGCGAAGTATTCTATGGTCTGATAGACTGATCATCTTCATTCTATACGTATACCTAGCACACCAAGCCACTGATTGATTTGTTCAAGGAGAAGAAGTCTCTTCTTAAGAGCAAGACTTATGCAAGGACTTCGATATCCTTGTTGATGGTTCCCCACCTGAACTCGGTAGTGTTTTATTATAAGACTACTACGTGGTCATGCTTGTCTGGGACAGCCTGTTCACATGTATGTAGCAGAACCAGCTCAAGCTTTGGAGCTTGCTATCGCAGTTCATTCCCAGAGAATCTCGCAACGCCATCTCATCGATTTGTGTTGCAAACTATCATTTTTCTTTCTAGACTTGATGAGTCTGGAATATCCTGACACCAACCAGATCTGAATCTCAGGCAGATATGATGGTTGGAACATTCCCGACATTTGCATTTTGTTCCCAGCTTGCACCGCCTTGTGCCAACTTTCCATGGGCTGCCCTTCTCAGCAATTGCTGTTCAGGATCATCTTCAAAAGTGGTCCTGCCATGGGTCCCATCCATTTCCGATGATAAGCAAAAATCATCCATTGCGTTGTCTTCAACAAGGTAGTCCACATCATCCATCCTAGTCCGACTATGTCATTCTTTGGAACTCCTTCAAATGATCGATTGTGATTGCATCAGGCTGGTATAGAGAGTTTCAATGATCTTTGTATCAAAAGTATTTCTTTTGCCACTTAAGGTAATAATTCTACGAGTCACCTTCCCTAAGGTGCCCCGTTATGGAATCATGGCAATTATGTCATCGCTATCTTGAAGCCATGCACCATCTACTTCAGCATAGAATTTTTCTTACCCCATTGAACCTTGTCATCTACTTCCTCCATTGCTCCTGGTGTGTGTTTTGTATATCAACTCAAGAGGTGTTCTTACGTCTCACTGCATGAGTTGATCCTGAGTGCTCGACCTTCGAGGAGATCGATTCCTGTAGCGTTTCTTCTGTCGTCATCGTGTTGGATAAAGATCTCGAAAGCAAAGACGTCAAGATCAATAAGAAGCAATGAATCAACATATTCGAGAAGGGAAGTTGGATCGTGAAGATTGTGTTAGTTTATGTTCCCCCTTCCATCATACCCTACGCTTGAATCTCGGGACGAGATTCTTGTTTAGTGGGGGTGAGTTGTCACATCCCTAGTTCTAGTAATGCCTAGTGCTAGCACTGGTGTTGCATCATGTTTACCTTTCACAGAAAGTTGAAATGGGGATGACAGAAGCCCCAGCACCCCCCTGAAAACAACTAGGGTTTACTAAAATCTTTTTCAATGAACCTGAAATGCCCTTCTAAAATGTCCATCATTTTTGTCCTGGGTTAGAACCTCTAGCAAAATTGGTTCACAATTTTCTAGGTCATCTTAAGGTAACAGGATTAAATCATATGCTATTTGCATTTGGACATTTAAATGCTACAAAATATTTTAAATGTCCAAATAATCCCAAACTGAAATGTTCCATGTTGGATATGTTCTAAATAGTGGGCATGTGCAGTTTGGTGATTTTTGGAAATGCCTAAGTATTTTTATAAAAGCCACAAAGTTACAGGAAAATAGAAAACAGGAAATAAAAGAGAGAAAGAGACTTACCTGTCTTACCTCGACGGCCCAGTTGGCAGCCCTCCTGGCCGGCCCAGCTCAGCGCCGCTGCCAGTCATCTCCCACCTCTCGCGAGTAGGACGAGAGGCGTGTGGCTGTCGTGCACGCGCCCCGGCCACCTCCTGCTTCCTGCTGCTTCCCCCTCGACGCCCTGGAGATGCCACGCGACCCCTGAAGCCGTCTGGATCCCTGTCTCGCCCTCTTGAGCTCTTCCCCCTCCTCTGCGCTCTCTCCCTCTCATGCCCGAACGGGTTCGTCACTGCCACTCGACGTAGCCGAGGCCTCCGTGCTCCCCTCGCCTCCCCGACGTGTCCACAAGCGTTGCCGCGCCTCCCTCGTCCTCTCCGTCTAGCCAAGCCCCGCTGGAGGCCCTGTATCGTCGCCATCTTCATCATCTTCGTCGCCGGCCACCGGAGATCCCCCTCGCCGCTCCGCTCGCTCCGGTTCTTCCCCGAGCACGCCGAGGCCACTCCTGCACTCCCCGTGAGCTTCTCTTCCTTCTCCCCTAGCCACGTCACCCTAGCTGCCCCTAACCCCGTTAGCCATCATGGCCGGGAGCTTGGCTCCGCCGGCCATGTCGGCGCCCTGGCCACCATCACCTATAGCCGCAACTGAGCATGCCACCGTGCTCAGTGCACCCCTAGGAGGCTGTAGCACCCCTCTGCGCCCCCTGCCGTGCCTCCTAACGTCGTTTCCATGCACGCCCGAACTCCGGCCGCCGCCTGGCTCAACGCCGGCGTCATGTCCAGCCACCCCCGCACACACCGCTTGCTCCACTCGGCGCGCGAGTTCACCAGCAGCATGTAGGTGCCCTCCGCCGGTCATTTGGTCACCGGAGGAGGAATCCCAACGCCCTCCGCCGCATCTGGGCTCGCCGGCGGCTTGACGCCGGTGGGCTTGACCCACTTTGACCCCGGCTGGGCCCCACCCGAGTCCTGACATCTGGGGCCGGCCCTAACTTGATTAGTTAGGTGTTAGTTAGTGCTAATCACCACTGTTAGGTGTTAATCCCCTCGCTAAACTAACCCTGAGCCACTGACATGTAGGCCCCGCCCTGCTGACATTTTATTAGATTTAGTTTAACCCTAATTAACTCAGTTAACTAACTGAGTCACTGACCAGTGGGCCCGACTGGTCAGGTTTGACCCGGACGGCGCCTGTTGACCTGCTCACGTCAGCATGACCTAATTATGACGCAGTAATACATTTTCTGGATTTATTATTAATCAGAAAATTCTAGAAATTCCCCAAAACTTCTGAAATTCATAGAAAGTAATCTATAACTCCAAATGAAATAACTTATATATGAAAAATTATCAGAAAAATCTAAAGAATCTGAATTTGGCATTTTCATGCATGTTAGAACAACTTATGGCTGCTGTTTAGGACAAATCATATAAATGGCTTTTAAACCTTCACATATGGAGTTTGAATTTGAACCTAGGGTTCAAACCAACTTCATTTAACTTGTTGCTAGTTGCATTAGCTCAAATCACAACATATTGCCATGTCATTATCATGCATCATAATTGTTGCATTGATTGTGTTCTTCCTTGTTTGCCGGTATTTGTCCCCTCTCAGTAGACGTGGTTCCGACGATGAGATCGATGACCCCGATGAAGAACTATACTATCTTCAGAAGTGCCAGGCAAGCAAAAACCCCTTGTTCATTCCGATACAATCCCACTCTCTCGCTCCTGCTCTCTTTTACTTCACTAGGACAACAATGATTCAACTGTTACATGCTGCGGTAGTTGAACCCCTTTCCTCTACATGACCTGTCATTGCCACAGTAAATAGATGAAACCCACTAGCATGAGTAGGAGTTGTTTGAGCCCTGATGTGCCTACTCATTCATGCTTGTTGTCATGCCTGCTACTGCCTAGAGTTGAGTCAGGTTTGATTCATCGGGGATGAATTGGAGGTGTGTGAACATGTTCTACTGTTGAGAGCTAAGTGTGTGAACACAATTTGGTAAAGGTAGCGGTGAGAGGCCATGTAGGAGTACATGGTGGGTTGTCTCATTGAAACCGACCTCAGGAACTGAGTTCTGTGTTTGTGATCCATGAATAGCTACTACCACGCGTTGGGCCCGAAACCAATGGACCCTCTCGACTTATTAATCGCCTTGATCTCTGTCCAGGAGTTGCAACTAGTTTCTGGTGTTTGTAGGATATGTGTGTGGAGGCCGTGCGTAGCGCTGACCCTAGGGGTGGGCTATGATGCAGTAGATACACCGTGGCCCGGTGTACCGGGCGCCCGTTTGGTGTCTCGGGAACCCTGCACACATCGTTTGGGGCTGTGAGCGAAACCCCGGCCGGATCTCCTCGCGGATGGAACCCAAATAGGCGATAAACCTGGAGTAGAGACTTGTGTGGTTAGTCAGGTCATGGCCAACTCCCTCGCCAGGCTTCCGCTTGAAGGTTGTCGAGATACACGGCGTGTACATGGTGGTATGTGGCGAGAGCGTGTGTGAAGAAGTACACCCCTGCAGGGTTATAAATGATCTATTCGAATAGCCGTGTCCGCGGTAAAGGACTTCTGGGTTGCCTGTACAGTTCATAGACAACTGAAAGTGGATACTCTAAAATCGCAAGATAAGCGTGATTGCTAGGGATGGCCTTCTCGTAGGGAGACGGGAGTGGATCCATAGTGGTGTGTTGATATGGTGAATATGTGGACTCGTGTGCGCCACCTCAAAAGAGTTACTTGTAGTCATAGTTTAGGATAGCCACTGAGTCAAAGCTGGCTTGCTGCAGTCAAACTCCACCACCCCTTTGTTGATACTGATGCATATGTAGCTCGTTCTGATGTAAGTCTTGCTGGGTACATTTGTTCTCACGTTTTCCTGTTTTATGTTTTCCAGAGAGATGTCAGTCTCGCTAGTAGTTCCATGTGGACTTCGACGGATAGCTTGATACCTCAGCTACGATCTTGTGCCCTCGGCAGGATCTAGTAGATAGTCAGGCTTCTCAGTCTTTTTCATTTGTAGATGTCTGTATTCAAACATTTTAAGCTTTCTCATGTGCTTTGACTTGTATTCTCTGAATGTTGGGTCATGAGACGCATGTTTGTAATATCTCGCTCCTCGGAGCCTGTTGTGTAAATACTTGAGTCGTAGAGTTATGTTGTGATGCCATGTTGTATTTACACATATCGAGCATATTTTTTGTATGATTGAAATGCTTGGTATGTGTGGGATCCGACAACCTAGTTGTTTATCCTTGGTAGCCTCTCTTATGGGGAAATGTAGTCTTGTGCTTCCATGAGCCATAGTAGTCCGCTACAGCACGGTTCACCGGAGTCCTGCTAGCCCAGCACTACTGCTCCGGAACACTTGACTGGACGGCATGTGATTCACTTTGTTCATGTGTCTGTCCCTTCAGGGAAATGTCAAGCGGTGACATCCGGAGTCCTGCCTAGCCTGCTACAGCCCGGTTCGCCAGAGTCCTGTTAGCCCAATGGTACAGCCCGAATTCGCACGCTGCTGACCGACATGCTCGATGTTGATTCATGTATGCCTGTCACCGTAAGTTAGTGCCACTTTGGGTTAACGACTAGTCATGTCGGCCCGGGTTCTCTGTCATATGGAGGCTTGCGACACTATCATATACGTGAGCCAAAAGGCGCAAACGGTCCCGAGCCATGGTATGGCGACACCGGTGGGAATACCATGCGTGAGGCCGCAAAGTGATATGAGGTGTTACCGGCTAGATCGATGTGACTTGGAATCGGGGTCCTGACATGACCACTGGGTTTTCTAACCATGTCGGATGTGATACTCCTCTGACTAGACCAGGTGCCTCAAGCTTCTTAATCTCTTTGGCAATGAACTATTGCCTCTCCAGGGCCTGCTTTCGAACTTTTTGCTTGACGGGTCGGGCATGTGGGCAGACAGCAAGGTGGTGCTCGATTACCTCCCTGGAAACACTGGGATATCAGATGGTTGCGAGGCAAACACATCGATATTCACCCGCAGGAAGGCAACGAGTATGCTTTCCTATTTGTCATCAAGCGTGGCGCTGATAATCAAGGTACCATCAACGCCAGCCAGGCCTGGCGGGACCTTCTTCACATGTGGTGCATCGACCTTGGATTTCTTGCTGTCGGAACTCTCCGACGAGTCATCAATAGGCGCAGCACACTCTGGAGAGGTACACTTCTCGGATTCCTTGCTTGTGTCCCTCCTATCCTTCTTCTTTTCTCTATTTTCCTTGGCGGGGACTGCTGCTGCCGTGGCCTCTGCCGCGACTACATCCCGGTACATCTTATCCACACGAATGATTGCATCTTTCTCGTCTGACGGAATGGAAATGACTCCTACCGGGCCTGGCATCTTCAAGGTGTTGTAGGCATTGTGGGATGCCACCATGAATTTTTCTAGAGTTGGGTGTCCAAGGTTCCCATTGTACGGCAGGGGGAGGTCGACCACATCAAACACAACCTTCTCAGTCCGATAGTTCAATTCTCCCCCAAATGTCGCTGGCAACGTGATCTTTTCCCTTAGGATGACTCCTGCCGGGATTAACCCCTTGAAACGTGCTCGTGACCTTTGGTTCTTCCTCTACTATCTAAAGCTTGCTAATAACCTTTGGGGAAATCAGATTCAACCAGGCCCCACCGGCAACCAACATCTTTGTGACTTTGAGGTTGCGAATCGCTGGAGAGACCAACAACGGCAAACACCCTACCACGATGGTGCGGTCAGGATGGTCCTCTCTGTCAAAGATGATGGGCGTGCGTGACCATTTGAGTGGCTTCCGAGACTCTACCGCTGGCTCCACGGCATTGACCTCACGCGCCCACCATTTAAGTTGGCATTGAGAGGAGTGCAAAGATGCACCCCCGTCAATGCACAGGGCATCAGTGGCCTTCTGGAATTCCTGCTTGCTGGTTTCCTCTTCATCCCCTCCATCACTCTCATGATTGCCACCATCCTTCTCTCGGCCCCTAGAGGGTTTTCCTTCATTCTGAAAAGCCTTGTCGGGCCAATTTTCTTCACCGCCTTGGCTCTTCCCGCTAGTGCCATTCTGACCTTTTTTCCTTATCACGCTTCTCATATTCAGCCCTCTGCCTCTTGACGAGCAGCTCAACCTCGCAGTCTGGCGCCTTCTTCAGAGAGACGGCGAGCGACCAAGATGGCCAGGGAACTCGAGGCGCTGTTCCCAACTTCGGCGGGCAGGAAGGCGCGCCTCTCATCGACATCAGCTCCAGGACCTACGGGAGGGGCAGTACTGGGGTTACCAACGGTCCCCAGCCCTGCCTCCCTGGAAAGACCCGAAGACACCGAGGACCCGATCACTGGGCTCACGAGCAGCGGTAGCCCGGGGATGGGCACCGCATTATTAAACAGGTGGTCAACCGTGGCAGAAAGAGCAAGCGATTCCCCACAATGGGGAAGCTTGATATATCCCACGCCACGAGCGGCGCGTCCATGGCACCTTCTTCGTACAAGGATCAGATTCACTCCCCAAGCGTCAACACAAACATTTGACAACTCTAAACGCAAGCTAAAGGTAGAAGACAGGGAAGAAGGGATGAGGGGATGGATGGCTCGGCGCCTCCTTCGCCCCTCATTTTATAGGCGGGCCGAGGAGGGGAGCCGCTCCGTCAACAAGTGACCGCCGTCCTGCTCCGCCAATTTAAGAAGACCGGGCCCTCGCCCTGATGCTCTTCCGTGCCACGCGCCTCCGTTACGTACCCCGCGCGATGCATGCAGCATACGTGGCTAGGGATAAGGGCGTGATGGGAAGAGTGAATTGGCAGTTTCCACCCCATGCGTTAAAGTTATTCACGGGCCATTACAAGGACGGCCCCACCACTATTGGCTTTACACGATGCTCGGGGAAACCGGAAACTGGAACAGACTCAGTATTAATGAAGAAGCAATGTAGACTCCAAGAGACCAGCCTCTTCAGCACCCCTGCCTGTGCACTTACTAGGGCCTACCCCGACGATGCTCGGCAACGCGATCAGGGCAGGCTCGGGGGCTTCTGTCGGTGCAACAACACCATGGGTCTGTTGCCCAGACTGTGCACAGGCACGGGAACAAAATTACAGCACCATACCATGCCAGAATGCAAGAAACCAAGGTCATCGAAGGACCAACATGCAGATCAAGAGGACCAAGATCAAGCTAGAGGAGTAAGATACCACCAGGAGAAAATCCTCCCTTGCCGAGCAGGCGAGCTCGACAAGGGCGGAGTCACCCCCGGAAGAAAGCGTCCAAGACATCCCGACAGGGCCTGCTGGGACTCGCAGTGGCAAAACCACCTCACCCAACCACTCTGCCATGACCCACGTCGTCAATCAGTGCGGTGTCAAGCCACAAAGTGATTAAGTGGCATCCATTCGCCACATGGCAGCCTCTTTCTATAGGAAATACCTACAGATGACACCCGTCCTGCGACGTGTCAAGCGAGCAGGCGTGGAGCTGGCAAGACATGCCCGACAAGGCTTAATGGGCAAGCAACAATGTGACATTGAGCGGTGCATTTAATGCGCCATGTCAGCCGACAGAGTTAGGTATGATAGCACTGTTTGCTATCTTATCAGTGCATAATGACTATTTTGCCATTGTGGCGACCCCTTAATCTATAAAAGGAGGCCCATGGCAACCGTAGAAAGCGTTAGAAGATTCGACACCCACACACTAATACGCGCGTACCCACTGTCGTCCCTGCCGGGAAGGTGTACTACGCTCCACCACCATTCTTCCACCATTAATCAACCAAAGCAGGAGTAGTATTTTACGCCTCGCGGCGGCTCGAAGCTAGGTAAAATTGTCTGTGTGATCTCTGTCGTGCTGCCACACATTCTTCTGCTCTTTGTGCAACGTGACATCCCCCCTACCGAACCAGCAAGGGTCCATTGGTCCCACAGGTGGCCGTGGTTTCCCATGACAGCCCGATAGGCTCATGATCGAGGAAGGGAACCGGCTCCTTGTCAAACCTTCTCTGCCAAATGCCACTGAGACCATCCTGATCGAAGTACTCATCTAATAAAAGGATGGGAACACAAATGTTTTGAAGGTGACAAGGTTTTTCTATGCACAAGTTTTTCCTTTACAGAGACATGTTATGGATATTTCAAAGAAAAAACTTATCTGTCTAGCTTGTCGAGGATCGATATGCAAACTGATACGTCTCCAACGTATCTATACTTTTTTATTGTTCCATGCTATTATATTATCGATCTAGGATGTTTTATATGCATTTATATGCTATTTTATATGATTTTTAGGACTAACCTATTAACCTAGAGCCCAGTGATAGTTTATATTTTTCCTTGTTTTTGATTTTTACAAAAAAGGAATACCAAACGGAGTCCAGTTGACGTGCCAATTTTTGATGATTTTTTATGGACCAAAAGAAGCCCCCGGAGTAAAAGAGTTGGGCCAGAAGAGTCCTGGGCTGCCAACGAGGGTGGGGGGCGCACCCCCCTATCTCGTGGACGGCTCGGAGACCCCCTGACATGAGACCTACGCCAAAAATTTCTATAAATACAGAAACCTCCAGAAAATAACTTAGATCGGGAGTTCTGCCCCCGCAAGCCTCTGTAGCCAACAAAAACCAATCGGGACCCTGTTCCGGCACCCTGCCGGAGGGGGGATCCCTCACCGGTGGCCATCTTCATCATCCCGGCACTTTCCATGATGAGGAGGGAGTAGTTCACCCTCGGGGCTGAGGGTATGTACCACTAGCTATGTGTTTGATCTCTCTATCTCGTGTTCTTGATTTGGCACGATCTTGATGTATCGCGAGCTTTCCTATTATAGTTGGATCTTATGATGTTTCTCCCCCTCTACTCTCTTGTAATGGATTGAGTTTTCCCTTTGAAGTTATCTTATCGGATTGAGTCCTTAAGGATTTGAGAACACTTGATGTATGTCTTGCATGTGCTTATCTGTGGTGACAAAAGGATATTCATGTGATCTACTTGATGTATGTTTTGGTGATCAACTTGCGGGTTCAGTGACCTTGTGAACTTATGCATAGGGGTTGGCACACGTTTTCGTCTTGACTCTCCGGTAGAAACTTTGGGGCACTCTTTGAAGTACTTTGTGTTGGTCGAATAGATGAATCTGAGATTGTGTGATGCATATCTAGGTGACATTAGGGTTTTGGTGACATTGGAGTATCTAGGTGACATTAGGGTTTTGGTTGATTTGTGTCTTCAGGTGTTATTCTAGTACGAACTCTAGGATAGACCGAACAGAAAGAATAGCTTCGTGTTATTTTACTACGGACTCTTGAATAGATCGATTAGAAAGAATAACTTTGAGGTGGTTTCATACCCTACAATAATCTCTTCGGTTGTTCTCTGCTATTAGTGACTTTGGAGTGACTCTTTGTTGCATGTTGAGGGATAGTTATATGATCCAAATATGTTCTTATTGTTGAGAGAACTTGCACTAGTGAAAGTATGAACCCTAGGCCTTGTTTCAACGCATTGCAATACCGTTTTCGCTCACTTTTATCATTAGTTACCTTGCTGTTTTTATATTTTCAGATTACAAAAACCTATATCTACCATCCATTTTGCACTTGGATCACCCTCTCTTCGCCGAACTAGTGCACCTATACAATTTACCATTGTATCGGGTGTGTTGGGGACACAAGAGACTCTTTGTTATTTGGTTGTAGGGTTGTTTGAGAGAGACCATCTTCATCCTACGCCTCCCACAGATTGATAAACCTTAGGTCATCCACTTGAGGGAAATTTGCTACTGTCCTACAAACCTCTGCATTTGGAGGCCCAACAACGTCTACAAGAAGAAGGTTGTGTAGTAGACATCAAGCAATTTATGGCGCCGTTGCCGGGGAGGTGAGTGCTTCAAGGTATATCTTTAGATCTTGCAATAGAATCTTTTAGTTTCTTGTTTTATCACTAGTTTAGTTTATAAAAGAAAACTACAAAAAGTGGAATTAAGGTTGCCTCATATGCTTCATCTTTTTAATGTCTTTCGTGAAAATGATGGGAAGGAAAATGGTGCTCAAGTACTGGAATAAGAATTACATAGAATGCTTGGCATAAAATATGTGAATGATGAGCATAATTGCAATGTTGCTAGTATGAATTCTTTGAACACCCGTGATGCTAATGATATGCAAAGCCACAAGCTTGGGGATGCTATGTTTGATGAAGATGATATGTTTAGTCCCCCAAGTTTTGATGAGAACATTTATTATGATGAAAGCATGCCTCCTATTTATCATGATTATTGTGATGACATGTATGCTATAAGGAATAAAGATAACCATGAAACTTGTCATCATGATTTTAATTTTCAATTGGATTATGCTTCACATGATAGTTATTTTCTTGAGTTTCCTTCCACTACTATTGATGATAATACATTTTCTTATGTGGAGAGTAGTAAAATTTCTATGCAAGTAGATCATGAAAAGAATGCTTTATGTGCTGGCTATATGGTTGAATTCATTCATGATGCTACTTAAAATTATTATGAGAGAAGATCATATGCTTCTACATATTGCAATAATATCAAGTTTCCTCTCTATGTGTTGAAAATCTTGAAGTTATGCTTGTTTTGCCTTCCTATGCTAGTTGATTATTGTTCCCATAAGTTGTTTTCTCACAAAATCCCTATGCATAGGAAGTGGGTTAGACTTAAATGTGCTAGTCATATTCTTCATGATTCTCTCTTTATGTTTCAATTCTTATCTTTTATGTGAGCATCATTGAAATCATCATGCCTAGCTAGGGGCGTTAAACGTTAGCGCTTGTTGGGAGGCAACCAAATTTTATTTCTTTTCTTTGCTTTTTGTTCCTATTTAGTAATAAATAAATCATCTGGCCTCTATTTAGATGTGGTTTTATGTTTTAATTAGTGTTTGTGCCAAGTAGAACCTTTGGGAAGACTTGGGTGAAGTCTTTGCGATCTTGCTGTAAAAAACAGAAACTTTTGCGCTCACGAGATTAGATGCCATTTTTTACTGGAGAGTGATTTTAGGATGATTATTTTTTTAATATGATTAATAGACAAATTCCTCAGGTCCACCAATTTATTTCAGAATTTATGGAGTTCCAGAAGTATTCGAATGATACAGATTACTACAGACTGTTCTGTTTTTTTATAGATTCTGTTTTCGATGTGTTGTTTGCTTATTTTGATGAATCTATGAGTAGTATCTGAGGGTATGAACCATAGAGAAGTTGGAATACAGTAGATATTACACCAATATAAATAAATAATGAGTTCACAACAGTACCAAAAGTGGTGGTTTTATTTTCTTATACTAACGGAGCTTACGAGTTTTCTGTTGAGCTTTGTGTTGTGAAGTTTTCAAGTTTTGGGTAAAGATTCGATGGACTATGGAATAAGGAGTGGCAAGAGCCTAATATTAGGGATGCCCAAGGCACCCCAAGGTAATATTCAAGGACAACCAAGAGCCTAATCTTGGGGATGCCCCGGATGGCATCCCCTCTTTCGTCTTCGTTCATCGGTAACTTTACTTGGAGCTATATTTTTATTCACCACATGATATGTGTTTTGCTTGGAGCGTCATTTCATTTTATTTTGTTGTGCTTGCTGTTTGAATAAAATACCAAGATCTGAAATTCTTAAATGTTAGAGAAACTTCACATAGTTGCATAATTATTCAACTACTCGGTGATCTTCACTTATATCTTTCGGAGTAGTTTGTCGTTTGCTCTAGTGCTTCACTTATATCTTCCTAGAGAATGGCGGTGGTTTTATTTTTGAATAAATTGTTGATCTCTCATGCTTCACTTATATTATTTTTAGAGTCTTTAGAACAGCATGGTAATTTTCTTTGGTTATGAATTTAGTCCTAATATGATGGGCATCCAAGAGGGATATCATAAAAACTATCATATAAAGTGCATTGAATACTATGACAAGTTTGATTCTTTATGATTGTTTTGAGATATGAAGATGGTGATATTGGAGTCATGCTAGTTGAGTAGTTGTGAATTTGAGAAATACTTGTGTTAAAAGTTTGTGATTCCCGTAGCATGGACGCATGGTGAACCGTTATGTGATGAAGTCGGAGCATGATTTATTTATCGATTGTCTTCCTTATGAGTGGCGGTCGGGGACGAGTGATGGTCTTTTTCTACCAATCTATCCCCCTAGGAGCATGCGCGTAGTACTTCCTTACGATAACTAATAGATTTTTGCAATAAGTAGGTGAGTTCTTTATGACTAATGTTGAGTTCAAGGATTATACGCACTCTCACCCTTCCACCATTGCTAGCCTGTCTACTACCGCGCACATTTTGCCGGTATCATACACCCACCATATACCTTCCTCAAAACAGCCACCATACCTACCTATCATGGCATTTCCATAGCCATTCTAAGATATATTGCCATGCAACTTTCCACCGTTCCGTTTATTATGACGCGCTCCATCATTGTCATATTTCTTTGCATGATCATGTAGTTGACATCGTATTTGTGGCAAAGCCACCGTTCATGTCATATATGTCACTCTTGATTCATTGCACATCCCGGTACACCGCCGGAGGCATTTCCATAGAGTCATATTTTTGTTCTAAGTATTGAGTTGTAATTCTTGAGTTGTAATTAAACAAAAGTGTGATGATCATCATTATTAGAGCATTGTCCCAAGTGAGGAAAGGATGATGGAGACTATGATTCCCCCACAAGTCGGGATGAGACTCCGGACAAAAAAAATAGGCCAAAGAAGCCCAAATAAAAAAAAGAGAAAAAAGAGGCCATAAAAAAGGAGAAGGCCCAAAAAAATGATGAGAGAAAAAGAGAGAAGGGGCAATGCTGGAATCAGCTAATTTGCCATCTGCCAGCTCTTTGCCGTCTGCTAGCTGACGGCAAAGAAGCACTTTGCCATTAGCTACGCAAAAGCAGACGGCAAAGAACAGGCAGACGGCAAAGAAGCTCTTTGCCATCTGCCAACTCTTTGCCATCCGCTGGCAGACGGCAAAGAGTGTGGTGGCCCCCACCCCCGCTCGTTTGAAAAAATCTTAACGGCCCACCTCTTTGCCGTCCGCTAGCAGACGGCAAAGAGGCAAAAAGGCGGACGGCAAAGTCTGGCGGACGGCAAAGAGGGCACTTGACTAACGGCAGGTAACCCCCCGCCCGTTACTCACTTCCTCCTCGCCCTTCTCCTCCCACCCCGCCGGCGCCGCCGCCGCCCGCCGCGCGCCGCCGCCCCGTCGCCCCCGCCGCCCCGTCGCCCCACCGCCCCGGCTCCCCGCCGCCCCACCGCCCCGTCGCCCCCCGCCCCCGCCCCACCGCCGCCCCACTGCCGCCCCGGCCCCCCGCCGCCCGGCCCCCCCGCCGCCCCGGCCCCCGCCGCCCCGCCTCCTCCAGCGCCCCGCCCCGGACCCCCGCCGCCCGGGCCCCCCGCCGCCCCGGCCCCCGCCGCCCCGCCTCCTCCACCGCCCCGCCCCAGCCCCGGCCCCTCCCCGACCCGTCGCCACCCCCCACAGTGAGCCCCTCCCATTTTTTCTGTTTTTTTGTTTTTCTTTTCTGTTTAGATAAGGTTTTTTAGTTTAAGTTTTTTCAGTTTAGAATTAATTAGTTTAGGTTATTTAGTTTAATTAGTTTAGGTTTAAATAGTTTAAATAGTTTAGTTTTAATTAGTTTAGGTTTTTAGTTTAGGTTAAGGTTAAGTAGAAGGGGGAAGAAGAAGAAGAAGAGGAGAAAGAAGAAGAAGAAGAAGAAGAAGAAGAAGAAGAAGAAGAAGAAGAGGAGGAGGAGGAGGAGGAGGAGGAGAAGAAGAAGAAGAAGAAGAAGAAGAAGAAGAAGAAGAAGAAGAAGAAGAAGAAGAAGAAGAAGAAGAAGAAGAAGAAGAAGAAGAAGAAGAAGAAGAAGAAGAAGAAGAAGAAGAGGAGGAGGAGGAGGAGGAGGAGGAGAAAGAAGAAGAAGAAGAAGAAGAAGAAGAAGAAGAAGAAGAAGACGGGGGATGAGAAGAAGTAGAAGAATGAGAAGAAGTAGAAGTAGTAGAAGAATGAGAAGACCCCCTCACCCCCTGACCCCCCAACCCCGACACCACACCCCGACACCCGACCCCGACTCCACCCCGACACCCGACCCCCTAACCCCCTGACCCCGACACGACACGCCGACCCCCGACCCCCTAACCCCCTGACCCCGACACGACACCCCGACCCCCCGACCCCGAAACAGCACCCCGACCCCGACACGGCACCCCGACACCGACACGACACCCCGACCCCCGACACGACACCCCCGACACCCCGACCCCGAGACCCCGACCCCGACCCTTACCCCGACACCCCGACCCCGAGCCTGACACGACACCCCGACCCCGACACCGACACGGCACCCCGACCCCGACCCGACACCCCGACCCCGAGACCCCGACCCCGACACGGCACCCCGAGACCGACACGACACCCCGACCCCCGACACCTCCCGAAAAGGTGTTCTTTGGCCTTCCAGAAGCCGACGGGGTCATATATTTGTGAATTATTAGTTAGGTCATATATCTTTCGATTTTGTTATGAAAAACATCATATATAATTGTGTTGATCGGGTAGTTTTAAATGTGCAGTTGTTTCATCGCTGCGAGGTTTGGTGTTCGACGACCTCGCCGTGCGTTTGACGAGCTCTGCCCCTTCGTTCGTGGGTGAGCACAAATGACATGTCCTCCTCCCCCATTAATTATTTGATCTATTCCGATGAAACTTGATAGCTAGATATATATGTGTCTTGAATCATCAGTATGCGTAACCAATATGTGTCTCCCGTTCGAAAGCGTCATAGTTATAAATATGCATGCATTTGCATATTTATAACCTTGATTCTTTCGAATTGTCCAACGCTATCCATGGACAGCCCGAGTATGTTTAGATTGGGTTCGTTTTCCCATATGCTTTGCTCCGGATCCGACGCATAAATTTCGTCAGTGCCTCCCCTGTTGTTCTTCGGGTACACATCCTCTCTGTTTATTGCAGAGACGTGTATCAGGAGAACAGCGGGGAGGTGCTGCCAAAATTTTGCGTAGGATCCGGGGCATAGCATGGGAAAATGAACCCAATCTAAACATACTCGGGTGGGATTAGGACCTATCATTACCTATTAGAGTGTAGGTTGCATGGACGTAATAAAATTGACAAAGTAGATCAACTGATGAATACATACATGGTGAATTATATATATATATATATATATATATATATATATATATATATTTTTGTTGTGTGTCTAGTAGCTCTAAAAGTCAAGATGAGTGATCGTGCGTGGATGTACACCGGTCACACTGGTCAGAACAAATGGAGCACTGAATGGTTCACAAAAACCAAGGGGTTTGTGCGAGCCGCATTTGCAAATGGCCAGAGGAAAACCTGGTGCCCCTGTTTACGGTGCGGCAATTGGGAAAAGAGGACAGAGGCTGAAATGGGCAAACACCTGCAGAAGAGTGGTTTTACGCCCGATTATACGGTGTGGACATTTCATGGTGAGTCTGCCCAACGTGACCGAGCTGAGGTGGATCGTCGTCGCACCGACGAGCATGGTACCGGGATGGAAAACATGGTGCAAGACTTTGATGATGCTCGGGATTCGGATGAGGAGATGGAGGAATCTGCAAAGGCCTTCAATGAAATGTTGGAGTCTTCAAAACGTCCGCTCCATGAGCACACTGAGCTTTGTCAGTTGGATGCCATCTCACAAGTAATGGCTCTGAAGGCTCAGTTCAACTTGGGCAGAGAATGCTACGATGCAATGATGACAGTATTTGGACGCTTTCTACCCAAAGGCCATGTAATGCCTGCAAACCTTTACCAGTCGGACAAAACCCTCCGTGCACTGAAGATGCCCTATGATAAGATACATGCCTGTGAGAAAGGATGTGTCTTTTTTAGGCTTGACTATGCGGACTTGAACTATTGTCCCATTTGCAAGTCTTCCAGGTATGTTGTGGTAGACAACGGTATGGGTGAGAAGACACAGACCAAAATCCCCGTTAGTGTTCTTCGGTATATGCCAATCGTACCAAGACTTCAACGTCTTTTCATGGTCGAAGAGATGGCCAGACAGATGACATGGCACAAAACGGGCAAAAGAACCGAACTAGATGCAGATGGGAATCTGAGGATTGTACACACATCGGATGGTGTTGCGTGGAAAAAGTTTGATGAATTACATGGTGACAAAGCGGCAGATCCGAGGCATCCTCGAGTCGGCATCAGCACGGATGGGTTCAGTGTGTTTGGTATGACGGCAGCCCAATACAGTTGTTGGCCCGTATTTGTCTTTCCACTCAATCTCCCCCCCGGACAGATTATGCAAAGAAAGAACATTTTCCTGACGTTGATAATTCCAGGGCCCAACTATCCGGGGAAAAATATGAATGTGTACATGCAACCGCTTAAGGACGAATTGCAAGAAGCCTGGGATAATGGGTTCAAGACATACGATGCCTATAGCAAACGGAACTTCATAATGCGTGTCTGGTACATGTACTCGACGCATGACTTGCCGGCGTATGCGCTATTCGTTGGCTGGTGTGTGCATGGAAGGTTCCCGTGCCCCACATGCAAGGGAGCTCTTGAGTTTCATTGGCTTCAGGCCGGTCGCAAGTTTTCTTGCTTCGACATGCATAGACAGTTCCTGAATCCTCGCCATAAGTTCAGGAAAGACAAGAAGAACTTCATCAGAGGTAGAGTTGTCAAAAACTCTGCACCACATGCATTGACAGGCCAACAGACCCTGGATCAGTTAAACGCTCTCGAGCCAGATCCAGAGCGTCCAGGGTACTTCAAGGGGTATAATTCTAAGCACGCCTGGACTCACAAAACATGCTTATGGGATCTGCCTTACTTCAAAGACCTCCTTTGCCCACACAACATCGACGTGATGCACACTAAGAAGAATATCGCCGAGGCACTTTTTGGTACATTGTTCGGCATAGATGGGAAGTCAAAGGATAATACTAAGGCTAGAGTCGATCTGGAGGCGCTATGTGATAGGCCGTTACAAAACATGAAAGAACCGAAAGGAAAGCAGAACTGGACGAAGCCAAAGGCATGGTTCAATCTTGGAAGGCCAGCTATGAGGGAAATTATCTTGTGGGTGAAAATGCAGTTGATGTTCCCCGATGGGTATGCAGCGAATCTACAGAGGGGAGCCAGTCTTGATAAATTGAAGATATTTGGTCTCAAGAGTCATGATTGGCACATATGGATTGAGCGGGTAATGCCGGTGATGTTGCGTGGCTTCATCCCTGAGGATGAATGGCTAGTACTGGCAGAACTCAGCTATTTCTTCCGTGTTCTTTGTGCGAAAGAGCTATCGCCTGTCGTGCTAGAAGAAATGGAAGAGTTGGCGCCGGAGTTGATCTGCAAGTTAGAGAAGATCTTTCCACCGGGCTTCTTTAATCCAATGCAACATTTGATTTTGCATCTCCCGACCGAGGCAAGATTGGGGGGGCCCGTGCAAAATCGTTGGTGCTACCCAACTAAGAGGATGCAGAAGACGCTTCGACAAAAATGTAAAAATAAACGTAGAATTGAAGCATTGATGGCTGAGGCATTCATCACTGAGGAGGCGGCAAACTTCGTGACAGCACACTACGAAGCCAAAAATCGTCATTTGCATAATCCGAAGCCTCGGTACAATGCTGACGACCCTAAAAAGGGTGGATCCAACCTCAGCCTATTCACGTAGGTTAACTCCAAAATGACCCATCTTACCTAGGTTATCTCATAAACGATCCATTTCAACTAATTTAGCTCATAAACGATCCATTTGACCTAAGTGAGCTAAAAAAACGATCCATTTCACCTAAATTAGCTCTTAAATGATCCATTTCACCTAAGTTAGCTCAAAAAGATCCATTTCAACTAAATTAGCTCTAAAATGACCCATTTTACGTAGATTAGCTCCTAAATGATCCATTTTACCTACGTTAGCTTCAAAATGACCCATTTCACCTAGGTTAGCTCCAAAATGACCCATTTCACCTAGGTTAGCTCCAAAATGACCCATCTTACCTAGGTTAGCTTATAAATGATCCAGTTTATCCAAGTTAGCTCTAAAATGACCCAATTTACCTGAGTAGCTCCTTGGTTAGCTTATAAATGATCCAGTTTATACTTCTTGTTCTAGTCTTCTTCTTGTTCTAGTCACCTATTTCTAACTTTCTTATTTACCATTTTGCAGATTTCATTCACTTCCTGGAAGCTAGCTTGCTATGATGGAGTGCTTGCTTTTCCTTTGATGAAACTTTGCATTGTATCTAGCTTGCTATGATGGAACTTGCTATCTTCCTGTAACTTTGCATTGTAATATATATATGGATGGAACAATGTGTATGGATGGAACTTGCTTATGTATGAACAATGTGTATGGATGAAACTGATGTGATATGTGATATGTGATATGAAACTTATGTGCTGGATATGTGATATGGAAATATATCTATATATGTCATATATATTTTCTGTGCAAATTGTGGGATTTAATAAAAAACAGAAAAAACAGCCAATATGCAGGCTCTTTGCCGTCTGCCACCGACGGCAAAGAGCTCTTTGCCGTCCTCCGTGGACGGCAAAGAAGCCACGTGGCAGCCAACTGTGCTTCCTGGGAGCTGACCCATTTGGTCAGTTTGCCTACAGTGGCAGACGGCAAAGACTTTGCCATCTGTGGCAGACGGCAAAGAACCAGCACTTTGCCATCTGCGGCAGACGGCAAAGAACCTGCCATCTAGTGACGTGTAGATGACATCATAGGGCAGACGGCAAAGACCAGAGAAATTTTGCCGTCAGCGGCGGACAGCAAAGGTCTGCCGTTAGCCACTTAACGGACTGACAGCGCAATTATTGCCGTCCGCCCTCTTTGCCGTCCGCCGCCAGGAAGCAGACGGCAAAGCAGCTGTTTACCGTAGCCTTCTTTGCCGGAGCCTTTTGCCGTCCGCGGCTGACGGCAAAGGTCTTTGCCGTCCGCCTTTCGAGCCTTTGCCGTCCGCCGTGGCAGACGGCAAAGTAGTTGTTTCCTGTAGTGAGAGTCTCCTATGTTGTCACTTTCATATACTAGTGGGAATATTTCATTATAGAACTTGGCTTGCATATTCCAATGATGGGCTTCCTCAAATTGCCCTAGGTCTTCGTGAGGAAGCAAGTTGGATGCACACCCACTTAGTTTCTTTTGTTGAGCTTTCATACACTTATAGCTCTAGTGCATCTATTGCATGGCAATCCCTACTCTCTCACATTGATATCTATTGATGGGCATCTCCATAGCCCGTTGATAAGCCTAGTTGATGTGAGACTATCTTCTCCTTTTTGTCTTCTCCACAACCACCATTCTATTCCACCTATAGTGATATGTCCATGGCTCACGCTCATGTATTGTGTGAAGATTGAAAAAGTTTGAGAACATCAAAAGTATGAAACAATTCCTTGGCTTGTCATTGGGGTTGTGCATGATTTAAATATATTTTGTGTGATGAAGATAGAGCATAGCCAGACTATATGATTTTGTAGGGATAGCTTGCTTTGGCCATGTTATTTTGAGAAGACATGATTGCTTTTTTAGTATGCTTGAAATACTATTGTTTTCATGTCAATATTAAACTTTTTTCTTGAATCTTATGTATCTGAATATTCTTGCCACAATAAAGAAGATTATATTGATAAATATGTTAGGTAGTATTCCACATCAAAAAATTTGTCTTTATCATTTACCTACTCGAGGACGAGCAGGAATTAAGCTTGGGGATGCTTGATACGTCTCCAACGTATCTATAATTTTTGATTGTTCCATGCTATTATATTATCCATCTAGGATGTTTTATATGCGTTTATATGCTATTTTATATGATTTTTGGGACTAACCTATTAACCTAGAGCCCGGTGCCAGTTTCTGTTTTTTCCTTGTTTTCGGGTTTTACAGAAAAGGAATACCAAACGGAGTCCAATTGACGTTCCAATTTTTGATGATTTTTTATGGACCAAAAGAAGCCCCCGGAGTAAAAGAGTTAGGCCAGAAGAGACCCGGGCTACCCACGAGGGCGGGGGGCGCGCCCTACCCCCTGGGCGTGCCCCCCTATCTCGTGGACGGCTCGGAGACCCCCCTGACGTGAGACCTACGCCAAAAATTCCTATAAATACAGAAACCTCCAGAAAATAACCTAGATCGGGAGTTCCGCAGCCGCAAGCCTCTGTAGCCACCAAAAACCAATCGGGACCCTGTTCTGGCACCCTGCCGGAGGGGGGATCCCTCACCGGTGGCCATCGTCATCATCCCGATGCTTTCCATGACGAGTAGGGAGTAGTTCACCCTCGGGGCTGAGGGTATGTACCAGTAGCTATGTGTTTGATCTCTCTCTCTCGTGTTCTTGATTTGGCACGATCTTGATTTATCGTGAGCTTTGCTATTATAGTTGGATCTTATGATGTTTCTCCTCCTCTACTCTCTTGTAATGGATTGAGTTTTCCCTTTGGAGTTATCTTATCGGATTGAGTCTTTAAGGATTTGAGAACACTTGAAGTAGGTCTTGCATGTGCTTATCTATGGTGACAATGGGATATTCACGTGATCTACTTGATGTATGTTTTGGTGATCAACTTGCGGGTTCAGTGAACTTGTGAACTTATGCATAGGGGTTGGCACACGTTTTCGTCTTGACTCTCCGGTAGAAACTTTGGGGCACTCTTTGAAGTACTTTGTGTTGGTTAAATAGATGAATCTGAGAATGTGTGATGCATATCTAGGTGACATTAGGGTTTTGGTGACATTGGAGTATCTTGGTGACATTAGGGTTTTGGTTGATTTGTGTCTTAAGGTGTTATTCTAGTACAAACTCTAGGATAGATCGAACAGAAAGAATAGCTTCGTGTTATTTTACTACGGACTCCTTAATAGATCGATCAGAAAGAATAACTTGGAGGTGGTTTCTTACCCTACAATAATCTCTTCGTTTGTTCTCCGCTATTAGTTACTTTGGAGTGACTCTTTTTTGCATGTTGAGGGATAGTTATGTGATCCAAGTATGTTATTATTGTTGAGAGAACTTGCACTAGTGAAAGTATGAACCCTAGGCCTTGTTTCAACGCATTGTAATACTGTTTTCGCTCACTTTTATCATTAGTTACCTTGCTGTTTTTATATTTTCAGATTACAAAAACCTATATCTACCATCCATATTGCACTTGTATCACCCTCTCTTCGCCGAGCTAGTGCACCTTTACAATTTACCATTGTATCGAGTGTGTTGGGAACACAAGAGACTCTTTGTTATTTGGTTGCAGGGTTGTTTGAGAGAGACCATCTTCATCCTACGCCTCCCACGGATTGATAAACCTTAGGTCATCCACTTGATGAAAATTTGCTACTGTCCTACAAACATCTGCACTTGGAGGCCCAACAACGTCTACAAGAAGAAGGTTGTGTAGTAGGCATCACAAACTTGTTTGCATTTCTCCTTTTCGTGATCAAGTCCACGGCAAGAGCCCTGTTGTTAGTACAGAGGAAAGCACATCAACATATGAACCCCCTTAAATGATCATGGCAAATTTATGCTAAACTAAACATGCATGCTAGTTTTTAGGGCGCCAACGCTTCGTTTTATTATCTGTGCTCAGGGTCTGCGCCTGGCTTTGTACAAAGGGTTACTATCGGGGCTGGGCCCGGCAGCCGCGCCTTATGGGTGGAACTTGCGAAGATGCTCAATATTCAATGAGTTCTGTAGTTTTATGCCATCTTTGGTTTCCAGACGGACTGCGCCAGGTCTGGTCACTCGTCCTACTCGGTAAGGGCCTTCCCACTTCGGCGTCAACTTGTTGGAACCCTTGGCGGACTGAACACACCTAAGGACAAGGTCGCCTTCCCCAAGGCTCCAGGCATGGACCCTGCGGCTGTGATAGCGGTGCAAGGCTTGACGGTAGCGTGCAGCACGCATAGCAGCCCTAAGACGATCTTCCTCAAGGAGCACGACATCGTCATGTGATACGTCTCCATAGTATCTACTTTTCCAAACACTTTTGCCCTTGTTTTGGACTCTAACTTGCATGATTTGAATGGAACTATCCCGGACTGACGCTGTTCTCAGCAGAATTGCCATGGTGTTATTTTTGTGCAGAAATAAAAGTTCTCGGAATGCCCTGAAACTTCACGGAGAATATTTTTGGAATATATAAAAATACTGGCGAAAGAATCAACACCAGGGGTCCCACACCCTGTCCATGAGGGTGGGGGGCGTGCCCCCTGCCTCGTGGGCCCCTGAGGCTCCACCGACCTCAACTCCAACTCTATATATTCAGGTTCGGGGAGAAAAAACCAGAGAGAAGGGTTCATCGCGTTTTACGATAAGGAGCCGCCGCCAAGCCTTAATCTCTCTCGGGAGGGCTGATCTGGAGTCCGTTCGGGGCTCTGGAGAGGGGAATCCGTCGCCGTCGTCATCATCAACCTTCCTCCATCACCAATTTCATGATGCTCACTGCCGTGCGTGAGTAATTCCATCGTAGGCTTGCTGGACGGTGATGGATTGGATGAGATTTACCATGTAATCGAGTTAGTTTTGTTAGGGTTTGGTCCCTAGTATCCATTATGTTCTGAGATTGATGTTGCTACGACTTTGCTATGCTTAATGCTTGTCACTAGGGCCCGAGTGCCATGATTTCAGATCTGAACCTAGTATATTTTCATGAATATATGTGAGTTCTTGATCCTATCTTGCAAGTCAATAGTCACCTACTATGTGTTATGATCTAGTAACCCCGAAGTGACAATAATCGGGACCACTCCCGGTGATGATCGTAGTTTGAGGAGTTCATGTATTCACTTAGTGTTAATGCTTTGGTCCGGTACTCTATTAAAAGGAGGCCTTAATATCCATAAGTTTTCAATAGGACCCCGCTGCCATGGGAGGGTAGGACAAAAGATGCCATGCAAGTTCTTTCCATAAGCACGTATGACTATATTCGGAATACATGCCTACATTACATTGATGAACTGGAGCTAATTCTGTGTCACCCTATGTTATAACTGTTGCATGATGAATCGCATCCGACTGAATTATCCATCACTGATCCAATGCCTACGAGCTTTTCACATATTGATCTTTGCTTAGTTACTTTGTCGTTGCCATTGTTACAATTACTACAAAACTGCTACTGTTACTTTTGCCACCGTTACCATTACTTCCATACTACTTTGCTGCAGATATTAAGTCTTCCAGGTGTGGTTGAATTGACAACTGAACTGCTAATACTTGAGAATATTTTTTAGCGCCCCTTGTGTCGAATCAATAAATTTGGGTTGAATACTCTACCCTCGAAAACTATTGCGATCCCCTATACTTGTGGGTTATCAAGACTATTTTCTGGCACCGTTGCTAGGGAGCATAGCTCTATTCTTTGAGTCACTTGGGATTTATATCTGCTGATCACTATGAGAAACTTGAAAGACGAAAAAACCAAGATTTATCCCTCAACTACGAGTGGCGGTAAGGAACTGCCATCTAGCTCTGCACTTCATTCACCTTTTGTTTTGAGTAAAATTGCGACACCTAAACCTACTCCTGCTATTGATTCTGATATATCGCATGTTATTAATGATGCCACTTCTGCTATGCATGATACTTATGATGAAACTACTTCTATGCTTGATAATACTGTGCCATTAGGTGAATTTCTTGATGAACAACTTGCTAGGGTTAGAGAGAATGAAATTATTGAAACTGATAATATTGTTGAAAGTGATGATGAAGATTCTCCCCCTAGATATGAATTGTCTGATGTACCTGAGGGTTATGTTATGGATGAAGAAACTGCTAGAGACTTTTCTACTTGCAAAGATAGATATGATCTTAAGAAACTGTTAGCTAAGCTGAAAGAAAAGTCTTTGAATGCTAGAATGAAATATGATCCTGCTTTTGCTACTTCACCTATCTATATTTCCGATAAGGATTATGATTTCTGTGTCGATCCTGAGATAATTACTTTGGTTGAATCTGATCCTTTTTATGGCTATGAATCTGAAAGTGTTGTGGCACATTTTACTAAATTAAATGATATAGCCACCCTATTTACTCTTGAGGAAAAAATTCGTTACTACTAATCCTTAAGTTATTCCGTTCTCATTAAAGGGTGATGCTAAAACATGGTTTAATTCTCTTGATCCTGGTTGTGTGCGTAGTCCCCAGGATATGATTTATTATTTCTCTCCTAAATATTTTCCCGCTCATAAGAAACAAGCTGCCTTAAGGGAAATATATAATTTTGTGCAAATTGAAGAAGAGAGTGTCCCACAAGCTTGGGGGAGGCTTCTCCAATTACTTAATGCTTTGCCTGATCATCCTCTCAAGAAAAACGAAATACTTGATATCTTTTATAATGGACTAACCGATGCTTCCAGAGATGACCTGGATAGTTGTGCTGGTTGGGTTTTCAGGGAAAGAATTGTTGATCAAGCCGAATTGCTATTTAATAATATGTTGAGTAATGATAATAATTGGACACTTCCTGAACCAACTCCTAAACCAATTCTGAAGAAAAGGGGTATTCTATTTCTCAGTCCTGAAGATATGCAAGAGGCAAAGAAATCTATGAAAGAAAAAGGTATTAAAGCTGAAGATGTTAAGAATTTACCACCTATTTAATAAATACATGGTCTTGATAACCCGACACAGGTAGTAAAGGTAAATTCTCTCTATAGATATGATAAGGGTGAAATCCCATCTACCAAGTTCGCTAGCCAATGCTTGGATGAGTTTGTTGATTTTACTGTTAAACAAGAAAACTTCAATGCTTATGTTGGTAGACAATTGAAACGTAATGCTTATATGATTGAACACTTGAGTGATTATATGTCTAGAGTTAAAGGTGAACTTAAACTTATTAGTAAACATGCTTCTATGGTTACCACTCAAGTAGAACAAGTGCTTAAAGCTCAAAATGATTTGCTTAATGAATTAAATTATAAGAAAAATGATAATGTTGTTAGAGTTATGACTAGAGGGGGTAAAATGACTCAGGAACCTTTGTATCCTGAGGGGCACCCTAAGAGAATTGAGCAAGATTCTTTGAGAACTAATGTTGATGCACCTAGTCCTTTTAAGAGGAAGAAAAAGAAAAATGATAGGACTTTGCATGCTTCTAGTGAACCTGTTGTTGACACACCTGAGAATACTAATGATATTTCTATTTCTAATGCTGAAACACAATCTGGTAATGAACATGAACCTAGTGATAATGTTAATGATGATGTTCATGATGATGCTCAACCTAGTAATAACAATGATGTAGAGATTGAACCTGCTGTTGATCTTGATAACCCACAATCAAAGAATCAATGTTATGATAAGAGAGACTTCGTTGCTAGGAAGCACGGTACAGAAAGAGAACCATGGGTTCAGAAACCCATGCCTTTTCCTCCCAAGCTATCCAAGAAAAAAGATGAAGAGGATTTTGAGCGCTTTGCTGAAATGATTAGACCTATCTTTTGCGTATGCGTTTGACTGATATGCTTAAAATGAACCCTTATGCTAAGTACATGAAAGATATTTTACAAATAAAAGAAAGATACCGGAAGCTGAAATTTCCACCATGCCTGCTAATTATACTTTTAATGGTGGAATACGAAAGAAGCTAGGAGACCCAGGAGTACCAACTATACCATGCTCCATTAAAAGAAACTATGTTAAAACTACTTTATGTGATCTTGGAGCCGGTGTTAGTGTTATGCCTCTCTCTTTATATCGTAGACTTGATTTGAATAAGTTGACACCTACTGAAATATCTTTGCAAATGGCCGATAAACCAACTGCTATACCTGTCGGTATTTGTGAGGATGTGCCTATTGTGGTTGTGGTTACTATCTTAACGGACTTTGTTAGTCTTGATATTCCCGAGGACGATAGTATGTCTATTATTCTTGGTAAACCCTTTTTGAATACTGCAGGGGCTGTTATTGATTGCAACAAAGGCAATGTCACTTTTCATCTTAATGGTAATGAGCATACGGTACACTTTCCGAGGAAACAACCTCAAGTCCACAGTATCAATTCTATTGGAAAATTCCAATGATTACTATTGGAGGTTTTGAATTCCCTCTTCCTACTGTCAAGAAGAAATATGATATTCTTATTGTTGGGGACGTGCATATCCCCGTTGACGTAAGCTAGTGCTATCCAAAAATTCTTCGGTTTCATGCGATTCGGAATGAGTTTGTTAACAAGACTTGATCAACCTTGTTAGTGTATTCCTTTTGATAAGCATGAGATGGATAGTTAGAAAGCACAACTCTCTGTACCCTCCTTTTACTTTCTGTTCTTTAGATTAAATAAAGCAAAAATAGTATTTTTTTTGTCTGTTTTCTGAATTATCATTGCAATAAAAAGTACCAGAAAATAAAAGTTCTCCAAATGTCCCAAAAATGAAATATGATTTTTTGTAGAATATTTAAGAATTATTGGCACTGAGAACACACCAGGGGGACCCACCATGTGCCCACGAGGGTGGAGGGCGTGCCCAGCCCCCTGGGGCGCGCCCCCCTGCCTCGTGGACCCCATGTGGCCCCCTCCTCTTATTCCAGCACCCACACACTTCTTCTTCCTCCAGAAAAAATCCTCCCCAATCTCAAACTCGTGTTCTAGCTCATCTTGCTGCGATTTTCGATCAACTTGCTCAAAGTTCCTTTCACAAAACTGCTTTGGGGGATTATTCTTCGGTATGTGACTCCTCCATTGGTCCAATTAGTTTTTGTTCTAGTGCTTTATTTATTGCAAATTTGTACTACTTTGGTGAGCCTGTTCTTGTGCATGCATGTCAAATTTATATGGTCCCAAGTAGTTCTAATGCATGATATAGCCTCTAGGCATTTGTGGGAGTAGTTGCTATCAATCTTGTTGAGTTTGGTTCACTTTTATTTTGAGTTACTAAAAATTTCAGAATTTTTTCAGAGGAAGAAATATGTTTAGGAAAATGTACCAAGGTGGTTCCTCAAGGAAGCAGGCACCTAGGCTCGCGATACGAGAGCCGGACTATGAACTACCAAGGGAAGCTCATGTGCGGCCTTGTGAATGGCCGTCATAGGATTTTATGGTCCAAGCAGGCATTAAGGAGGAATTCGACGCATATGTGCGTAACGCTAATCTTGAAGGCTTCGTGTCAGATAAGTTCCCCCAATATTACTACCTAACTGATTCCTTTGTGAGAAGGTTTAAATTTACATCATCACGCAATTCGCACACTGTTCTATTTGATCTTTATGATAAATCTTATACCATGGACCCAGAAGACTTTAATACTGCTTGTAAACTCTCGCAGTGGGGCAATGTTAGTGAACCTCGCAAATCTGAATTTAAAGATTTTCTTGCTAGTATCACTGTGGGGGAATCTAGAGAAATAACACAAGCTACCATAGGGAGCATTCATTTTCCTGCCATACATTATGCTCTCTTTATAGGTAGATGCATTAATGGTAAAGATGAGGCTTGTCACATGTGCGTTCCAGATCTTTGTGTCCTCAAGAGTGCGGTATTAGGGGATAAATAATATAACTTGGGGGCCATCATTGCACGAAGGTTGCATCTTAATAGTTTAAGTGGAGACTTGTTTGGTGTAATTTATGCAACTCGTGTAGCTAATTATCTTGAGATACCCATACATGAAGATGATATGGAATTGCCCCCTACTTATCTAGATTATAATGCTATGGTTCGTCATCAGTTTGTTGAGAGGAATGAACAGTTCCTCCAATACCGACTAAACTTTGATAGACCTCGCACTGTCCATGTTGCTCTCCCTGCTCCTGCTTTCTTTGACTTTCAGGCAAAAGGGAGATATGCTATAACCAGGGAGGAGGCGAACGAGTATGAGAGGAGGACGGAGGCAGCTCGCCTCCAAGCTGCAGCTCGTCAGGTAGTAGGTGCTGCATCTCAGTACGACCTCAGTTACAACTTTGGATATCCGCCAGGCCATCCATGGGTATAGACCAACTTAGGCCAAAAGCCTAAGCTTGGGGGAGTACGTATTTCTCACCGACATTACATTCATGTTCACACACTCATGCTAGTTGTCGGTGCTCATACTTTTTCATTGTACTATCCATGCTAGTTTATTTTCTGTTTTAAGCCTTCTTCTTGTGTGTTTAAAAAACCTTAAGAAAAACCAAAAAAATTAGTTGTAGCTTTTACCTGGTTTACATTCCATGTCTGTAGTAGTAATAATTAAAATAAAACCCAAAAAGATTTCTCGTTCTTCTTTTTGCTTGTTGGGAGCTTTCCCGTGTAAATAGTTTTATTTTATTTCTTTTCTTTGGGGGTCGAGAGAAAACCATGATGAAAATGTTAAGTGGCTCTCATATGCATTATTGTTGATTTAACAAAGAGCCCATATTACCTTGTCTTCTCCCGTGTATTAAATGCTTGCAGATTCCAGCTTAGTCCAATGCTTATGCACTATTATTATTATCCACACCGTTCGGTCATGCAAGTGAAAGGCAATAATGACGATATATGATGGACTAACTCGGATGAGAGAAGCCGGTATGAAATCGACCTATCTTGTTTTCGTAAATATGATTAGTTCATCGTCCTGATTCAGCCTATTTTGAATGAAACATGTTTGCAATGACAATTAGAGATTATAGTTGCTCATGCCATGCTTAATTAGCTAGGAGTTTATAATGGTCTACCTTGCATGCCAACATGCTATTAAAATGGTTGTGATGTGGTATGATAGGATGGTATACTCCTTTGAAAGATTCGAGTGGCTCGACTTGGCACATGTTCACGCATGTAGTTGAAACAAAATCAACATAGCCTCCACGATATTTATGTTCATGGTGGATTATATCCTACTCATGCTTGCACTCAATGTTGATTAATTTTAATGCATGTTCATGACTGTTGTCGCTCTCTAGCTGGTCGCTTCCCAGTCTTTTTCTAACCTTCACTTGTACTAAGCGGGAATACTGCTTGTGCATCCACTTCCATAAACCCCAAAGTTATTCCATATGAGTCCACCATACCTTCCTATATGCGGTATCTACCTGCCGTTCCAAGTAAATTTGTATGTGCCAAACTCTAAACCTTCAAATGAAATTCTGTTTTGTATGCTCGAATAGCTCATGTATCAACAAGGGCTGTTTGTATCTTCCATGCTAGGTGGGTTATTCTCACGAGGAGTGGACTCCGCTCCTCACTCACGAGAAAATGGCTAGTCACTCGGATGCCCAGTCCCATGCTCAAATCAAAATAATTGCAAACAAAACTCCCCCAGGACTGTTGTTTGTTGGAGGCACCCGTTGTTTCGGGGAAGCCATGGATTGATGCTTGTTGGTGGTGGGGGAGTATAAACTTTACCATTCTGTTTGGGAACCACCTATAATGTGTGTAGCATTGAAGGTATATCGAGATCTCTCAGTTGTTATGTTGACAATGAAAGTATGCCGCTCAAAATATTATTTATCTCTATTTCAAAATCGAGCTCTGGCACCTCTGCAAATCCCTGCTTCCCTCTGCGAAGGGCCCATCTATTTACTCTTATGTTGAGTCATCATCCTCTTATTAAAAAGCACCAGCTGGAGAGCACTGTTGTCATTTGCATGCATTACTGTTAGTTTACATTGACTATGAGTATGACTGGATCTCTTTTACCATGAATTACAATGTTTAGTCAGTCCTTGATCTTCAGAGGTGCTCTGCATTTATGTTTTGCGGTCTCAGAAAGGGCTAGCGAGATACCATCCTGTTATAGCATATTATGATTTTTTTGAGAAAGTGTTGTCATCCGAGATTTATTATTATTGCTCACTAGTTGATTATGCCATTGATATGAGTAAACATGAGACCTAAGTGTTATTGTGAATATGGTTGGTTCATAATCTTTGCTGAAAACTTGAATGCTGGCTTTACATATTTACAACAACAAGAGCGAACAGAGTTTGTAAAAGTTTTTTTATCACTTACAGTTTATCACCTGAATTGCTTGAGGACAAGCAAAGGTTTAAGCTTGGGGGAATTGATGCGTCTCCATCGTATCTACTTTTCCAAACACTTTTGCCCTTGTTTAGGACTCTAACTTGCATATTTGAATGGAACTAACCCGAACCGACGCTGTTTTCAGCAGAATTGCCATGGTGTTATTTTTGTGCAGAAATAAAAGTTCTCGGAATGACCTGAAACTTCACGAAGAATATTTTTGGAATATATAAAAAATAGTGGTGAAAGAATCAACACCAGGTGGCCCACACTCTGTCCACGTGGGCCCCCTGAGGCTCCACCGACCTCAACTTCAACTCTATATATTCACGTTCGGGGAGAAAAAAATCAGAGAGAAGGATTCATCGCGTTTTATGATACGAAGCCGCCTCCAAGCCATAATCTCTCTCGGGAGGGCTGATCTAGAGTCTGTTCAAGGCTCCGGAGAGGGGAATACGTCGCCGTCGTCATCATCAACCTTCCTCCATCACCAATTTCATTAAACTCACTGCCGTGCGTGATTAATTCCATCATAGGCTTGCTGGACGGTGATGGGTTGGATGAGATTTACCATGTAATCAAGTTAGTTTTGTTAGGGTTTGATCCCTAGTATCCATTATGTTTTGAGATTGATGTTGCTATGACTTTGCTATGCTTAATGCTTGTCACTAGGGACCGAGTGCCATGATTTCAGATCTGAACCTATTATGGTTTCATGAATATACGTGAGTTCTTGATCCTATCTTGCAAGTCAATAGTCACCTACTATGTGTTATGATCCGGTAACCAAGAAGTGACAATAATCGGGACCACTCCCGGTGATGACCGTAGTTTGAGGAGTTCATGTATTCACTAAGTGTTAATGCTTTGGTCTGGTACTCTATTAAAAGGAGGCCTTAATATCCCTTAGTTTCCAATAGGACCCCGCTGCCACGGGAGGGTAGGACAAAAGATGTCATGCAAGTTCTTTTCCATAAGCACGTATGACTATATTTGGAATACATGCCTACATTACATTGATTAACTGGAGCTAGTTCTGTGTCACCCTATGTTATAACTGTTGCATGAGGAATCGCATCCGACATAATTATCCATCACTGATCCAATGCCTACGAGCTTTTCACATATTGATCCTTTCTTAGTTAATTTGCCGTTGCCACTGTTACAATTACTACAAAACTGCTACTGTTACTTTTGCCACCATTACCGTTACTTCCATACTACTTTGCTACTAAATACTTTGCTGCAGATATTGAGTCTTCCAGGTGTGGTTGAATTGATGACTAAACTGCTAATACTTGAGAATATTCTTTGGCTCCCCTTGTGTCGAATCAATAAATTTGGGTTGAATACTCTACCCTCAAAAACTGTTGTGATCCCCTATACTTGTGGGTTATCATCATGCCTATGCTGCCCTTGCTCTTCTTCGTCGTAGGCAAATACTCGAGGTGACCCATATATGAGTTCCGTGGAGAGCACTGCGTCTGCCCCATAGACTAGGGAGAAGGGAGTCTTGCCGGTAGCTCGATTTGGTGTCATACGAAGGGACCAAAGAACCGCCGACAGCTCATCAATCCAGCGTCTGCCGCACTTTTGCAACTTGTAACGAGAAGGCACTGTCAAAATACATGATCCATTCTTAAGGCGCCTCCTTGCCGGGGATAACTGTTTTTTGTGTCTCTTCATCTGGAGTGGGCGTCCATTCTGCAATGAACTCTGCCACTTCCCTACTCTGAATGGTTGAGGTACTCTCATACTTCAGACCAAAAGTTTACAACTCCAATGCCCATTCAACTATTCTGTCGGTGGCCACAGGGTTCCTCAGTATGTGTTGCAAAGGGAAACGAGTGACAACTGTGATCTCATGGGCTTGGAAGTAGTGGCGCAGTTTCCTTGAGGCCATGATGAGGCCGAAGATTAACTTTTGCACTCCAGAGTACCTTGATCTACCCCCCTACAAGAGGGAGCTAACAAAGTACATTGGCCGCTGCACTACCTTCTTCCTCACTGTGGCTTCAGAACTGCTACTGTTAGCTTGCCCTGCTTATCCCTGATCTGTACCCAACCTTGTCGTGACTGGTTCAGTTCATTCTTCGGGGAGGACAGTAGCTATGGCTACTCCTTCATCTACTTCTCACTGCACCCCAGCGCTGCACTAACCACTTGATTGGTTGCTGATAAGTATAGCAGCAACGACTCTTGTGGTTTAGGAGAGACAAAGGTTGTAGCAAGGAAATATAGGCTTTTAGGTTCCGTGGTGCTGCTTCTGCCTCTAGGGTCCACTTCATTGGTCGTACCTTATTCAAGATCTTGAAGAACGGCAAGGCGCGCTCGACAGACTTGGAAATGAACCTACTCAGCGTGGCAACACATCCAATTAGACTCCTCATGTCCTTGACTGTCTGGGTGCTTGCATCTACTCGATCACTCTGATCTTGTCGGGGTTGGCATCTACCCCTAGGTGAGACACAAAGAAGCCAAGTAGCTTGCCGGAGGGAATGCCAAACACACATTTCTTAGGTTTTAACTTCAAGTTGATCTTGCACAGGTTTGCAAAGTGAAAGTGCTAGTTATCGACTAGAGGGGGGGTGAATAGGCAATTTTTGTGAGTGTCTTCAAAACACTAGGTCTTTGAAGACAAACAATCAAATGGAACCTATATGACATGCAATGGAAGGTAAACTACTCTACATAGACCATAGTCAAGTAAGCCTAGTAATGAAAGCACGAGGAATAAAAGCAGCTAGGTAGTACAGATCGGAATGGAAGTCAGAATGAAGCCAAACAGGTAATAGTCTTTGCATAGTGAAGTTAAACAGGTCAGGCAAGCAAGCAATGACTTCACGAAGACAAACTGAAATGTAAAGGAGGTGGGAATAGAACCTCTAGCTTGGTGAAGACAAGTATTTAGTAGACCAGTTCCAGTTGCTGTGACAACTGTATGTTACTTAGGGAGGCTGAGATTGAACTCAAAAGACCACGTCTTCACCTTATTCCCCTTGAGCTGAGGACACCCAGTCCTCGCCGAATCACTCTGGTAAGTCTTCAAGGTATACTTCCAAACGTTCACAAACTCCATTCACCGGTGATCCACAATGACTCTTGGATCCTCAGAACATGACGCCTAACCGGCTGGAGGATACACAATCCTCAAGTGTAACAAGTCTTCATGTCACACAGACAGAAAGACTTCAGTGATGCCTAACACTCTTTGGCTCTGGGTGTTTTGGGCTTTGTCCTCACAAGGATCTCTCTCTCTCAAAGGTCTCGAAGGTGGGTTGCTCTCAAACGACAAAAGCCATGCACTAACTCCGAGCAGCCCCCAAATTATGGTGTAGGGGGTGGGCTATTTATAGCCAGGAGGCAACCCGACATGATATGTCCGAAATGACCCTCGGTCACTAAGGAACCGACACGTGTCCAACGGCCGGATTTCAAACACACGTGGCAGCTTGGCTTGGGCTACAAGCAAAGCTGACTCATCCAACTCTGGATAAGATTTGCTCTCATTGTCTTTGCTCGAAGACATAGGATTTGGATTGAGCATCACGTCAGTCTTCTGACTTTGTTCGCTTGGACGCCACTTAATAGTTTGGTGGTTCCTATGACTCAATAAAGAAGAAAATGAAACTACAAAAGAAACTATGTCTTCGCACACCATAGTCTTCAAGTGAATGTCTTCACACGTCATTATCTTCAACGCGAATGTCTTCATGAACCACCATTGTCTTCAACTACTACCTGTGTTATCCTGCAATTCTCACAAACACATTAGTCCCTCCACCATGTTTGTCGTCAATACTCTGATGCCTTTGGGCTACTGTGCTGGCTGTTGCGTCAGTGTTGGCACGATGTGGCAGCCTGAGCTGACCGACAAGAGGACCAACAACAGTAGTGGTTGGGTTTGGCAAATTAATCCCTTCAAGTGGTTGAGTGAAGCTTTGGAACGCTGCATTGTCTTCACGAACAGGCTCCTTAGGAGGCCTAGGTTATATGGCTTCATGAGACATATCCACTTCAGGCAAAAAGACAACATTGTTGCATGCCGGATGTTGATAGTTGATGGTGGAGTGAAGCTTAATCAGCCGCATGACCCATTGAGCATAGAACTTGAGGTCAAACAGATCAATTCCTGAAGCAGTCAACTAACTGATGAAGAAGTCTTGAGTATTGAACCTAATGCCATTGATGATATAGAAGACCAATGTCTTCATAGTGCCTTCAATCTTGGCGTCAAGAGAATGCCCCTTAATTGGCCATAGATTATGCCTCAGTATGTGATAGATAGTGCGGCGCAAATACACGAGGTCATTGCCATAGAATTCTTTGGGGTATTTAACCTCAACTGGCAATGGCTTCATCATGCTGAGCATTTAACTCATGTTGGGCTCATGCTTCTAGAAGATACTCTGCAATTCTTGCTCATAGCGGTGACAACCTGGCTCATACAGATCACCAGGAGTGGCCAGGGAAGTTAGGTCAATGATACCTTGAGCTTTGGCTTCATGATGTACATCACCTGACATCCACTCAAGGACCCATGTCTTCAGAACCCTGTTGTAGCCTGATATGTGGAAAGTGGCATATAATTGCTGCAACAGTTCTTCAGTCCAATGCTCCATGTCGATGACAAATGGGAGCAAGCCCACCTCACGAAAGCTGTCAACAGCTTCCTCAAGGCAAGGGGGACCAACAATGGCATCGCACCACAGGCGCTTCTGGGGGAAGATCCTGTCCTGGTTGTGTAAGATGTAGGAATGATAGCTTCCCTGCTGGTGGCTCCAGAACCTGTTAGAGGATATCTTTGGCTTCTTGTATTGATTCTTGACCTTTTCAAAGAATGTGTTGTGCTCTCTGAAGCTGAGCACACTGAATGAGCCTTGGGTGGTTACAGGCTTACAACATTGGGAAGCCTTGGCAGCCTGGGCTTTGGCTTCTATGTTTGAGGACTTTGCTCCACATGATAGTCATACTGGGGACCAGGAGCAGCAGGTAGTGTCATGATTGGACACTTGACAGTTACAAGCTCACCACGATAGTACGCGCGCTCCATAGTGTGAGGCACAGGAGGAGGAGCAGCCACATCCGAGGTGGATGGCTGCACATTGTCTTCAGTGGCATCATGGTCTTCGGACTGCACATTAACTTCAGCTATGACAATGTCATTGGCTTCATCGGTGGTGGTATTGGAAGCCACATTTGCCTTGGCTTCAGTTGCTTCAGGAATAGGGGGGTCTGGAACAATCACATCTTCATTCATAGCTGGTTCAGTGGTTGGGGGAATATCTTCACGTTCCTCTTCTTCTCTTTCATTGGCTGATGCAGCCGGAATTTCTTCAGCCTCTTTGGCTTCAGATTCTTGAGCAGTTTTTGTAGGGATGGCTTCAAGGAACACTTGATGTGCTAATGAGGTTGTGGCCTGCACATCCTCTTCAGGAATGCTCGACATGGAGACCGTGGGCCTCTGCGAGGCCTTCGGAAAGATGGTGACGCCTGTGGTGAAGGAGTGGTCTTCTCCATGTCCACTAGTGCAGAACCGGGCTTTAGCGCCGGTTCGTAAGGGCCTTTAGTGCCGGTTCCACAACCGACAGTAAAGGGTGGGGACTAAAGCCCCCCTTTACTACCGGTTCATCACGAACCGGCGCTAAAGTGCCACCACGTGGCACGAGCCAGGCCCAGGTGCGGGTGGACCATTAGTACCGGTCGGTAACACCAACCAGTACTAAATGTTTGGGGGGGTTTTGGTTTTATTTTTTATTTTTTGTTTTCCATTTAATTATATTTTGTTTGCTGGTATTTTACGATACTACATATTGTACCCGTTATGCATATATATAAATAGATTTTCTCGTAGAACCGATCATATATGTGTGTATATATATATAGGTATATATGTTATGTGTGAATAATTAATGGTGGTTGTGAGACATTCGATGATATATATACAATTTCTCCTACATGTTGCCTTGGTGCCTTCGGAGCACGATGACAAGTGGTTCATGGGGGCGGTAGCGGGTAATAGTATTCTCCTTTGGGATCTATGACCTGGTCGAGCAAAAATCCCGCTATTTCCTCTTGAAGTGCTAGTATGCGCTCCGTTGGTAGGAGCTGCTCCCGCACCTCTCTGAACTGTTAAGAAGGAGATCAATATGCATGTGTATTAGTTGTGTGACTAGATATCGATAATGGTGTAAAAATTTGTTAGTAGTTTCTGACAAACATACCGAGTCCTGTCTTTGAGATCTGCTCCTTTCAAACGCCATCATGCGGATGTTCTCGCAAACGTAGTATGCACACAGATCAGTCCCCGACGCCTGCTTCAGGGCCTTTACAGGAATGGAATTTAATCAGATAATGATTAATCAAGCATGATAATTAATTAATGGTATTGGAACAAGAATTAAAGAGATGGTAGCTAGCTAGCTAGTACTACTTAATTACTTACCTTGGGTCGATACCAAAACAGCTTTTTTGGCCATTTGCCTAGAGTCACCTTGATGAACTTTGCCCAAGCCCTGCCCACCGGCAAAGAAAATGAATAAAGGGGTTATTGAATAGTTCATATCAGGAAATGACGAACTAAATAGGCCAGTTAATAATGATTGAAATTACCTGTTGACTATCCCAAACAAGATGGTGTAGTCACTTTCTTTTTTAAGTAGTGAGTCCAGTACTTCAACTTTTCCTTCTTCAACTTTAATGTCTAACAAGATCCAGTGGAAACTGCATGCGCACACGTTTGCATGTCTTAATTAAGCGGGCATGTGCATAACACTAATCAACTACCCTAAACCCTATACACTTAATTATTAACATCTAGCTAGCTAGTAGTTTAGCAAAAACAGAATCTGTAGTACAAGACAGTGTGACTCACAGGAAGTGGTAAGGAAGTAATATATCTTCATTGGTATTGAGGCGCTTCAAGAACTCTAGCATGCTTTCCTCTAAACTTGCTCAACAACTTGGAATATTCCATGTGTACTGATTCAGGGTATTTGGGTCAATGAACCCAATGCCATAGCGTCTACATTTTTTCATTTCATACATCTTCATCCTGCATAATACCACAGAAAAGAATATGGTGAGGATAATTACAGGTAATGATTGATCAAAATGATCACTACAACTAGCTTGAGACTTAAATTACAGAAGGAAATCACTTACAGACAATAGCAACTGATGATAGATTTGTCGAGTGCGTCTTGATTGTATAACTGAAATAGTTCTGAATACTCAACGGACACAGCTTTCTCATGGAAGTAATGCTCCTGCTTGACATTCACCATGAGGGACTCTCGATTGGAAATCTTGGTAATGTTCATGTACCATTGATGCAATTCATACATTCTCGTTGGGAGGTTCTTGACCTCGTCTGGCTCGACCAAAGGTTGGCCCCGGACATATTTCTGTTTTATTTCCTCCTCTGTAAGTGGAGACATGGGCTCGATATTGAGGAGTTGTCCAACAGTGATCTTGAGCATTTCAGCCTGCATTATATGCTCCTCGGTTATTACCACATTGCCCAGCTGGGGAACGTAAACGGTTTGCCCACAATAATATTGGGCGCGCATACTCTCATGTGTTGTTGGCACAACAAGTGGGGGGATTGATTGCGCTGCCTGTTCTCCCAGCTGGGGAACGGTTCTCCCGCATTTTTTGACAGCTTCTTGTTGGCTCAAGCTTGAGCTGCTTCTTTCTGTAGTCGTGCTCGATGTGCCTTCCTGATTTGGCGCTCATAGTCTGAGTCAACAGGCTTGGCAGCTGGTGGTCTAGCCATACGAATGAAGTGGTCAATCTTTTCCTCAGGCACTTTCTCCCTCAGCGGTGGTGCCGGTTTCGGTCCAAAATGGGCGTCCACTTGGGCCTTCACTATGGCTTTGTTTTGCTCCTCGGTCATGTCGTAAGGCCTCTGAGGAAGAGGACCGAGGCTTGGATCATATTTATATCGCTTGTCTCCGCCTGTACCTCCTGTACTACCTCGACTCGTACCGCTATGCACCATAGCTGCGGCGTGTCTTTTCTGCGATTGCTGAGGCGGCGGAGACGGCTGACGTGGCTGAGTTGGAGCAGGAGTCTGCTCACGCATTCGTGGACTTGGAGGAGCGGGAGTTTGCTGACACGGTGGCGGACTTCGAGGAGGAGTCTACTCACGCGTTCATGGAATTGGAGGAGCGGGAGTCTGCTGACACGGTGGTGGACTTCGACGAGGAGTCGGCTCACGCGTTCGTGGACTTGGAGGAGTGGGAGTCTGCTGACTCGGTGGCGGACTTCGAGGAGGAGTCGGCAGACGCGGTGTCAATGGCCTTCGAAAGATGATGCAATCCTTTCTCCATAGGATGATATGATGTATGGCCTCTCCCAGTGTGTGCTCGTCGTCACCTCCAGGAATGTCAAGCTGTAGCCCCGAATATTGGTCCACCACCTCATCAACCAAGACACGAGCATAGCCCCCTGGAATTCGGGTGCAATGGAAGGTTGCTTCGGGGGTAATTGTAAAAGCAACGGCGTCCGCCACCTTCATGGATATGTTCTTCATTTTGAAGTGTAGCCCACAGTTAGTGTTCTCTATGATGTCATCCATAGGGTACGTATCCAGCAGTGCATCGCCTGGGGCGGAACCAACGCTGCTTCTCGGCATGGATGGGATGGTGCTATCCAATGCTGGACGATCATCCGCTTGCTGTTGCCGCTGCTGAGACCCCCTTTCCTGGCTAAGTGAGTCGATCTGCTGCTGCTGCTGCTGCTGGAATTGGAGTGCCAAGTCCGCGTGCCTTGCTTCTAGGCCTTGAAGGTGTTCTGCGTCCTGCTATCTCTGCTCCTCCTCCAGCTTCCTCTTGTTCTCCTCCTCCATCTTCTTTCTTGCACGGCTCCTGTAGTCGTCGTTCCATTCCGGAAAGCCCTCATACCAGGGAATAACACCCTTGCCTCGTGTTCTTCCCGGGTGTTCAGGATTTCCCAGGACGCGCGCAAGCTCGTCGTTCTCTCTATTGGGCGTGAACACTCCCTTTCGAGCATCTTCTATTGCGTCAAGTAACTTTTGTTTGGCTCCTTTTAAACTTGCCTTCTTCGAAACCAGGCCTGTCTTCGGGTCCAACGCCCCCCCATGCGCATAGAACCAAGTTCTACACCTGGGGGCCAGCTCCTAGTAACCGGAGAGACCCCTGCATCCTCCATCTCTTGCTCAGACTTATCCCACTTAGGCATTGACACCGCGTAGCCACCTAGCCCCAGCCTATGGAACTGCGTCTTTTTTGCGGTATTGGCCTTGTTTTTTCTCGACCGTTCCATAGATAATTCTGATTCCTTGAATTTCATGAAAGCGGGCCAGTGTTCTCTTTGCTTCTCCAGTGTTCCCTTGAATTCTGGAGTCTTCCTTTCTGCAGCGAGGTAGTTGGCCCATACAATTTTCTTGTGGGTACTGAATGCAATTGCCATCTTCTTAAGAGCAGCGTCCTTGACTTTCTGCACATCTGAATCAGTGAAATAATCTGGTAGGGTGAAATGTTCCATCAGAGATTCCCAAAGCTTTTGTTTTGCTCTGTCGTCGACCCAAGTAACATCTGGACGTTTAGTTTTTCGCTCTTTCGATTCTTGAATGGAGATCGGGAGTTGGTCCTTCACAAGAACTCCGCACTGACGAATGAACTTGTTCGCAATGTTCTTAGGCGTGAGGGGATCGCCACTAGCTTTGATGGAATCGATGTTGTACTTTACACCCTCCTTCAACTTTTTGCCCGGGCCTCGCTTTGTCCTGCTGTCTGTAGAAGCAGATTTGCTCGATCCGGAGGGCTGAAAGAAGAAAGACCGGCTCATTAATATATCTTCAAATAAAAAAACATGTGATGATCACTAGGTGCCTGCTTATATAAATATACCTCGCCGGTAGTCTTTGTTATTTCAAGATCAACATTGTATTCGTCATCATAATCATTGTCTGCGTCATCATAATCATAATCATAGTTCATGACTTCATCAGCTCGGTCGTCGAGATCAAATATCTTATCATCAGCCTCCCCGGTATTGTTCAGATATTGGGAGCCGTCATCTGCTTCATTCAGATCATCTGGCCTGTTAGGGCTGCATATGATCTCGAACACGGCCTCTTCTCCCTCTCTGCCGGTATTGTCCGCCATAGCTTTTATTTAACTAATACAGAAGAAATATAAAACAATTTAGTATTCAAATTACAATGCATGGACGCAATCAATAAGGAAAAACTGAATCATATAGTACATAATATGCATCGTCCCGAATAATATATAATCTCGAATACATCGTCTCGAATAATATATAATCTTGAATACATCGTCTCGAATAATATATAATCTCGAGTACATCGTCTCTAATAATATATATAATCTCGAATCCATCGTCTCGAATATTATATATCGAATACATCACTGGCTCAAGAAGAATAAGAAGAATCTAGGCCACTCGCGGTTCCTGGGGCACGGGCGGTGGACACCCAAAGAGAAGGAACCATCACAGGATCATATCTCCGGTCATCTGCCCCAAGAACCTGCCAGGTATTGGAGAACCTGACGTCCATAGCAGCCATGTAGTGATGGACGTGCTCGTCCTCCTCCCTGACACAGCGACGCACCACCTCCGGCGGGGCCGGCTCCCTCTGCACCGAATGTGGCCCACGTGAACGCCACCAAAGGAGATCAGGGTCGACAATGGGACCCGAGGCCGGGTTCCTCACCAAGCGGCGCGCCCCTCCAGGTAGCACCTCCCAGTGCCAGCCCGGCGGAGCCCAGTCCCAGACATGGGTCAGCCGGACGTCGTCGCGAACGGGTCGACAGCGAGGATGCGGGCCGGGCATCCTCGAGAACAAATACTATATGCCCGCAAAAAGTAACATTTTTCAAATGATTGGATTGTGATAACTAAAATTCTATATGCAAATTCTAAATTTTTCTATAATGAAAATTATAAGAAACTAAGAAAACATCGATCATCGTCTAACAATTTGACATTAATCTAATTCATCTAGCTAAAACTAATTCTAAAATTTCTAACATTTCTATATATATAACTAACATTTCTATAACATTTCTAATATATCTATAACTAAAAAACAGAAAAATTGCTAACATTTCTATAAATATTTCTATAACTAAAAAACAGAAAATTTATAACATTTCTATATAACTAACATTTCTATAACATTTCTAATATTTCTATAACTAAAAAACAGAAAAATTTCTATAACTAAAATTTATAACTAAAAAACTAAAAAACAATGTGTGTGTGTGTGTGGCATGGCGGCAGGGGCAGGAGCTCACCGGCGAGGCGCGGCGACGGGGGGCTGCGATGGGGACGGAGACGGGCGATGACTACGGGGTGTCGACGACGGGGACGGGGACGGGCCGGGCGGGGACGATGGGACGACGGGGCGGGGCGCGCCGATGGAGCGGGGCGCAGCGATGGGGACGGGGACGGCCGGGGCGGCGACGGCGACGGGGACGGCGACGGGGACGACGACGGACGGCGACGGGGGCGGCGACGAGGGGCGGCGGCGACGGGTTAGAGGACAAAGAAGCAGAGGGAGAGATGAGAAACTGAATTTTTTTGAAGTGTTTTATTATATAGAACACACCTTTAGTACCGGTTGGAGCCACCAACCGGTACTAAAGGTCTGTTTTGGCCAGGCCAAGCGGCGGGAAGCGCCCCCCTTTAATATCGGGTGGTGGCACCAACCGGTACTAAAGATCCCCCCTTTAGTACCGGTTGGAGCCACGACCCGGTACTAAAGGGGGTGCGCTGCCAGGCGAGGAGCGCAGAAGTTTAGTCCCACCTCGCTAGTTGAGGAGCGCCTAGACCAGTTTATAAGCCCCGACGCGGGCACTGCATTGAGGTCCTCTCAAAAGCAGGCCTTCTGGGCCTACCTCTCCAACTCTGCCTATGGGCCTACTGGCCTTGCGGGCCTGCATCCTGGCCCAACTACAGGTTGGGTTTCTAGTCATATGCAGGCCGCTCTGGCCAAGTAGGTGGGCTTTTTTATTTTCTATTTTTTTGCTTTATTTATTTTTGCTTTATTTATTTTTGAGTTGTTTTTTGCTGTATTTAGAGTTTCTTTGTGAATATTTTTGCTTTAGGTACAAAAAATTACAAACTTTCTGTTAGTGCCGGTAGTTTTCAAACTTGAATAGTTTAAATTTTGAATTATTTGAAATTTGTGTGAACCACTAGTTTGTGAATAACTTAACTTTGAAAATAGATTTTCAGTGATTCTTTTTTATTATGTTTAATATTAGTGTGCTTTATCATTATATTCAATTTGGTAATTCTTATGTTATTTAAAAAATGAAATGCCTTTGTAACAGATGAGTTTTCGTCCGAAACCCTGATACTTCGAAAGAGATTGTCCATTTTGTACATCAAGTCCATCCAGTTTTTGCAGTAACCCTCTCTACTTTTTTGCACATGCTATGTTGGTGAAATTATGATACCATGCCAACTTTCAACCTTTTGTGAGTTCATTTGAAATGCTTTTCAATTTCAGGGTAATTTAGCTGAAAAAATCAGTAAATGCATGAAAGAATTTGTTTGCACATAAAATTTCTTCGCGTTTCAAATGCCAAAACACATAACTACCCTAACTATTACAGAGATTCCCTCCTGGGTGTGAAACACAGAAGAAAGTGATGATAGTGAAGCCGATCACATCCCAGATCTTTGGGTGTGAAACTTTTTCTTCGCGTGTGTCCCTTTGCGTCGTAGCCAGGGAAAATCTTCATCATTTAACTGGATGCTTGGGTCAATATTCACTGTGAATGGAGCAATTTCATCAAACTTTTCATAATCTTCTGACATGTCTGTCTTGTCATCCACTCCCACGATGTTTCTCTTCCCAGAAAGAACTATGTGGCGCTTTGGCTCATCATACGATGCATTCGCTTCCTTATCTTTTCTTTTTCTCGGCTTGGTAGACATGTCCTTCACATAGAAAACCTGTGCCACATCATTGGCTAGGACGAATGGTTCGTCTACATGCGCAAGATTGTTGAGATCCACTGTTGTCATTCTGTACTGCGGGTCTTTCGTTACCCCACCTCGTGTCATATTGACCCATTTGCGCCGAAACAAAGGGACCTTCAAACCACGTCCATAGTCAATTTCCCATATGTCCTCTATGTAACCATAATATGTTTCCTTTCCCGTCTTGGTTGTTGCATTAAAGCGGACACCACTGTTTTGGTTGGTGCTCTTCTTATCTTGAGCGATCGTGTAAAATGTATTACCATTTATCTCGTACCCTTTAAAAGTCATTATATTCGAAGATGGTAACTGGGACAGCGAGTACATGTCATCTTCAATAGAGGCGTCATGCATGGTACGTGTCTGCAACCAGCCGGCGAAACTCCTGGTTTGTTCACGTGTAATCCAGTCATCAGACCGCTCCGGGTGTTTGGAGCGTAGAAAATTCTTGTGTTCGTCCATATACGGAGCCACCAAGGCGGAATTCTGTAGAACTGTGTAGTGTGCTTCAGTGAGAGAATGTCCGTCCATACATATTAGTTGATTCCCTCCTAGCGTGCCTTTTCCATCCAGTCTGCCCTTATGCCGCGATTCAGGAACACCAATCGGCTTAAGGTCAGGAATAAAGTCAATACAAAACTCAATGACCTCCTCATTGTGATGGCCCTTGGAGATGCTTCCTTCTGGCCTAGCACGGTTATGAACATATTTCTTTAAGACTCCCATGAACCTCTCAAAGGGGAACATATTGTGTAGTAATACAGGACCCAAAACGTTAATCTCGTCGCATAGGTGAACTAGGACGTGCGTCATGATGTTGAAGAAGGATGGTGGGAACACCAACTCGTAACTGACAAGACATTGCACCAAATCATTCTGTAACCTTGGTATGATTTTTGGATCGATTACCTTCTGAGAGATTGCATTGAGGAATGCACATAGCTTCACAATGGCTAATCGAACGTTATCCGGTAGAAGCCCCCTCAATGCAACCGGAAGCAGTTGCGTCATAATCACGTGGCAGTCATGAGACTTTAGGTTCTGGAACTTTTTCTCTGCCATGTTTATTATTCCCTTTATATTCGACGAGACGCCAAACGGTACCTTAATACTGAGCAGGCATTCAAAGAAGATTTCCTTCTCTTCTTTGGTAAGAGCATAGCTGGCATGACCCTGATGTATGCCGTCTTTTCCGTGCATACGTTGCTGGTCCTCCCGTGCCTCAGGTGTATCTTTTGACTTCCCATACATGCCCAAGAAGCCAAGCAGGGTCACGCTAATATTCTTCGTCACGTGCATCACGTCGATTGGGGAGCTGACCTCTAGATCTTTACAATAGGGCAGGTCCCAAAATATAGATTTCTTCTTCCACATGGGTGCGCGTCCATCTGCGTCATTCAGAACTGGTTGTCCGCCAGGACCCTTTCCAAATATTACCTTCAAATCCTTGACCATATCATGTAGATCAGCACCAGTACGGTGGCGAGGCTTCGTCCGGTGATCCGCCTCACCTTTGAAATGCTTGCCTTTCTTTCTTACGGGATGCCTGCTCGGAAGAAAACGACGATGTCCTAGGTACACATTCTTCCTACAATTGTCCAAATATATACTGTCGGTATCATCCAAACGGTGCGTGCATGCGTGGTATCCCTTGTTTGTCGGTCCTGAAAGGTTACTGAGAGCAGGCCAATCATTGATGGTCACGAACAGCAACGCCTTTAGGTCAAATTCTTCCCCCATGTGCTCATCCCACGCACGTACACCTGTTCCATTCCACAGCTGTAAGAGTTCTTCAACTAATGGCCTTAGGTACACATCAATGTCATTGCCGGGTTGCTTAGGGCCTTGGATGAGCACTGGCATCATAATGAACTTCCGCTTCATGCACAACCAAGGAGGAAGGTTATACAAACATAGAGTCACAGGCCAGGTGCTATGGTTGCTGCTCTGCTCCCCAAAAGGATTAATGCCATCTGCGCTTAGACCAAACCATACGTTCCTTGCGTCATCTGCAAACTCCTTCCCGTACTTTCTCTCGATTTTTCTCCACTATGACCCGTCAGCGGGTACTCTCAACTTTCCGTGTTTCTTACGGTCTTCTCTGTGCCATCGCATTGCCTTGTCATGCGCTTTGTTTTGGAACAAACGTTTCAACTGTGGTATTATAGGAGCATACCACATCACCTTGGCAGGAATCTTCTTCCTGGGGCGCTCGCCCTCGACATCACCAGGGTCATCGCGGCTGATCTTATAGCGCAATGGACCGCATACCGGGCAAGCATTCAAATCCTCGTACTCACCGCGGTAGAGGATGCAGTCATTAGGTCATGCATGTATCTTCTGCACCTCTAACCCTAGAGGGCAGACAGCCTTGTTTGCTTCGTACGTACTCTCGGGAAATTCATTGTCCTTTGGAAGCATATTCTTTATCATTACCAGCAACTTTCCAAATCCCTTGTCACATACACCATTCTCTGCCTTCCATTGCAGCAATTCCAGTGTGGTGCCCAACTTTTTCATGTCAGCTTCGCAATTCGGGTACACCAATTTCTTGTCATCCTCTAACATGCGTCGCAACTTCTTCTCCAAATCACTTGCGCAGTTTCTCTTTGCATTGGCAATGGCCCGATCTAGATCATCAGCGGGCTCATTTGATGCCTCTTCTTCAGCTTCTTCTCGCATTGCCGTCTCAGCTTCTTCCCCCATTGTTGTATCATCGTATTCAGGGAACCCATGGCCAGGATAGCTGTCGTCATCCTCTTCTTCTTCATTGTCTTCCATCATAACCCCTCTTTCTCCGTGCTTGGTCCAAACATTATAGTGGGGTATGAAACCAGACTTAAACAGGTGGACGTGAATGGTTCTTGACGTAGAGTAATTGTGATCATTCTTACAGACAACACATGGACAAGGCATAAAACCATCGGCCCGCTTGTTTGCCTCAGCCGCAAGCAGAAAAGTATGCACGCCATTAATGAACTCGGGAGAGCATCGGTCATCATACATCCATTGTCGGCTCATCTTCATTACACAACACCGAAAAGACCAAATTAATACAAGTTCATACATAAAGTTCATACGTATATAGTTCATACAACACTTAAATGCAACAAACAAATAACTCTCTAGCTAAAGCATTTAAATGCAACAACTAATGCGATCAAGATCGCAACTAAGGTAACAATTGATCCAACAGCATAATGATACCAAGCCTCACTATCAATGGCATATTTTCTAATCTTTCTAATCTTCAATCGCATTTTCTCCATCTTGATCTTGTGATCATCGACGACATCGGCAACATGCAACTCCAATTCCATCTTCTCCCCATCAATTCTTTTCAATTTTTCTTTCAAATACTCGTTTTCTCTTTCAACTAAATTTAACCTCTCGACAATAGGGTCGGTTGGAATTTCCGGTTCACATACCTCCTAGATAAAAATATCTATGTCAACTTGATGGGCATAATTTGTCATAAACACGAAATGCAACAACTAGTTTTAAAAGCGAACATACCACATACGAATCATAACAAGAACGAGGGCCGACGGGGACGGATATCAAAACCATGGCACTATGTATAACAAACAACGTACGGGTAAGATAATTATACGAGTAACTATATATCCAAATCACACAAATATCAATTTGGTAATGTAAAACATTCATGAACAAGAGGCTCACCACAAGGTGGCGCCGGTGATGGGACGATGCGGGCGATCGATGGTGGTTACGACGGAGATTTAGAAGGCACTAAGTAAACCACACCTACATATGCAAACTAAGTGTTATTTTTGACCTCAAATTGCATATAAATCAAATACTAGCACATATAATTCCTCCCAAATTACTAAACTCACAAATTAATCACTATACAAAGCATTGCAAGAGCTAATCTAGCAATGAGAGATGAAAGGACAAAGTTGCTAACCTTTGTGATCATTTGAATGGATGGGGGCCTTCAAATCTTGACAAATTTTGGGCAAAATGTGTGATGAGCTCGAGAGGAAGAGGGGAAGAACAGAGGGGAGAGGGGAAAGGGGAAGAACAGAGCGAGCTCGGGTGGACGAAGGGTTTATGTAGGACGACCTTTAGCACCGGTTCGTGCCACGAACCGGTACTAAAGGTGCTGGAGGGGCCCTAGACTGTCAACATCCTGCCACCACTCACTTTAGTACCGGTTCGTGGCATGAACCGGTGCTAAAGGTTCGCCACGAACCGGTACTAATGAGAGCGTCCGACTAGCCATTGGAACCGGTACTAATGCACACATTAGTGTCGGCTCAAAATCAAACCGGCACTAATGTGCTTCACATTTGACCCTTTTTCCACTAGTGGTCTTCAGGTGTATCTTGCGGAGTCTCAGTCACTAGAGTGGTCAATCTTGGTCAATCTTGTTCTTCTGCTCAACGACCTTTTGAACAATTGCAAGCTCTTGGGCAATATAGCCCTGAAAGGTCACACTGATGCCAATCGGAAGCTGCAGATCATCGAGCGTAAGAGAGGTATCTTCAAACCACTTGTCAATGAAGTTGTTGAGAATATCTGCGTCAAACAGAGGCAGATCATTGAAGATTTTGGCCTCCTGTGTGCTCTTGATCAGCATCTCAAGGGCACCATCATCTAAATCTTCATCGCTAGATAGATCGATAATATCTTCATCATTAAGAAAGATGTGTGCGGGTGTAAGAGATTTCCCTGAAATCTTCTTGGGCGTCGTGAAATTCTTGGAGATGTGAGACAAGTCCTCAGACTGCACACTGGATTCAGGTGGTGCAGATTTCAATGGCTTCACACTTGAAGCTTTTGGTGCAGCAGAAGATTTTGAAGAATTAGCCTTTTTCTTTGGCTTCGGGGGCTCGGGAAGTTAATCATGTTCATCTTCATCAGCAGCTTCTTCAACAGTGGCCCTTTGAGCAGCGATATGTCTGAGAGAAGCCCATCGAAGCTATTGAAGGGGCCAATGAGATTATGTTCAGCTTCTCGACTGCCATCTGGCCATGGTGCAGCTGGACCTAGGTTGAAGTCAATCCCAACTTCTTGCTTGTTTGGACCGCTGAATCCTTTGCAAACTAAAGATTGGCTTCAAACAGATCATCCTCACGACACCATTGAAGACTTGATGGGTCAGCATTTTCAGGCATAACTACAGGAATCACCTTCTTTGCCATCTGCCATGGCAAACGGCAAAGGTACCAAAAGCGGACGGCAAACCTCTTTGTTGTCTGCCACCGACAGCAAACCTCCCCGGGAAAGAAAGCTACGATAAACAGGCTCTTAGTCGTCTGCTTCCTCAAAGCAGATGACAAATAACCTTTTTCGTTGGTGGCAGACGGGAAAGAACACGCACGGCAAATAATAGGTGTTAGCCACATTAGGTGGCTAACGGCAGCCTTTGCCATCGGCCAGCGGACGTCAAACATGCCCTCCCATTTGTCGTCTGCTATCTGACGTCAGCCACGCGTCGTGCCCCCCAAGTCTTTGCCGTCCGCCATAGACAGCAAACTCCCCCAGCCTTTGTCGTCCGCCACAGATGGCAAAGTAACCAAATGGGTCAGCTCCCAGATCGCACAGCTTGCTGCCACGTGGCCTCTTTGCCGTCTGTGGCAGACGGCAAAGACCCCTTTGCCGTCGGTGGCAGACGGCAAATAGGTTTAATTCTTTCTGTTTTTTCTATTATATCCCTGAATTTTCAAATGATATATATAGTTTCGACCTTAAGCATAGCCCATGTATCAAACATCTAGCAGTCCATCAATGCAACAGAACACATAGGTTATAAAAATATCCAATAGATACATAGTTTCACGGATTTCACCCATATATACATACGTCATTTCACATTGCTCATCAATACAAACGAAAACAAGAACTAAACACTAGCAGTCCATCAATGTTGCTTCCATGAAGTGAATCAAACCTGCAAAAATGGGAGTAAGAAAGTTAGAAGAAGAAGAAGACTAGAAGAAGAAGATATTCTTCTTCTTCTTCTTCTTTTCTCATCTTTCTTCTTCTCTTCTATCTTTTACCCTTTTCCTCCTCATTCTCATTCTTCTTCTTTTATTCTTTCTTTTTCTTCTCTTTCTTCTTCCATTCTTTTTTCTCCTATTCCCTGTTGTTCTTCTGCTTATTCCTTATTTGTGTCATTTTAGAGCTAACTTAGGTAAGTACGCCGTTTTTAGCTAACTACGCTTATTATGTTAATTTGGAGGAAGATGAGGTAAGTATAGGTCATTTTTTGTGCTGACCTTGTTGATGATGCCATTTTTGAGTCAACTTATGTAAGTATAGCTCATTTTTTATCTAAGTTATGTAATTATGCCACTTTGGAGGAAAATAATCTAAGTATATGACATTTATGAGAGAACCAAGGTTATTATGCCATTTTTTAAATAAATATGCTACTTATGTCATAAATAAACTAAATAAGCTAATTATGTCATTTTTGAGGATAATTAGCTAAGTACGCCTTTTTGGGGAAAATAAGCTAAGTATGTGGCATAATAGGGCTAACAAGCATGTACAAAGCTAAGTATGCATTTGTTAAGGAAAACACTAGATTAAACTTACCATCATCACAACAAATGCGATCAAGATCGCAACTAAGGTAACAATTGATCCAACGGCATAATGATACCAAGCCTCATTATCAATCGCATATTTTCTAATCTTCTTAATGTTCAAGCGCATTGCATCCATCTTCAAGCGCATTGCATCCATCTTCATCTTGTGATCATCGACGACATCTGCACCATACAACTCCATTTTCATCTTCTCTTCTTCAATTCTTTTCATTTTTTCTTTCAAATACTCATTTTCTTTTTCAACTAAATTTAACTTCTCAACAAGAGGGTCGGTTGCAATTTCTGGTACACATATCTCCTAGATAAAAATATCTCTTTGTCAACTTGATGGCCATAATTGTCATAAATGCAAAATGCAACAAATAGTTATAAAAGAGATATACCACATCCGAAACTTGGCGAGGGCCGACGGGGACGGATATCAAGACCATGGCACTATGTATAACAAACAATCATACAAAGTAAGAAAATTATACAAGTAACTATATAAATCATACAATCATACAAGTAACTATATAACCAAGTACAACATAAAAAAAATTGAATACCTAATAATAATCTTGATCGTCGAGTTCAATAAATGCTTTGGGATCAATAAATGCATCATCATCATCACTATCATGAATGAAGTGCTCATCGGGTTCAGCGGCATCAACATGTGGAAGGCCACCTTTATGTAATCGATCAAGCATTGACAAGTCATCCACAACAGTAACCTCTTCTTGTTCAGGCTCTTCTTGTTCCAGCTCAGGGGTGAAGTCGGATTCACTGTTGCTGTCTACTTCAATGTTCTGGGGTAAAGTAGAGCATTTCTTGAAGCGTTTTTTAAAAAGACGTGTTTCATGGAAGAATTCACCTTCATATGTGTATGTGTTAATGTGAGTTCATAATCCTCTTCATTGGGGGAGGTGGTCTAACACGTGGCGGCACTTCATAAATGACATCCAAACCATTCAGATTTGGATCAGTTTGGCAGGCCCACGGTAGTCAGAAAACTTGGGTCGCCTGTTGAGCCTTAATATAGACATCGGGAAAATCTAAATGGGTGCTTTGTTTGATTTCGACTAGCCCTATATGTTCATGAGTCCTTGTCTCCTTCGGCTGGAACCAATAACATTTGAAGACTACGTCGTTCGGTCGGTTTTCACCATAGAATAGAAGTTCATAAATTGCTTCAACTCTCCCATAATACTCGATACTTCCATTGACGATAGTAGAGAAACAACAATTTGTAGACATTCGGTCGGCCATAGATAGCTCTTTGCCGTAGGTACGAAAGTGATACCTGTTGATGTCGTATTTGTCAAATGAACGGACCTTATAATCAAAACCATTAGCGACTTGTCTCAATTCGGCATCCATAGACTCTGAATTAGCCTACAAGTTTATTACGAAAGGATTGTTGCATTAGCCACAAATTAGACAAAGAAATTAGAATGGTGTAATGGAAATTACCGTTTGTTTGAACCAAGAGATGAAACCGGGAAAGCCGCCTCCTTGCTTTGCCAGAAGCTCATACCCTTTGATGGATTCCTTTTTCGATCTCTGTTCCATCCGAGAATCTAGAAACGTATCGACTATATCAAATATCCATGAATAAGAGATTTTCAAAGGAATTAGAAGTTGCCAAACAATGTACCGCGATAACTTACTCGATGTATGACCACACTTCTATTAGGTTGTTGAAGATATACAACGAAATGGTCCGCCATTCTTCGACATCCAACAATATTGGTTTAGAAGCACCGGCTGGTGCGAGATTCCCTTTGAATAGGCTGAGGTTGGATCCACCTATTTTAGGGTCTCCTGCATTGTACCGAGGCTTCGAATTATGCAAATGACGATTTTTGGCTTGGTAGTGTGCTGTCATGAAGTTTGCCGCCTCCTTAGTAATGAATGCCTCGGCCACCAATGCTTCAATTCTACGTTTATTTTTACATTTTCCTTGGAGCTTCTTCTACATCCTCTTAGTTGCCTAGCACCCATGATTTTGCATGCCCCCCCCCCCAATCTTGCCTCAGTCGGGAGATGCAAAATCAAGTGTTGTATTGGATTAAAGAAGCCCGACGAGAAGATCTTCTCTAACTTGTAGATCAACTCCGGCGCCAACTCTTCCATTTTCTTCTAGCATGACATGTGATAGTTCCATGTTGTTATATTATCATTCTTGGGTGTTTTACAATCATTTCATAACAACTTTATATCATTTTTGGGGACTAACCTATTGACATAGTGCCAAGTGCCACTTGTTGTTTTTTGCTTGTTTTTTACTTTGTAGGAAATCAATATCAAACGGAGTACAAACACCGCAAAACTTTTTGGAGAATTTTTATGGACCAAAACACCCAGGATGGGCCAGAGAAGTACTAGAGGGGTGCCCCGAGGGGGCACAACCCAACTGGGTGCGCCTTGGGGCCCAGGCGTGCCCTGGTGGGTTGTGCCCACCTCGGTGGCCTCCTGCACCACCTTCTCGCCCTATAAATTGTCAAATATTCCAAAAACCATCAGGGAAACGCTAGATCAGAAAGTTCCGCCGCTGCAAGGCTCTCTAGCCAAGAAAAACCAATCTAGACCCCGTTCCGTACACCGCCGGAGGGGGAAATCATCACCGGTGGCCACCATGATGAGGAGGGAGTAGTCCACCCTCGAGGCTGAGGGTTTGTACTAGTAGCTATGTGTTTAATCTCTCTCTCTCTCGTGTTCTTGAGATGTCATGATCTTGATGTATCGCGGGCTTTCTTAATATAGTTGGATCATATGTTGTTTTCCCTTTGAGATTTCATTGTTATCGGATTGCATACTTTTATGGATTTGAGATCACTTGATCTATGTCTTGGCATTGAACTCGCGGATTTCCGAGGTGACATTGGGGTAATCTATGCATGTTGATGCACATTTCTGTCTGTGTTTCTCCGGTAGAAATCTTGGGGCACTCTTTGAGGTTCTTTGTGTTGGATTGAGTATTATGAATCTAAATTTGTTTGACGCATATCGTATAATCAACTCACGGATACTCGCGGTGACATTGGAGTATCTAGGTGAAATTAGATTTGGTTGATGTGTATCATATCGTGTTATTTTAGTACGAACTCTTGGATAGATTGATCAGAAAGAATAGCTTGGTGTTATTTTAGTACGAACTCCAGTATAGATTGATCGGAAAGAATAGCTTTGAGGTGGTTTCATACCCTACAAACAATTTCTTCTTATGTTTTCCGCTAGACAATAACTTTGGAGTGATTCTTCATCACACGTGAGGGTTGGTTCTATGATGCAATTATATTAGCATTGTTGAGAGATTTCACTGGCGAAAGTACGAACCCTAGGCCTCACTTTTAAGCATTGCAATACCATTTGTGCTCACTTTTGATACTTGATACCTTGCTGTTTTTTATTGTTCCTATTACAAAAATCAATATCTACTATCATTACTACACTTTTATCACCATCTCTTCGCTGAACTAGTGCACCTATACAAATTACCATTGTACTTGGTGTGTTGGGGACACAAGAGACTTTTTATTATTTGGTTGCAGGGTTGTTTGAGAGAGACCATCTTCATCGTACGCCTCCCACGGATTGATAAACCTTAGGTCATCCACTTGAGGGAAATTTGCTACTGTCCTACAAAACTCTACGCTTGGGGGCCCAACACGAGTCTAGGAGAACAAGTTGTGTAGGACATCACTAACACCGCCATACTATACTTCGGTCAGAAACCACAAATGCTGTTCTTAGCAGTTGAGTCCAGTAGAGTGAACCTCTTGACATCAGCAGTGGTGACACCTTCACCGACCTTGGGAATTCCAGTCTTGACGACATACCAAAGGTCGACGTCAATGGCTTCAAGATGCATGCGCATCTTATTCTTCCAATTGTGGTAATTAGTGCCATCAAAGACGGGGCACACAGCGGAGACCTTGATAATCCCTGCAGTCGACATAGCTAAAACTCCAGGTGGTTAAACCCAATCACACAGAACAAGGGAGCACCTCACTCTGATACCAATTGAAAGTGCTAGTTATCGACTAGGGGGGGTGAATAGGCGAGTTTTACGTAAGTCTTCAAAACACGAGGTCTTTGAAGACAAACAATCAATTGGAACTTATATGATATGCAGCGTAAGATAAACTACTCTAGACAGACCATAGTCAAGTAAACCTAGTAATGAAAGCATGAGGACTAAAAGCAGCTAGGTAGTACAAATCGGAATGGAAGACAAAATGAAGAAGAGGTAATAGTCTTTGCACAATGAAGTCAAACAGATCAGAGAAGCAAGCAATGACTTCACGAAGACAAACTAAAATGTAAAGGAGGTGGGGAATAGAACTAGTAGCTTGGTGAAGACAAGGATTTGGTAGGCCCATTCCAGTTGCTGTGACAAAAGTACGTCTGGTTAGGGAGGCTGAGATTGAACTCAGAAGACCACGTCTTGACCTTATTCCGCTTGATCTAAGGACACCCAGTCCTCGTCAAATCACACTGGTAAGTCTTCAAGGTAGACTTCCAAACCTTCACAGACTCCATTCACCGGCGATCCACAATGACTCTTGGATCCTCAATACATGACACCTAACCGGCTGGAGGATACACAGTCCTCAAGTGTAACAATTGTTCAGGTCACGTGGACAGAAAGACATCATTGATGCCTAACACTCGTCGGCTCGGGGTGTTTTGGGCTTTATCGTTGCAAGGATATCTCTCTCAAAAGCTTTGGAGGTGGTTTGCTCTCAAACGGCAAAAGCCATGCACTAACTCTGAGCAACCCCGAAATTTTGGTGTAGGGGGTGGGCTCTTTATAGCCAGGAGGAAACCCAACATAATATGCCCAAAATGACCCTAGGTCACTAAGGAACCGACACATGTCCAACGGTTGGATTTAAAACACACGCGACAGCTTGGCTTGCGCTACAAGCAAAGCTGACTCATCCAACTCTAGATAAGATTTTCTCTCATAGTCTTCACTCGAAGACATAGGATTTGGGTTGAGCATCACGTCAGTATTTTGACTTTGTTCGTTTGGACCCCACTTAACCGTTCGGTGGTTCCGATGACTCAATAAAGAAGAAAATGAAACTACAAAAGAAACTATGTCTTCACACTCCATAGTCTCCATGTTAATTGTTGGTGTCAAAACCGGCGGATCTCGGGTAGGGGGTCCTGAACTGTGCGTCTAGGATCGATGGTAATAGGAGATGGGGGACACAATGTTTACCTAGGTTCGGGCCCTCTCTATGGAGGTAATACCCTACTTCCTACTTGATTGATCTTGATGAATATGAGTATTACAAGAGTTGATCTACCACGAGATCGTAATGGCTAAACCCTAGAAGTCTAGCATGTATGACTATGGTTATGAGTCCTTCTATCCGGACTAAGCCCTACGGTTTATATAGACACTTGAGGAATCTAGGGTTACATAAGCTCGGTTACAGAGAAAGGAAATCTTCATATTTGATCGCCAAGCTTGCCTTCCACACCAAGGAGAGTCCCATCCGGACACGGGTAGAGTCTTCGGTCTTCGTATCTTCACAGCCCATCAGTCCGGCCCATGGCTAACAAGCCGGACTCCCGAGGACCCCTTAGTCCAGGACTCCCTCAGTAGCCCCTGAACCAGGCTTCAATGACGAGGTGTCCGGCGCACTGATTGTCTTCGGCATTTCAAGGCGGGTTCCCTTTCCTGAATACTCCATGATAGTCTTCGGACGGGAAGAATGTATCCGGACCTATAACATAAATACCACACACACAGCCGTAGAGAGTATAATATTTCACGAGTCCAATCTACTGACATAAATACCACACACACAGCCGTAGAGAGTATAATATTTCACGAGTCCAATCTACTGACAACTTTTTGCAACATGACATCATGCTGGCCCGGTCTTTATTTCGAACTGTTTCTTGTCCTACCGTTCCACGTTTCGAGGCGCGACCTCTATTGGCACGTCTTGTCGAAGAAGAGATCGTGTCCCCTTATTACGGGATTCTTATCAACACGGCTGTGGGTAATCCAACCATCTCTTTGGTACGATTCCTGGGGAATAGGCATGTTTTAAGGCCCGAGAGGAGGCGTTTCGATATTCACAGCCTCTATAGAGGGGTAAAGACCCGCCCTTCTCATCTGCGCTTGCTCCTTCTTCAGCTTTCCCCATCTCGAGTTCTAACACCCAGGTTTCAATCACCACAAACCTCGATCATGTCCGGCTCCAGCCTTCAAGGCCGGTGGGTGGCTTCTTCTGTTACAGAGGAGGACATCGTGAAACTCCGAGCGGCAAGATATCTGACCGCGGGAATCCTCCACCGGCTCCCTGCTGAAGGGCAGGTTATTCCTACCACCAGATCCTGTGAGACTGTCGTGTTTATCTCCCACTTCCTCTGAGGTTTAGGGTTTGCTCTCAATCCCTTTGTTCGTGGGCTCATGTTCTATTACGGGCTAGATTTTCACGATCTGGCCCCGAACTCCTTCCTTCTCATATCGGCATTTATCGTCACGTGCAAAGCTTTCATCCGAATCCCTCCACACTTTGGCTTATGGCTGAAGACCTTCAATGTGAACCCACAGGTGATCGAGGGGAGATAGGCGAAGTGTGGTGGTGGCACAGTTAGCAAGCTTACTAACGCTCCTTGGCTAAAAGGATCCTCTACAGAATCTTCAAATTTATGGCAGCAGGAGTGGTTCTATATCACCAAGCCTCGTAGTTCCAAGTGGGCCGCTGCTCCTGCGTTTCGATCTAGCCCTCCGACTCAGCTCGCGTCGTGGATCAATAAGGGGCTAGACTGGGGATCAATTGATGAAGTGCAAACTCTGCAGAGCCGCATCCGAAGCCTCCTCGAGAAGGACATCGATCTTATCAATGTGGTTCAAGTAATGCTAGTTCGCTAGACTCTACCGTGCCAACGACGGCCTCTCCACCAGTGGGAGTTTAATCCGGAAGGAGCGCGTACCCTCCAACACTTCTTTGGCACTACGCACAAAGGGATGTGGAAATTGTTTTTCGGGAAACGAAAACAATGGCCGGATACCACCGAGGACATCGGCCTCGATTGCAACCATCCGGATACCCACTCCCGAACACTTTGAGTACGCTGTAATATGTTACTAAGCATACTGCCTATTCCTAGGGCTGGATAAAGAAAGCAGAGCGAATCAGGTGTTCGGCCCCCCTCCCTGAAGACTCAGCGGATTCCCTACTAACAAGGATGCTGGCCCCAGCACCATTCCAGATGCCTGTGGAGGAGGACAAGGCGGAAAGCGGAAAGGAAAAAAGCGGCTTCCACCCCGAAGGTATATCAGGCGCTGCGTCCGGGGGAATCAAAATTCCGTCGTCCGAAGACAAAAGTGAAGGAGAAGTCAAGATACCTTCCCCCGAGGGTAAGAAAAGGGGCGCCTCCGAAGATTGGGAGGAAAAGGCCCCCAAGCGAGGCAGGATGCCATCGTCAGGCGGCTCAGGCTTGGAAGACGACGTTGTCGCACAGTTCCATAGTGAGGATAAGCCTCTGGCCAAATCGTAGGTTGAACAAGGGAGTCCTTAAACATATCTCGTTCCTTTCGCGCTACCAAGGTAACATTGGGAATATATATATTGTAGTCCGGCACACCGTCCTCTTCAACAATCCTCCTCCTCGGGGGACCTTCTTCCGGAAATGATGGAGAGCGAAACGCCTCCACAAATTTCTTCACCCAATAAGGCAGACGACTGTGAAGTGTCATCCCGGAGGGTCTCTCCCGATCAGCAAGCAGTGTGGGGGATGAAAAAGACATCACCAGGAGGTGATACCCCCGTCGCCTAGGGTTCAGGGGCCAACAATGAAGGCCCCAGACTATCCGGTTTACAACCGGAGATGATTGTAGGGACGAGCAAACGGGTTCCTTCAAAGGGAGGCCGTGTTCCAACGGCGGCTTGCGAAGACCCGGAAGCGCCAGATACATTGACGAACATGCTGCGACAAGCATCCGTCTCAGAGGAACACCGTACCTTGATGGGTACGATTGTTGAGAGGGTTCTGTTTGCGAAGAGCGGCTTGCATGAAGCCTTCACGATCCTGCTAAGAGGCTTCGAGGTTTGTGATGTAATATTTTCAACTGCGTTTTATTCGCAAAATGCACCTATATATAGGTAGTAGCCCCTGAGACTCGGATTGGCTTCTTAAGGGAGGCGATCAGAGGATCAAAAGAGATATGCTCAGGGAATGACGTGATTGAATTTGAACACAGGCAATTTCCCCCTCAGCGGCCGCCCGGACTACAGAAGTCGCCGAGCTTCAGCGGAAGCTTGATGTGGCGAGTGCGGACATCACGCTTATCCACAAGCATCTTGACGAGTCACAAGGTATGTATTTGGGGCAGTCGTTATATGCACTTGCTTATAATATAAGCGGGACGTGAAGGATTGTATGCTAAAATATATGCATAATTGTAGATGGTGCTGCCACGGTTGAGATTCTTCGGGTGGAGCTATTCCGAGTGAAGGAGCAGGCCCGGTTTAGTAATGCGGCTGCGAAAAAGGCATCGGCCGAATTGAAGGCCGAACAGGCTGCTCGGCGTCAGGACGAGGAGAAAATATCCAAGATGACGCGTGAGCTCGAAGGTGCCGCTAGTCGCTTCGAATTCCTCGAGAAGGATAATAAAGCAAAAGCGGCTGATCTTGATAAGGCCTTACGAGGGGCGAAAGAAGTGCGGTCCGAGTCTAGAGTAGCTCGGGAGGAGATCCGGCAAGCTAGGGAGATCGCGGCTGGTAAGCCCTTTTATTGCAAACTAAGTTCGCTGATCCGAATTATACCCCGCTTAACAAAGTGTGGAGTTCTCTAGACGCATTATTGGACTTGCCGAAGAGTGCGGCCGATGCGGCGCAGTTTTACCAAGCCCGAGAAGGATATCCAACGGAGAAGCTTTTCTGGTCACAATTCGGTGCGTCGAAGCGCCCGCTATTGCTAAACGAACAGATGACCCAATGGGCCGAGCTTCACAGGCTGTCCGGTGCTGCCATGAAGGCGTCGTGGTCTGGCTGTGGCCAACCGAGCTAGTTCCGGATAGTTATTTTGGTTTGGTGCAGCGACTTGCTGACGCGGTGCCGCGTATCGATGCTGTGAAGCGATCAACGTGCATTGAAGGTGCACGGATGGCCTTTGCCCGTGTCAAGACATACTGGGCGAAGATGAAGGACACCGATGTTGCAGCGAAGAGTCCACCCAAGGGCAAGGATCGTCACGCGCCAGAGCACTATTTCGAGGATGTCTTAGAGGGTGCCCGCTTAATAGAGGGTCAATGCTCGAAAGATGTAATTTTCGAGTGAATTGTATGAAAATTGTAAAAGAGAATATTATAATAAGGCTAGTTTCTTTTTAGTTTCGCCTAAAAACTTTTATTCCTCCTGTGTGGCCATTTTTGTATAATCTGAAAGTTTTCCAGTCGTCGGCTTCAGCCCCCTCGTAAAAAATACGGGGGTGTTCGGAAAAGCATTTTATCACTCTTGACCAGAGTTCTTGGTCCATTAAGGAGGTGTCAATGCGGCGAACTAGGCAATCGGACTATAGGGCGTTAACACTTTCACTTAGCCATAGGAGTTTTATGGTGGGTCTACGATATAGCCCCTGGTATGCACGCGGCTTATTCCAATATGGTGCGTTGCATATGTGACCTGAAGAAAAGGTCCTTCGTATAATACGGAGGGAATCGCGACAGATCCCGATAAGTCATCGAGTGGTTGACCAGCTCTCGCCGCATCATGACAGTCAGTTTTCGGCTTTCTCTACTGAGGTGCTTGACCAGATGAACCAGAAGCACAATCGCAGTAGTTCTCCCTTTACTACCTTAGCCGATAGAGCGGAACGTAAGGTAGCAAGCACAGGAGCCGGGCAACCCAACTATTGACCCAAGACATGATTCAGAGCTGATGCATATAAGGCAAAACTCGCGACGCCGAGGTACGCTTAGAGCTGTTTGGACTTTGTCGGCAACTCATTTGTTCTCATCCCGAGCCCCTGGCAAGTTATGCCAAGGTGTGAAAACATCCAAAGGAGCAAAATTCAGTTCTTTAGAAAAAGGCGAATGCTGAATATAGATTATGTTCACTGGGACCTGAGTGATATGCCAATCGTTATGTTACAGATAAAAACGTCACGGCCCCGGCTATTTGACATGCCAGGGGTCGAAGGCTGAGGAAAGAAGGCACCTTACAGGCTCGAAATATATAGAGTACGCTCTACAAAAAGTTATTTTGGACCTCCTGTCGCATGTCTGCATCGCCTGTCCTCAGTTAAGGGACTCCTTTGACGGGAATGGCCCTTGGATAAATGTACGAACCTGAACTCCGATAGAGTCCGTGAGATAACCAGCCTCTGAGTCACCTGAGGAGGGAACATAAGAAAAAAAGGTAGTTAGAAGAAATAGGAGAGGCTGTGGAAGTGCTTGCAAGTCCTTCCGTATTGTGCTTCCGCCGATGCCCAGGGTATTTCAAGTGCATAATTATGTATGCATAGTACCAAATTCGCAGGCATTTTGGGCGAACAGTAGAAGCCGAATTGCTAATCCAATATGGACATTAATCGATCCTGTTGAATGGTTACCGGCGGCTTAATGGCCGATGAGGTGTGCGGTGTGATAGGACCACTGTGCAATTCGGCTGAGTTAGCCGTGGCGTGCTCTTATGTACGGAGGGAGTGTTCCATGCGTTCCCCTGTAGGGGTGTGCATCAGATATGCAATGTTCACTGTTTTTACTAAGGGGGGAAACTGCTTTTGACCCCTAGTATTTGTTTGGTGAGTTTCTTCATTGTCGCTATCACCGGGTGGCCTCCTCCCCTTGTGTCCGGCGCTGAGCTTGCCGGCCTGCTTGAAGACCCAACAGCTTCTGTTAGTATGATTGGCTGGTTTGTCGGGGTGGCCATGAATCTGGCAGGGCCTATCCAGTATCTTGCCTAAGACGGATGGTCCGTCCTTGTTTGCCTTGAATGGATTTTTCTGTTGACCGTGTTTGGGACCGCTGAATCCGGCGTTGACCGCTGTGTCTTGCGTTTTTTCATTGTGTTCGTGCTTGCTGGGTCGCGGCTTGCCATTGCTGTCTCGGACTTCGGACGTGCCCGGATCGCCGGCGCTGCTGCTTTTATGAGCCAGCCAACTGTCTTCGCCCTCGCAAAAGCGGGTCATCAGAGCGGTAAGGGCTGACATGGATTTTGGTTTTTCTTGTCCGAGGTGGCAGGCGAGCCATTCATCTCGGACGCTGTGTTTGAAGGCCGCTAGGGCTTCTACGTCCGGACAGTCGACAATTTGGTTCTTTTTAACTAAGAATCTAGTCCAGAGCTTCCTTGCTAACTCTCCGGGCTATTGGACAATGTGACTTAAGTCATCGGCATCTGGTGGCCGGAATATGTTCCTTGGAAGTTGTCGCAGAAGGCGTTTTCCAAGTCCTCCCATCTGTCGATAGAGTTTTACGGCAGACTGTTTAACCAGTACCGAGCTGGTCCTTTGAATTTTAGTGGTAGGTATTTGATGGCATGAAGGTCATCTCCGCGGGCCATATGGATATGGAGAAGAAAATCCTCGATCCACACCGCGGGGTCAGTTGCTCCATCGTATGATTCGATATTCACGGGTTTAAACCCTTCTGGGAATTCATGCTCCATTACTTCGTCAGTGAAGCAGAGTGGGTGTGCGGTGCCTCTATATTGGGCCATGTCGCGACGTAGCTCAGATAGAGTCCGTCTGTGGTTTTCGGCCCAGGCGCGACTAGGTTTGTCACGTCCGAATAGATAGTCGTCCTCGCGTGTCGAAGCATGTCCTCGCGATTCGTAGATCGATCTGTTATGTCCTGCTCTACTGTCCAGGTCCTGTCGAAGGTCATATGTAGAATCCCGAGCTATCTTATCTCTGTTTTTACGGTGCGGTGGGGCGGGCTGCTGTTCGGCTTGGGTTGCCGTTTTATCTCGACCGCGTTGTGGTCGGTCGGCCGCATTGTCCCGACTGCATGGTATGAATTCTGTTGCCTCCTCGTCGAACTGAGGTAGCAATCTGCGCTTCGGGTAACACTTGGTTGGGCGCTTGAGGCCGTATTCTTTGGCTGCTAGGATATCTGCCCATCTATCGTTGAGCAGGTCTTCGGCGGCTTGAAGCTGTTGCTGTCTCTTTTTCAGGCTCCTTGCAGCGGCTATTAGCCGGCGTTTAAAGCGCTCCTGCTCGAGAGGTTCCTCAGGTACGATGAAATCTTTGTCGCCGAGGCTCTCCTCATCCTCAGAGAGTCTTCATGTGTGGCCTGTTCATCGGGGCTAACGTGCATGTTTCTTTGTTCCTCCTGTTCGGAAGTTATCCCAACAGGGCCTTCATTGTTTTCGGCATCGTCCGGAGTATTATTTTCTCTGGTGCCCGTATTGTTGTTTTCGGAACGACGTGACTTAGAGCGGCGGTGGGAGCGCCGGCATTTGGGCTGTGTCTCAGGGGGTTTATCCTCAACTGGATCTTCTTTGTCGTCGTCGTTAGTTTCTTTAGGTGTATCCACCATGTATACATCATGCGAAGAAGTGGCCATCCAGCGTCTAGTAAATGGCGGGTTTTGGCCTTGCTCCTTATCGACATCGTCGTCCATACCGTCGATGTCTTCGGAGCCATAATCGAGCAGGTCGGTTAAGTCCTCGACAGTGGCTATGACGTGGGTGGTGGGTGTGAAGCAAAATTCTCCATCATCAGCCTCCAGTTCGAACCGGACATAATTTGGCTGTGAGTCTCCCGCGAAGGACAGATTCTTTAATGAGTTTAGCACATCGTGAAAAGGCGAGTGCCGGAAGATGTCTGTGGCGCTGAATTCGAAGATCAATAACCGATCAAGCTCGGCGTCCGCGGACGAGCATGGTTTGGAACTTATAGCCGGAAATGAGTCCGGAGTTCTGGTGACACAGATATCACATGAGGCTAAGTCTGTGTGCGGCTCCAACGCCGCGGAATCCGTGGCCTCTGTGGCGGGGTTGAGCTTCCCGTCCTCGGATGGTGCAATTTGCTCCGGATCTAAGGCCAGAGTTGTTACAGGAGCTATCTCCTGGATGTGGTCCGGTGACAGATTTAAGTCATGCTCATCTAGGTGACAGGGAGCGGCTGCCGCGGTCTCGAATCCGTCGAAGATCAAGTCTCCGCGGATGTCCGCTACGTAATTCAAGCTCCCGAATCTGACCTGATGTCCAGGGGCGTAGCTTTCGATCTGCTCCAGATGGCCAAGCGAGTTGGCCCGCAGTGTGAAGCCGCCGAATACAAAGATCTGTCCGGGGAGGAAGACTTCTCCTTGGACAACGTTGTTGTAGATGATCGAAGGGGCCATCAAACCTCTTGACGACGGCATAGTGGAACTCTCAATGAAAGCACCAATGTCGGTGTCAAAACCAGCAGATCTCGGGTAGGGGGTCCCGAACTGTGCGTCTAGGATTGATGGTAAGATGAGACGGGGGACACAATGTTTACCCAGGTTCGGGCCCTCTATATGGAGGTAATACCCTACTTCCTGCTTGATTGATCTTGATGAATATGAGTATTACAAGAGTTGATTTACCATGAGATTGTAATGGCTAAACCCTAGAAGTCTAGCCTGTATGACTATGGTTATGAGTCCTTCTATCCGGACTAAGCCCTCCGGTTTATATAGACACCGGAGGGATCTAGGGTTACATAAGGTCGGTTACAGAGGAAGGAAATCTTCATATTTGATCGCCAAGCTTGCCTTCCACGCCAAGGAGATTCCCATCCGGACACGGGTGGAGTCTTTGGTCTTCGTATCTTCACAGCCCATCAGTCCGGCCCATGGCTAATAGGCCGGACACCCGAGGACCCCTTAGTCCAGGACTCCCTCATTAATGTCTTCACACGTCATTACCTTCAACGTGAATGTCTTCACGAACCACCATTGTCTTCAATGTCTTCAAACATTTTTAGCAGTCATCTCTCGTAGGTAAATCGATTCAATGAGGGACTAGTACCTGTGTAATCCTCCAATTCTCACAAACACATTAGTCCCTCAACCACGTTTTTCGTCGGTACTCCAAAACCAACTAGGGGTGGCACTAGATGCACTTACACAAAGGTCTCTTCCAAATACTGAATGAGCATTGATCTGTCCTTGGTTTTGACCACTATATCATCCATGTAGGCTTCTACATTTTTGTGCAGCTGCGGCTCAAAACCGATCTGTACTGCTCTTGCAAAGGTGGATCCAACACTTTTTAACCCAAAGGGCATTCGTACAAAGCAGTACGTGCCACATGGGGTTATGAACGCGGTCTTCCCCTCGTCTTCCTTGGATATGAATATCTGATGGTATCCAAAGTATGCATCCAAAAAGGAATCCACAATCTGATCAATGCGCCGCAAGGGTAAAGGGTCCTTTGGTAGGCCTTGTTCAGGTCTATGAAGTCTATGCAAAGCCTCCATTTCTCATTTGTCTTGCACACCACCACTGGATTTGCCAACTACGTGGGATGCAACACTCCTCTAACCAAACTAGCTGCTTCTAGTTTCTTGATCTCTTCGGCAATAAACTGTTGCCGCTCCAAAGCTTGCTTTCTAACCTTCCAATTGATGGGCCGGGCATGAGGAAAGATAGCAGTGTGGTGCTTGATTACCTCCCTGGGAGCGCCGGGGATGTCAGATGATTACCAAACAAACACATCGACATTCACCCGCAGGAAGGCAACAAGCACACTTTCCTATTTGTCATCAAGGGTGGAGCTGATGGTGAACGTACCATTAGCGCCATCCAGCCTTGCCAGGACCTTCTTTACGGAGGCACTTCTTGCTAGTGGATCTCTCTGGCAAGTCATCGACGGGTGCAGCGCCCTCCAGAGAGGTGCGCTTCCCGGATTCCTTGCCGACTTCTCTGCTAGCCTTCTTTCCTTTCTTGTCTTCCTTGGCAGGAGCTGCAGCTTCAGTGGCCTCGGCAGCTACCGCATCCTGGTAAATCTTATCCACGCATATGATTGCATCTTTCTTGTCTGATTCTATGGAAATGACACCCATTGGCCCTGGCATTTTTAGAGTGTTGTAGGCATAGTGGGATGCCGCCATGAATTTCGCCAGAGCTGGACGACAAAGAATCCCATTTATGGCAAGGGAAGCTCGACCACGTCAAACACAACCCTCTCGGTCCTGTAATTTAGTTCTCCGTCAAACGTCATTGGCAGCATAATCTTCCCCTTAGGAAGACTCCTGCCAGGTTTGATTCCTTGAAATGTGCCAGTAATCTTGAGCTCTCACATGATATCTGAAGTTAATCACCTTGGGGGAAACCAAATTCAACCCTGGCTCGCCGTCTACTAACATCTTTGTTACCTTGAGGTTGCGGATAGTTGGTGAAACCAACAACGGCAAACACCCTACAGCGGTGGTGCGGTCAGGGTGATCCTATTTGTCAAAGATGATAGGCGTGCGGGACCATTTGAGCGGCTTCCGAGAATCTGCTGCTGGCTCTACGACATTGACTTCACGCGCCCACTGTTTGAGCTGGCGGTGAGAGGAGTGCAAAGAAGCGCCTCCGTCAATGCACATGGCCTCAGTTGCTTTCTGGAATTCCCGCTCACTGGTTTCCTCTTCATTCCCTTCATCACTTTCATCACCGCCTTCTTTCTTTTCATGACCTCTAGCAGGTTTCTCCTTTTGCTGGGGGGGGGGGGTCTTGCCGCGACGGCCTCCTCTACCTCCCCGGCCCTTTCCGCTAACACCTTCTTGGTCTCTCTCCTTGTCATGCCTCTCATACTTAGCTTTTTGCTTTTTGACGAGCTGCTCAACTTGATGAGACTCTTGGAGATCATGGCCCTTGGTTCAGTGGATCTTGCAGCACGGTCCGTCGGTCTTCCCGGGTTTTTGGCAGCCGCAGCCTCCCAAAAATCAGTGCATGCGGCAACTTCCTTGCCGGGGGCTTCGATCTTGGCTTTCTTGCTGGTACTAGGGGAGCCAGAACCCTCAACAGCTAGTACTGCCTTCTCTTTACGCTTCTTGTTACGTTTTCGATTCTTCCTGTTCGGGCTAGCTATATCACCATCATCCTCTGAATCAACTTTGATGCCATCCTCTTCTCCGGGGAGTCGCCTCCCTTCCTCCGTACGGGTGCATTTATCCACCAAGGTGTACAACTCATTCACAGCCTTGCGCAACCAGACATAAAAATGCATCCTTCTGTTGCGCATGTTCGACTGGAATGCGGTAATTATAGCTGCCGGGTGGATATCTGGGATGCTCCTGTGCACCCGGCTAGACCTCTGCATATACTTCCACAAACTTTGCCCTTCCTTCTACGGAAGGAGTTGCAAGTCGTTGGGCCGTCCTAGTTCTTGGTGGCCACCCGTGAAGGCACCAACAAACTCATTGCACAGGTCAGCCCAGGATGAAATGGAGCTCTCTCGCAGGTGCATCAACCATGACCTCATGTTTGGCTTGAGTGCCAAAGGGAAGTAGTTGGCGAACACCTTCTCATGTCTTCCCTCCGGCGGCTTGAACAACGATTGTGTAAATGCTTAAGAACTCTACCGGGTTCAGCCTTCCATCATATTTTTCTATTATTTCTATCTTGAAAACGCGGGCACATGGCCAACGTACATGCCACAGCTCACGAGTGAAGGTAGGTCACCCAACCTCGAAAGGAAAGTATCCGCCTTCACTGGGCCCGGCTTCGTCGATGTCGTGGCCATTGCGTCTATCAGATTGGCGGTGGGTTTTACGGCGCCGCTCTATAGTGACGCATGCATCTTCCCTCCGCTGATCTTCCAGGACCTGCCGCTGATCTCGACGGGTCCACGGATCGGAAGAGGCCATCGACGATTCGTCAGGCTCATGGCCGTGTTGCCCTTGTTGCTGCCCCTAGGTTTGCTGCAGTGGAGGGGACTACACCGTTAATGTGGCCCCTTTGATATGGCCAGCTGTCTGGGCTGCTGTTGTTGTTTGTTGGTGCTATGGTGACCCTGCCAGTTGGGACTTTTCGGCTTCAGCGAAGACGATCAAACTCTAGATGGTGGCTCTCCATTCATCCATTTGATCAGCTGCTGGCGGGAATCTTAGCAGGAGTTGGGCCCGCGCCATGGCTTACGAAGCAGTGTTTGGCATCAATGACGAGGCATACCGCGACGTCGCCCGACTCCTGGTAGTACCAGCAGGGGTGGTGTCGCGTTCTCGCCGCTGCGAGCTGGCCGCCACGATAGTTCGGTGGTGCTTAGGGTGCGCCTAAGGGTCGACGACCTCGTTCAGCGCTCTGTCTTGGTCGTCCTGCCCCGGGCGAGGCATGTGCCTGGTAGCCGCGCCCACAACAGTGGCAGGTAGGGGGTCATAGCTCGCACCAGAGCAGGCGTTGGCGCTGCGGCGACGCCTACTAGTGCGGCGGGAAAGTGGAGACTGAACGTTCTCGCCGCCCACATCTAGTGGAGCATGGCTGTTGGGATGTTGTTGATGTCACCCTCCCCCGGCATCTTCCGCTCCAGCTCCGGCCATAGGGGGCACGACGACAGCGCTGACAGTTAGGAAAAAGTACATTAAATGCACTACTAGGTGTCATGCTAAGGATGCAGCCCGGCAAGCCTACCGCACCGCTTAATCATCTCCTGCTTATCTACTTGACACGCCTTTGGATAGGTGTCATATGGACGTAATATGCTTTCCAAATGGCTTCCATGAGTTTAGTAGAAGCCAATTAATCATCTCGGGGGCTCGACACCGCATTGACATGTGACTTGCATCGCGACGCGGTGGAGCGGTCGTGCAGTGGTGCCTGGGTGGGGAGAGTTGCCCTTGCCGGCCCCGGCAAGCCTGCCAGGGAAACATTGGACTTGCCTTTGGGGCGGCCTCGACCTGACTCGGCTCTCCTTCCCAGCAAGGGAGGCTTTCCAGAAGTGATATCTTGCTTCCTTGGCTTGTATTGGTCTTCTTGATTTGCCCTTTGATCTCCCAAAGAGCTGCTTCGATGGCTTGGTCTTGACTTGGATGCTTGATGTCGTTGTATTTTTGCCATCGCTCCTGTGTACAATTCGGGTAACATACGTGAAGGTTTGTTGCACCGACAACACCCTTCTACAAAGTTATTTTTTGTCGTCCACGTGAGGCAGCGCCCTTGTCTTGGCGGACCACCGAAAACGGAGTCCGACCGAGATGACGTGCCAGCCAACAACGAAACCCGAGGATGGCCTTGCCCTTGGGGCGTGCAGGTCATCTCGCAGACCTGATGCCTGACCGAGGCATGTGATCCTTGTCTTGGCAGACCAACGAATACGGCGTCCAACCAAGACGAGGTGCACTCTCCATGGCGTACAGGTCTCGGCGTACATATGGCATGCTCTTTGTCTTATCATGAATACAGTGTCTAGCTAAGACGAGGCATCAACCACGCCCCTCCATGACGCCACCTTTCTTCGGCTCCATGATATTTTTCCCTTGTCGTGGTGGACCAGCAAATACGGCGTCAACCCGGGACGAGGTGCACCCTTCCTTGCATATAGGTCTTGTTGTCATACGGGCATTGTGATCCTTGTCTTAGCAGCCCACCAAATACGGCGTCTAGCTGAGACAAGGCATCGACCATGCCCCTCCATGATGTCACCTTTGTTCTACACCATGATGTGTTTTGCTTGTCTTGGCGGACAACCGAATACGACATCCAGCCAAGATGAGGTGCACCCTTCATAGCATACAGGCTGCGTGATCCTTGTCTTAGCAGACCACTGAATGTGGCGTCTAGCCAAGACGAGGCATTCACCACGCCCCTCTAAGATGTTACCTTTCATGGCCTCGTGAGGCGGAGTCTTCGTCTGCACAGACTGCCATAACCTCGGCGTCTAGTCGAGATGAGGAGCCAACCACAGCAGCCATGCCGATGCGAGCATGCATTGGTTTTACACTGATGCCGGTCTCCACAAAAGAATACTCCCATGAGGAAACCACTTGCGTACCCCAATGAAGCCGCTACATCATCAAGAAGCCTGAGCTAAGCAGGACCCATGCTACTCGAACATCTACCACATCAACTTTGTCAAGACCGACAAGGCGCGGCGGCGAGGGCAAACGTGGCTAGCACAAAGCCATGTTTTGAGCGGCACATGTACCGACGAGGACACGGGCTTTGCCACTACCCACACCTAGACACACCATCATCATCATGCATGGAGAATGTGAAGCGAAGACGACAACACGACTTAATCAGAGGTATCTGGCAGAGCAACCCATGAGAGTAATTAACGAGGAGCCTTCCGACGCCCCGGGAACCAGGAGACCGCACATCGCTTGTCATGGGAAACCACGGCCACCTATGGGACCAAGAGTACCTTGCTGGTTCGGCGGGGGGATGGCACATTGCACAAAGAGCAGAGGAGTGTGAGACAGCACGACAGAGATCATGCTGGCAGTCTTTTACCCAGGTTCGGGCCACCATGAGGCGTAAAACCCTACTCCGGCTTTGGTCGATTGATGGTGGAAAAATGATGGTGAGCATGGCACGCTTTGCCCGGCAGGGTCGCCTATGGGTGAAGCGGTCACGCGCATATGAATATGTGAAGGGGTGGATTCGCACACCCTTTCTATTGTTGCCTTGGGCCTACTTTTATAGAAAAAGGGGTCACCACAGTGCCAATTAGTCATTATACACTGATTAGATCGCAAACAGTGCTATCATACCTAACTCCACAGGCTTGACAGAGCGCATTAAATGTGCCGCTCAACGTCACATCATAGCTTACCCGACAAGCCTTGCCGGGCTGTCTAGCCAGCTTCGCACCTGCTCGCTTGACACGTTGCAGGACGGGTGTCATTTGGAGGCATTTTCTGTAGGAAGTGGCTTCCATATGGCAAATAGCAGCCACTTAGTCACTTTGGAGCTTGACACTGCACCGATCGACGACGTGTGTCGTGGTGAGGTGGTTTTGCCCTCGCGAGTCTCGACAGGCCTGCCGCGATGACCTGGAGGCTCGCTTCCGGGGCGACCCCATCCTTGCCAGGCTCGCCTTCCCGGCAAGGGAGGTTTCTTCCTTAGCGGTATCTTGCTCTTCTGATTAGTCCTGGCCTTCTTGCGCTGCATGTTGATCCTTCAAAGAACTGATTCCTTGTGCTCTGCTCTAACCTTGGTGATGTGGTCTTGTTCCCATCCCTGTAGGCTTCATTTTCCGTGTACGAGTCAGGGGGAAATATACACCTTTGTTTATTTTCCGCGACAAAAGCCCCCGAGCCTGAGCCTTACGTGTTGCGCGGCACGTTGGGTTAGGCTCCAAATAGTGCACGGACACGTGGTAGGAGAAGGCTGCGCCCAGCGGTTCGCCATGACGACTAGTCAATCTTGCGTCCACTTTGCTTAATTACTGCGAGTCGTGTGGCCGTGGGGCTTCAGAAAGTTACGGTAAAACGGTAACTTTCTAAAATGTCGCACCCCCCATTCCACGCCCGCTCCACGCTTTCCCCCCTTAAGATAGGAAAACACAGAGCGGCGTGGTTCACTTGTCGCATGTCCTGCTCTCCCATCATCTTCTCTGGCAAGCCAAAGCAAACTTCCCCCGCCGCCATTGCTCCACCTGATTCCTACCCCCATTCGCACCGGCGTCCGAGGAAATGGGGAAGAAAACCGCGGTGAAGGGGAAGCAGATGGCTGCGGCGAAGGAAGTGGTCGTCGAGGGAAGCAAGAGGGCGACAGAGCTGGATAGGAAGCAGAGGGGAGACGTTGTCTTCTTCCCATCGAATCTGGATGGCCCGGTTCTGCAAGCCAGGTACGGATACCTGTGTGGGAGGGAAGTCCCGAAAGGGCACGGTGCGCCCAAAGTTCTGGCGGAGGGGAAAGAGGACCCGCCAAATTCGTCCCGATTCTTTTGCGCGTACTTCATCTGCGGCCTCTGTTCCCCTTTCTCTGAATTCTTTGAGGCGATGATGATGATTTACTGATTCCACCTTCTTGACTTTACGCCAAATGAAATGGCGACCATGGCCATCTTCGCCCATTTGTGAGAGAATTTTGTTGCAGTTGCCCCCAATGTCGATTTGTTCAGGCATTACTTTGTCCTGCGGGTGGAGAACAAGACTCACCCCTCCGAAAACATCAGCTGGATGCCAAGAGTGGCAAGGAAAACTTGGGGATATATATCTGGTCTGCAGCGTGAGAGGTGGGAAGAGTGGAGAGGGGAGCGGTGCTGGATCCAGGATGAGGAAGCTCCAGAGTTTTGTGAAGCTCGGACAGTGTGTGTCGAGCTCAGCGAAGAATGGAGCGCATACGGCCTCACCAACCACAGGCTTCGCCCGGCAATAAACAAGATCACCCATTTGAAGACTGCCAGGCTAACCATCGAGCATGTGGGGGCAGACTTTCTCCTTTACCGTATCTCTCCACTGCAGAAGAGGGACATACCTGCCAGGCTATATGGTGACACCCGAGACAGGATGAGGTTGCTCCCATGACTGGCCAACAATTTGCCTGTTTAAGGCCATGCCTGGTTGTGTGATCAGCTATTCGGTCGCTATGGGTTGTTTAAGCTCCCGGCAAATGTCATCCCTCTGAATGTCAATTCAGCCCAGGATCAAATCTTGAAGTGGATGCCAGATTGTAACGTCCATGGGGTGGCAGGCGATTGGCGGCTACCCACCCTTGACGAAGAACTCGAGTGGTCCAGTACTCTGGTGGAGAAGGTCGTCACGGTTGAACCCAAGATGTATAAATGCACCTCCTCTGTGGACGCAGGGTTTAACAAGAGAAGAGTTGAGGAGGACAAGGCTGCCCGAATCGCTGCAATGGCAAGGGCCGTGAAGGCCTGGAAGGGAAAAGGGAAAGCTGAGGACAAAGGTTCCTCTCACCGTGGCGGCGAGGAGCAGGCCATGGAAACGGTTGCCAGGGAAGAACTTGCCGGTGATGTTCCTGCCGAGAACAAGTTTGCCGGGCTTGAGGCCTTAGCCACAGCGCCAACAAAGATCCAAGAGGAGGAGGAGATTGGTGAGGTGGCGGAGATCGAGGTGGAGTGGCTTGCGACTGGGCCTCAAGCCCCCCAAGCCGATTTTAGATCACCGTCCCCGCAGGCGTGCTGCTTGCCGGGGACTGGTGGCTCCAAATCTGGCGCCTGTCGCCAAGCGGGTGAAGAAGACCACCACCAAAAACAGCAAGACAGATGTGGTGTGCCACAAGTCCCCACACCTTGCCGGGATCAAGGTTCTCCCGCCAAGAAATCGACGGAAGTGGAAGTCGATTCTAGCTCAAATTCCGGCTCGAGCTCTTCACATAGCTTGTTTTCATCGGAGCCCCTAGCACTTCAGCTGGAGTCAGAGCTTCCGGAGAGCTCTGCTCCTCCATCTCAGAAGAGAGGAAGGGCGCCCTCGCCTCCCATGGAGTTCAACTTGAACTCCATGCTCATTGAGGAAGAGTAAGGAAGATTTCCTTTCTTGTAAAATAGCTTCAGTATGACTTTTTTTGTTGACTGACCTCTTTCTTTTTTCCTGTTGTGGCCAGGGAGGTGGAGGAGGATACAGAGACACTCATCCAGCGGTCGAACAGGCTCCGGCATGCTGGGTCACTAAAGGCGGCAGAGATCAATATGATGCATGATCATGACATGGCAACATGTTGTGATTTGGGCTAATGCAGCTAGCAACAATTTAAATGGAGTTTGTTTGGATACAAGTTTCAAATTCAAACTCCATATGTGATTATTCAAATGCCATTTAATTGACTTGACCTGATCAGTAGGCATAAGTTGCTCAAACATGCATGGAAATGACATAAACAGATTCTTTGGATTTTTCTTGATCATTTTTCATATATAAACTATTTCATTGGAGTTATAGATTATTTTCTATGAATTTTTGAAGTTTAAGTCATTTCCTGGAATTTCTTGAATTAGTTTTAATCTAGAAAATCATTTACTACGTCAGCATGGTGTCACTGTGATGTCATCGGTCAACAGGGGCGGTCCAGGTCAAACCTGACCAGTGGGACCCGCCTGGTAGTGTCATCTCTAATTAACAGTGTTAATTAGTGCTAAGTGGAAATCTAACCTAAGTTAATTAGGGCCTAGGCCTACATGTCAGTGACCCGGGGTGGTCAAACCCCTGGTCAAAAGGGTCAATGCCACCGACGGCTTGACGGCGGCGACGGCAAAGGCGGCGAAGCACTATGGGGTTGCCTCTCCGGCGGCTAAACGTGCGGCGGAGGTCACCAGGAGGGAGCCCTTGCTCGCCCCCATCTAGGGGCGCACGCAGCTGGGCAGAGGGAGGCCGGGGTCGAAGGCGGCGAGCTGGGGGACGCGTTCGGCTCCTACGAGCTCGGTGAGCACGGCGACACGCTCAAAAGCGGGCGGAGGCGGCTGTTGCCACGTCAACAAGATGGCATGGCGGCAGCGACCTCGGCCACGGTCAGAAGATGGAGCTAGGGGATGGGAACGGAGGGGGCGAGCTAAGAGAAAGCAGAAGGAGCTCACAAAGAGGACGATGAGGTGGTCAGCAAGCTCGGGGGCGTCCTCAGTGCTGCGAATCGAGCAGCGGCGATCGCCGGCCATGGCGATGAAGACGGTGGTGATGGTGTGGCTTCAGGGCACCCGACGTCGCGTGCGTCAGGGTAGAGCTTTACGGAGCCGAGGCGGTGCTCGTGGCCTAACTGGCTGGGTGTGGGGACGCTGGTGGCCGCGGTGGTGCCCGTCGGCGTACTTGGGCGCGTTCGGGGAGGAGCGAGGGAGAGAGACAGAGGAGGGAGAGGAGCACGGGGAGAGTAGAAGGGCCAGGGGGTTGCATAGCGCTCGGGAGAGGCATCCTGGGGGAGGAGGGTGCAGCCAGGCAGGGAGGAGGTGGCTGGCGCGCGTCGGCCACATGCCCTCCTGCCTACTAGCAGGAGGTTGAAGACGGTGCGGCGGCTGGGCTGGGCCAGCTACAGTGCTGGGTCGGCTGGGCTGAACACGTAAGGTTTCTGTCCTTTTCTAATTTTGTTCTGTTTTCTATTTTGTAGATTTGTTTGAATTTGGTTTTGAAACAAATTCAATTTTTTTTGCTTCTGAAAATATTTGTGGATGCAATATGGACTAACGCAAAGCCCCGCATTGATTCTCCAGAATTATTGGAGCTGTTGAAAATGTATATATCATTTAAAAGTCCCAATTCAAATACAATATGGGTTAATTCAAAAATCCATAAATGGCCAAGAAATATGCTCATAATTTTTGGCAGAAGTTTTCACCTTATCTGGAATAATGAACATTTTCAAAGAGAATTTTGGGTTCTTTGAAATAGATTTTATTTGGACCTGTTTGAATTCTTTCTAGTGCTAGGGTTTGATAAATCCCCATTTCAACATTAAATAAAATTTAAACATGATGCAACATGCAAATCTAACCCGAGCGCATTACTGAACTAGGATTGTGACAAACCTCCCACTTATGATTAACCCCTCTCGCAAGCATCTGCAACAACGAAAGAAGAATTAAGGTAAACCTAACCATAGCATTAAACATATGGATCCAAATCAACCCCTTACGAAGCAACACATAAACTAGGATTTAAGCTTCTGTCACTCTAGCAACCCATCATCTACTTATTACTTCCCAATGCCTTCCCCTAGGCCCAAATAATGGTGAAATGTCATGTAGTCGACGTTCACATAACACCACTAGAGGAAAGACAACATACATCTCATCAAAATATTGAACGAATACCAAATTCACAGGACTAATTCTAACAAGACTTCCCCCATGTCCTCAGGAATAAACGTAACTACTCACAAAGCATATTAATCATAAAGATCAGAGGATTATTAATTATCATTAAGGATCTGAAAACATAATCTTCCACCGGATAAACCACTGGAGTAATGAACACTACTAACAACCCACAGGTACCAATCTGAGGTTTTGGGACCAAGATCGAATACAAGAGATGAAGTAGGGTCTGAGAGGAGATGGTGCTGGTGAAGATGTTGATGGAGATTGACCCCCTCTCGATGAGAGAATTGTTGGTGATGACGATGGCTTTGATTTCCCCCTCCCGGAGGGATGTTTCCCCGCAGAACAGCTCTGCCAGAGTCCTAGATTGGTTCTGCCCAGGTTCCGCCTCGAGACGGCGGTGCTTCGTCCCAAAAGCTTCCTCGTTATTTTTTCTAGTTCAAAACACACCATATAGCAGAAGATGGTCGTCGGAGGCCTCACAGGGGGCCCACAAGGACGGGGGGCACGCCGAGGGGGTAGGGCGCGCCCTCCACCCTTGTGGCTGGCTGGTGCCCCCCTCGGGTATTTTCTTCGCCCTATATATTTTATATATTCCAAAAACATGCTCCGTGAAGCTTCAGGATTGTTGGAGTTGTGCAGAGTAGGTCTCTAATATTTGCTCCTTTTCTAGTCCAGAATTCCACCTGCGGGCATTCTCCTTCTTCATGTAAACCTTATAAAATAAGAGAGAAAAGGCATAAGTATTGTGATATAATGTGTAATAACATCCCATAATGCAATATATATCAATATAAAAGCATGATGCAAAATGGACGTATCAACTCCCCCAAGCTTAGACCTCGCTTGTCCTCAAGCGAAAGCTGATATCGAAAATTATGTCCACATGTTTAGAGATAGAGGTGTCGATAAAAAAATATGGACATGAGGGCATCATGATCATCTTTAGAACAGCAACATATAATGCCATATAATTTCTTATGCTAAAGTAACAATTTGTTCACAAAGTAAAGTATGAATTAGAAACCTCATTGATACTAACAAACTATGATCTCAGCCATTGAAGCAATTGCAATTCATATTAACATTGGAAAGAGTCAATTCAAGAGGTTTTCAGCAAGTCCAGATACTCAACTATCATTTAGTCTTTCACAATTACTAACACTCACGTGATACCTATGGGTACAAAGTTTCAATCAGACACACAGAAAGATAGGGGCTTATAGTTTCGCCTCCCAACCTTTTACCTCAAAGGTAATGTCAACAATAGTACTTTATGATAACCTACATCCGCGTGGATATATATATATATATATATCCAGATCTCTCCAACCCATAGTGCTTGCCAAAGGAAAAAGTGTAAAAAGGAAAGGTGATGATCACCATCACTCTTGTACAAGGGTAGGAGATAAAAGTAAAAGATAGGCCCTTCGCAGAGGGAAGCAGAGGTTGTCATGCGCTTTTATGGTTGGATCTACAAAATCTGAATGCAAAAGAACGTCACTTTATATTGCCGCTTGTGATAAAGACCTTTATTATGCAGTCCGTCGCTTTTATTTCTTCCATATCACAAGTTTGTATCAAGCTTATTTTCTTCACACTAATAGATCATACATATTTAGAGAGCAATATTTATTGCTTGCACCGATGACAACTTACTTGAAGGATCTTACTCAATCCATAGGTAGGTATGGTGGACTCTCATGGAAAAACTGGGTTAAGGGATGTTTGGAAGCACAAGTAGTATCTCTACTTGGTGGAAAGAATTTGGCTAGCATGAGAGGGAAAGGCAAGCTCAACATGTTGGATGGTCCATGACAATATAACTTCTATTTGGATATAGGAAAACTTAACCCATTATGTTGTCTTCCTTGTTCAACATCAACCTTTTATCATGTCATATTTGCAAAAAGATGTCCAAGATAGCATATTTATACGTGAAGCCTCTATTTCTTTATTTCTTCCTATTAATTGCAACAATGACCAAAACTATGTTTGTCAACCCTCAATAACTTTAATTCATCATACTCTTTATATGTGAAGTCTTAACTTTCCAAAAGATCAATATATGATCTCTTTATTTCTTTTTATTATTTTATTCCCTCAATATCATAGCAAGAAAGCAAAGCCCTCAACTCAAAACTACTCTTTATTATATATAACTCACGGACTCGATTACATAGATAGAGATCGAAACAAAACTCAAAGCTAGATCATACTAAAACTTTATTCTACTAGATCTAGATATAAGCAAAAGGATCAAACTAAGAAAAATGATAAAAATAAAGATGTGGTGATGATACGATACCGGGGCACCTCCCCCAGGCTTGGCAGTTGCCAAGGGGAGTGCCCATACCCATGTATTTATGTCTCTTTATTCGGAGGTGGGGATGATTGTGATGCCCTCGATTCAATCATACACTAATCATACACGCAAATGTGTACGATCAAGATCAAGGACTCACGGGAAGATATCATATCACAACACAACTCTAGACAGCAATAAAATAATACAAGCTTTATATTACAAGTCATGGGCCTCAAGGGCTCGAATACATAAGCTCGAAAACACAAAAGTCAGCGGAAGCAACAATATCAGAGTACAGACATGAGTTAAACAAGTTTACCTTAAGAAGGCTAGCACAAAAGCAACATCGATCGAAAAGGCAAGGCCTCCTGCCTGGGAGCCTCCTAACTACTCCTGGTCGTCGGCGGCCTCCACGTAGTAGCACGCATCGGCGGTGGCATCTGGCTCCTGGGCTCCGACATCTGGTTGCATCAACCAGAAAGAAGAAGAAAGGCGAAAAAGGGGAGCAAAGGAACCGTGAGTACTCATCCAAAGTACTCGCAAGCAAGGATCTACACTACATATGCATCGGTATCAATGAAATGGGTTGTATATGTGGACTGAACTGCAGAATGCCAGAACAGAAGGGGAAAGCCTAGCCTATCGAAGACTAGCATCTTCAAGCAGCTGCAAGCATCTTGCAGCATCAGAAGAGACAAGAGTAGCATAAAGTAAGTAGTAGCAGTGTTATCAACCTCGGCCAGAGATCCTTTCTCGACTCCCTACGAGAAAGCAATCCCAGAGCCATACTATCCATTTCTCATCACAATACAATTCTCATCACAAGTATCTAGTTCTAGTTGTATCGATCGGGATACAACTCCAAGTGTCTGTTGCCGTAGGACAGGCTATCGATAGATGTTTTCTTCACTGCAGGGGTGCACCAACTTACCCACCACGCTCGATTATCTCCGGCCGGACACACTTTCCTGGGTCATGCCCGGCCTTGGCCAAACAATATGCCGCAACCCGACCTAGGCTTAATAGAGAGGTCAGCACGCCAGACTAAACCTATGCCCCCAGGGGTCATGGGCCATCGCCCCGGGAACTCCTGCACGTTGGGTACGCAGCCGGTGAGCAGACCTAGCTACCTCCTTCAAAAAGGCAGGTGCTTACCAATCGAACCCGGCGCGCACCGCTCAGTCGGTGACGTCTATTAAGCTTCGGCTGATGCATATGACGCAGAACGCCCATACTATGCCCACGTGATGGTTTGTGATATCAGGCCAGAGGCTCCTCGGATCAAATATCCAAATCGTAGTGGATTAGGAAGGTGCGGTAACAAGCAGAGACTCACGAAAGATTTGACCCCGTTGCCCCATCTCGAGGACTTGTGGCAAGGGCTAGGAATGCCCGGCCACGCCTCCTAATTATCTCGCGGGCACCCTCCAGGTCAACCCGACTCCTCATCACTCGCAAATATGCTCGCGCGGGTACCCCTCAGGGTCGACACGTCTTTAGTAACAGGGTTCAGTGTAAAGTCATAGTAACCATAGTAACCGTGTGTCTAACACCAAGGGAAAAACCTAAGGAATCACCCTTGACGGATTCCACTCGATGTAGTCATCAAGGTGAACGTAAGAGGATCCACGCTCGAGGTTCACACTTGAGGGGTTGCATGACAGAGTCCTATCGGAAGTGGTTAAGGCGGAATCACCCTCGATGACCACAACCGAATAGCTACACTACAAGGTTAACATCAGAAGTGCTGATGAGGTCTCACCCTCGACACTCGATAGTAACCCAGTAGTGTCGAGCAAATATGGGGAAAGTGATGTGCGGTGCCGGGGCCTTGTTTTCGATCCCGTTGATCGGGTCTTCGATGATGAAGCAGGGGCAACAAGGACAAGGTGGGGGTCACTGATGGATCACTAACCAACCTATACTAAGCAGTTTAGGATAAGCAGGTAGGTAACAATAAGCAGGTTACAAAAGCAGGCTATGCATCGGTATAGGAGCAAACAATTACAGTAGCAAAATCTAATGCAAGCATGAGAGAATGGAATGGGCGATATCGGGGTGATCAAAGGGGGGGCTTGCCTGGAAGCTCTGCTGAAAAGGAAGACGTGTCGTTGTCGACGTAGTCGATCACCGGGGCAGCACCGGTCTCGGGATCTACCGGAGAGAAGAGGGGGAAGAAACTATAAATATAGAGCAAACAGAGGTACCACTAAACATGACAAGACGATAAGCAAAACTAGGGTCGACCTAACATAGTACTGCACGATATAGGTGAAGGGGGAATTCAACCGGGAATGTTTTCCCGGTTTCGGACCTGTGTCAGACAGATGACCGGAGGGGGAATGTTCCATGTTCAGCTAGCTAGAGGCATCCAACAGGTAAACGGACCGCTTATTCGGATTTGTGTCGTCGTTCTGAGCAACTTTCATGTAGAAAACATTTTCATCTAAGTTACGGTTTATTTTCTATGGATTTTCAAAGATTTAAACAATATTCTGAAATTACTATTAATTAAAAATAAAGATTAAAACGCTAGATGCACCCAGCAAAGTGCACACAAAATGTACACAATGACTGACAGGTGGGCCAGGGGGTCTTGGTTGACCAGTCAACGTTTGACTGGTCAACAAGGGGTGGGCCCCCTGTCATTCTCTGTTTTAGTTATTTAGACTAATTAACTAATTATCTAATTAAGTTAATTAAGTATTTAATTAATTAATTACCTAATTTTTTAATTAGTATTATTCTTAAAATATTTTTTAACTAGATGGGGTCCACTGTCATTGGCTTGGGGGCGGGCAATTTGCTCCTAAGCTAATTAGGCCAAAAAGAAACAAGGGCCGGTCGGCCATAGCAGCAGCAGCAGGATGCAACCGCGGCAGAGGGCAGCAGCGGCCACCGCGAGGCCGGCCAGCAGTGGCAGGCGCGGCTGCCGGCGAGCTGCACGCGGTCAGCGGCGGTTGGAGAAGACTTGAGGGGCAGCAGCCGCGGCAGCATGCGGCTGTGGGCGCACGCGTAGGGAGCAGCGAGCAGTGACGGGCTGCGCGTGCGGCGGGCAGGGGCTGCGCAGGGCAGGCGACGCGGCCAGAGGGATGGCCCAGGGCCGCGGGAAGCGCAACCGACGCAAGGGAGGCGGGCGCGTATGCGCGCAGAACTCCGGCGCGGCCATGGCGACGAAGCTCGCGGGAACGGCGACTATAGGCACGTATCAACAAAGGGGAGAGGGGAATTTGGGGTAGGAGCTCACATCGCGGCTGTAGAGGCGCAAAACGATCTCGGGAGAGGCTCACTGGTGGCCGGGAGCAGCAGACGACGCCGGATTTGACGGGGAGGTCCGGCGGCGGGAGAGAAAGAGGTTGGTCCGCTTGACTTGTGCATTCCAGCTCAAAGTAGCGGTCGTAGAGGATGTAGAGGAGGCCGGTGGAGTCCGTGGACAGGGCTTCAGGTGCCGAGGAGGACGGTGGCCGCGCTGGCGAGCTTGGCCATGGCGGTTGCGGTGGTGGCCGTGGCGGATCTGGGTGAGGATGGGAGAGAGAGGCCGAGAGGGAGAGGGGAGAGCGAGGGGGGCGAGCAGGCATATCTGGGTGGAGTAGCTAGGGTTCGAGGGGGAGAGGGGAGGTCTTATCCCCTCAGGCGTCGCCAGCGGAGGTGGCTCGGTGGCGAAGCGAGGGCGCGCCCTCTCGGTCGGGTGAGCAGTGAAGAAGACGACCGAGGGGGAAGTGGGCTGGGTTAGGCCGGCCTGTTGGGCTAAGGCCCAATGGGGCAGGGGAGGCCTTCATTTCCTTTTTAATTTTCTGCTTTTCTTTTACAGAGAGGGATTTGTAATATGTGGGGCACCGAAATGATTTTTGTAAAATATGGGAATTGCCCACATAAATACAATGCAATGTTTGGTACTGCCATAATTTTTTTGGAAGAAGTTTGAATTAGTTTGAAATTGCATAAAATGGGAAAGCAAATTAATTAGCTGATTTGGCAACGTTTTAAATTGCTATAGTCCACCTTAGCTTGGAGGTGATGTTGTTTTCCTTAACAATCATTTGTTATAGAATTTTTATGAAATGAAGAACTATTTTGCAACAACTTTTGTGCAAGTTCAAAGTTCACTTGCAAATTGAATTTGATTTCAAAGTGGAATTTCAAATGAGATTTGAATCAAATTTGATCAAGTCCTGTTTAGCAAAATGATTAGCTTAAACACGGAGGGTTACTGTAGCATGACACTGGGGGTGTTACAAATCTCCTCCACTACAAGAAATCTCGTCCCGAGATTTAAGGGGTGGAGTAAGGGGGAAAGACTCTGGAAGGACGGAGCTCAACACATGATAGGTACGTGGGGACAATCTGAGTGAATGAGGCATACATGCATCTCTCGAGCTAAAAATCCAAGAAAGACAACGAGAGCAAAGTAAGAAGATGCAGTAAGAAGCTTCAAGCGGATAGGCAATCGTTTGATGCCAATTCCAAAGGTGAAAAGGGATTTAGAGCAACGAAAAGAATATGGTGTCTGATACCAGAATAGATCATCTCTAGGAAGGTGGCTCATGATTTATATACGAAGCCAAGCGTGAGGGACAACTTTGGAAAACAGGGATGTACCGGAGTCAGGTTTCGATCCTATGGAATTGTGGGTTATGGGCCCACCATGTGGGTTAAAAGTAGAAAGGGGGCCGATAGCAAGGCATGTCAGATGATAGACTGTCAGTTATGTTGTCAACAACGTTGGTACCAAGGGCAAGGGACGGAGAGAAATATTTTCCTGCTCGTTAAACGAGGCGGACAAATAGGCAAAGTTCTCGTCCATCGGTGGTTACCGGAATGTCAACAGCAATAATAACAAGGTCTTACAGACAAATTGTACACCGAGGTGTTTTCATCAGCAGGGAACTATTACTGCTTAGATCTCATAAACCACAAGAAAGTTTAAAAAAACAATGGAAAAGAAAAGGTGATCATTAGATTAATCAGAATATTGGAAAGGAAAATGTGTTTACACACAAGAATTGGGAGTATATCCTTCCCAAGGGGGAAGCGGAGTAGGATATACATGATATGACAGCAAGTTCAAAAGCATTTAGATAAAGGGAGCGAGGGAAGAATCATGATATTACCCATACACCGGTGTTTGGATAATAGATCAAGAAACATTCGACAATGTGCTTCCAATGTTCTTGTTTATATACGGAATACCTCAGTCATGCTTCGAGGTAGCATTGACATGGTGTTACAAGTAGGGGTTGGAGTTGAAGATCACAAGAAATACTCAAGGAACAATTGCAGGAATAGCAAGGAGTCCAAGGTATAACCAAGACATGATCAAACATGTGTTGGAAAGAAGACAAGGGAGTAGTCGATGTTAACTGAAATCATCAAAGGTCAAGGATGGTATTTCTCATCACGAATTCGATTGATATGCTGGAAGAGCTCAGAATGTTGACGAGCACGACACAATTGTCGAGAGATTTCAGGAAGATGTAATCGATCGGCGATGACATCAAGTCAAAGGAATGACAAAGCGAAAAGTTATTGGAACCACGGGTACGACACAAACTCGATAGCAAGCTTGCAGTTCAAGGTGAAATGGTATGACGAGGAAGATTGACATAAGCTTAGCTCATCGTCAAAAATTATGTTCCGGGAAGAAGGACCAGGTAGCACAGTTAAAATTTAGCACGATAATGACATAACCAGCCAGGCTAGTTATGACTTCAAGGATTATTAAACTCGTAAGTAATGAAAATTACTTAGAGTTATAGAATCGGAGTGCGGAATCGATTCAACCGATTCACTTATCGGTGTCCTCGAGTGATTAATAACTCAGATCCCGGGGGAAATCTGAAATCGGTGAGAAGCAATACTAGATGAAGACTCATAGGAAGCAACACAGTTCTTTGATATTCTCGAGGTACCGGAGGGTAATACTCGAAGGAAGATCAAAATAGAGGTTGCGGAGATGCATTGATCTACAGAAGACAAGTGCTTTAACTTGTCCGAGAAATGGAATTAAAGGGGGAACAAATTGTTCAGAACCACGGTTGGAAAGGACCAAACATAGATACCGTGTGAACTTATAATAAGGGGATTATTATATCACAAGAAGCTTCCATGATAAGATACACATTAGGTCCATGGGCATGAACACAAAGTTCAAGGTCAACTCCCACTTCTCCAATGCATAACCTTTCATTCACTTCTCGCGTTCAATGAAGTTGTAGTGTTGACATGTTATCTGGCAAAACACCAGAAGAGTATGACGCGTGAAAACTCTCGGGTTCACATGGATTAAGGAAGGCATAGGTTCAACCCATAGGGGCATCTTGGGAACATATACCACAAACTCCACGAGTAAAATAACACAAGCTCGAAGCTAGAGCATGGTTGAGAAGGCAGAGGATACAATTTACCAAAGGCTTTATGTATCTGAGGAAAGGCTCCAAGAGTTAATTAAATATGAAGGACATTGTCAGATAAAATCCAACAAAGGATTTGGCGGTCCACATAGGATTCTATGTGAGTATCGGTACTCAACCAGAAGAAAAAGAATGCAAAGGCTTCGGATCATAGAAACATCTAAATAATTCGATGCTTAAATGCAAAGAAATCATGATTTCAAAAATAGAAGACCAGAAGCAGACGCTCTGATCAAAAGATAAGTAAGTTGAATAGCCCTAGGGATACAATTGACGGCAATTTAATTGGTCGAGAAACAACTCTTGGTCAAATGACGTCCAAGCCGGATGGATGAATTCTATGATCCGACGGAGAATTGAGAGCATCCGCAACATATTGAATCAACAGACTAAAATGATAATGACAAAGGATGCCAATAATATTACTATACTTATGGGATTTGACCATAATGCAAGCAAGCAAGGATTTCAAGAGCAATAAGCTGCTAAGGATTTTAGGAAGATCGAATAGGATTTCGAAGATTTTTGTGAAACACTCAAACAACTGGGGATGAAGAATCTTCGGTAATTGAGAGGAATTATTCGTAGGGGTATTCATGTGGCAAAGAACATCAAGGCAATTGCAGAAGGGGTTCTCGGGACAACGAAGAGTATTTTGGGGCATCTTTTAGAAACAAAAGCAACTAGGGACAAAGGTATGAATGGCAACTGTATGTACTTATCCATAAGGATATATTGGTGGCAGGGAATTGCAAAGGCGGTGGGCACAAGGGTCTCGCGAAAACATCAAAGAATATCTTCAGAATATTCTGATGAAGCAGGCGATCATCTGGAATGAAGGGGCTCTCCGGTAGGAAGTGGTTACGAGAACCTAAAGTTAGAGTTAGTAAAATCTTTAACCCGAATAGAAGAGAGATCAGAATCCCAGAGTATAGACGAGGAATAAAAGATCATAATAACACCCAATGGCAACGTGGGCCCGTAAGCCACACAGCCATGTTAGTAAAAGTTTTTTGTAGTGACTAGACTCGACTTCGGCCAAGGAGTTGGAAAGGGGCTACCTATAGGCAGTTGGCTCTGATACCAACTTGTGACGCCCTCGATTCAATCGTACACTAATCATACACGCAAATGTGTACGATCAAGATCAAGGACTCACGGGAAGATATCACAACACAACTCTAGACACAAGTAAAATAATACAAGCTTTATATTACAAGCCATGGGCCTCGAGGGCTCGAATACATAAGCTCGAAAACACAAAAGTCAGCGGAAGCAACAATATCTGAGTACAAACATGAGTTAAACAAGTTTGCCTTAGGAAGGCTAGCACAAAAGCAACATCGATCGAAAAGGCAAGGCCTCCTGCCTGGGAGCCTCCTAACTACTCCTGGTCGTCGGCGGCCTCCACGTAGTAGCAGACATCAGCGGTGGCATCTGGCTCCTGGGCTCCGACATCTAGTTGCATCAACCGGAAAGAAGAAGAAAGGGGAAAAAGGGGAGCAAAGCAACCGTGAGTACTCATCCAAAGTACTCGCAAGCAAGGATCTACACTACATATGCATCGGTATCAATGAAATGGGTTGTATATGTGGACTGAACTGTAGAATGCCAGAAGAGAAGGCGAAAGCCTAGCCTATCGAAGACTAGCATCTTCAAGCAGCTCCAAGCATCTTGCAGCATGAGAAGAGACAAGAGTAGCATAATGTAAGTAGTAGTAGTAGTGTTATCAACCTCGGCTAGAGATCCTTTCTCGACTCCCTGCGAGAAAGCAATCCCAAAGCCATACTATCCATTTCTCATCACAATCCAATTCTCATCACAAGTATCCAGTTCTAGTTGTATAGATCGGGATACAACTCCAAGTGTCCTTTACCGTAGGACAGGCTATCGATAAATGTTTTCTTCCCTGCAGGGGTGCACCAACTTACCCGACACGCTCGATTAACTCCGGCCGGTCACACTTTCCTAGGTCATGCCCGGCCTCGGCCAAACAATATACCGCAACCCGACCTAGGCTTAATAGAGAGGTCAGCAAGCCAGACTAAACATATGCCCCCAGGGGTCATGGGCCATCGCCCAGGAACTCCTGCACGTTGCGTACGCGGCCGGTGAGCAGACCAAGCTACATCCTTCAAAAAGGCAGGTGCTTACCAGTCCAACCTAGCGCGCGCCACTCAGTCGCTGACGTCTATTAAGCTTGGGCTGATGCATACGATGCAGAACGCACATACTATGCCCACGTGATGGTTAGTGCTATCAGGCCAAAGGCCCCTCGGATCAAATATCCAAATGGTAGTGGATTCGGAATGCGCGGTAACAAGCAGAGACTCACGAAAGATGTGACCCTGTTGCCCCGTCTCGAGGACTTGCGGCAAGGGCTTGGAATGCCAGGCCACGCCTCGTAATTATTTCGCGGGCACTCTCCAAGTCAACCCGACTCCTCATCACTCGCAAATATGCTCGCGCGGGTACCCCTCAGGGTCGACCCGTCTTTAGTAACAGGGTTCAGTGTAAAGTCATAGTAACCATAGTAACCGTGTGTCTAACACCAAGGGGAAAACCTGAGGAATCACCCTTGACGGATTCCACTCGATGTAATCATCAAGGTGAACGTAAGAGGATCCACCCTCGAGGTTCACACTTGAGGGGTTGCACGACAGAGTCGTATCGGAAGTGGTTAAGGCGGAATCACCCTCGATGACCATGACCGAATAGCTACACTACAAGGTTAACATCAGAAGTGCTGATGAGGTCTCACCCTCGGCACTCGATAGTAACCCGGTAGTGTCAAGCAACTAAGGGGAAAGTGATGTGCGGTGCCGGGGCATGGTCTTCGATCCCGTTGATCGGGTCTTCAATGATGAAGCAGGGGCAACAAGGACAAGGTGGGGGTCACTGATGGATCACTAACCAACCTATAATAAGCAGTTAAGGATAAGCAGGTAGGTAACAATAACAGGTTACAAAAGCAGGCTATGCATTAGAATAGGAGCAAACAATTACAGTAGCAAAATCTAATGCAAGCATGAGAGAATGGAATGGGCAATATCGGGATGATCAAAGGGGGGGCTTGCCTGGAAGCTTTGCTGAAAAGGAAGAAGTGTCGTTGTCGACGTAGTCCATCACAGGGGCAGCACCGTTCTCGGGATCTACCGGAGAGAAGAGGGGGAAGAAACTATAAATATAGAGCAAACAGAGGTACCACTAAGCATGACAAGACAATAAGCAGAACTAGGGTCGACCTAACATAGTACTGCACGATATAGGTGAAGGGGGAATTCAACCCGGAATGTTTTCCCGGTTTCGGACCTGTGTCAGGCAGATGACCGGAGGGGGAATGTTCCATGTTCAGCTAGTTAGAGGCATCCAACAGGTAAACGAACCGCTTATTCGGATTCGTGTCGTCGTTCTGAGCAACTTTCATGTAGAAAACATTTTCATCTGAGTTACGGTTTATTTTCTATGGATTTTCAAAGATTTAAACAATATTCTGAAATTACTATTAATTCAAAAATAAAGATTAAAACGCTAGATGCACCCAGCAAAGTGCACACAAAATGTACACAATGACTGACAGGTGGGCCAGGGGGTCTTGGTTGACCAGTCAACGTTTGACTGGTCAACAAGGGGTGGGCCCCCTCTCATTCTCTGTTTTAGTTATTTAGACTAATTATCTAATTATCTAATTAAGTTAATTAAGTATTTAATTAATTAATTACCTAATTGATTAATTATTATTATTCTTAAAAAAATTACTACATGGGGTCCACTATCATAGGCTTGGGGGCGGGCAATTAGCTCCTAAGCTAATTAGGCCAAAAAACAAGGGCCGGCCGGCCATTGCAGCAGCCGTAGGATGCAACCGCCGCAGAGGGCGGCAACGGCCACGGCGAGGCCGGGTAGTAGTGGCAGGCGCGGCTGCCGGCGAGCTGTAGGCGGTCAGCGGCGGCTGGAGATGACTGGAGGCGGCGGCAGCCGCGGCTGCATGCGGCTGCGGGTTCACGCGTAGGGAGCAGCGAGCATCGACGGGCTACGTGTGCGGCGGACAGGGGCTGCGCAGGGCAGGCGATGCGGCCAGAGGGATGGCCCAAGGCCGCGGGAAGCGCAACCGACGCAAGGGAGGCGGGCGCGCGTGCTCGCAGAACTCCAGCGCGGCCATGGTGATGAAGCTCGCGGGAACGGCGACTACAGGCACATATGCACAAAGGGGAGAGGGGAATTTGGGGCAGGAGCTCACATCGCGGATGTAGAGGCGCAAAGCAAGCTTGGGGGAGGCTCAGTGGTCGCCGGGAACACCAGACGACGCCGGATTTGACGGGGAGGTCCGGCGACCAGAGAGGAAGAGGTTGGTCCGCTTGACTTGCACATTCCAGCTTGAAGTAGCGGTCGTGGAGGATGTAGAGGAGGACGGCGGAGTCCGTGGACAGCGCTTCAGGCGCCGAGGAGGACGGTGGCCGCGCCGGCGAGCTTGGCCATGGCGGTCCGGTGGTGGCCGTGGCGGATCTGGGTGAGGATGGGAGAGAGAGGCCGAGAGGGAGAGCGACGGGGGGCGAGCAGGCATCTCTGGGTGGGGTAGCTCGGGTTCGAGGGGGAAGGGGAGGTCTTATCCCCTCAGGCGTCGCCAGCGGAGGTGGCTCGGTGGCGAAGCGAGGGCGCGCCCTCTCGGTCGGGTGAGCAGTGAAGAAGACGACCGAGGGGGAAGTGGGCTGGGTTAGGCCGGCCTGTTGGGCTAAGGCCCAATGGGGCAGGGGAGGCCTTCATTTCCATTTTATTTTTCTGCTTCTCTTTTACAGAGAGGGTTTTGTAATATTTGGGGCGCCGAAATGATTTTTGTAAAATATGGGAATTGCCCACATAAATACAATGCTATGTTTGGTACTGCCACAAAAAGTTTGGAAGAAGTTTGAATTAGTTTGAAATTGCATAAAATGGGAAAGCAAATTAATTTGCTGATTTGGCAACATTTTAAATTGCTATAGTCCACCTTAGCTTGGAGGTGATGTTGTTTTTCTTAACAATCATTTGTCATGGAATTTTCATTAAATGAAGAACTATTTTGCAACAACTTTTGTGCAAGTTCAAAGTTCACTTGCAAATTGAATTTGATTTCAAAGTGGAAATTCAAATGAGATTTGAATCAAATTTGATCAAGTCCTGTTTAGCAAAATGATTAGCTTAAACACGGAGGGTTACTGTAGCATGACACTGGGGGTGTTACAATGAAGGGGTTGTTGATGAAGTAGTGTCACACATTGAGCATAGGAGATGCTCCAATTTGCGAATAATTCCCTTGAGTGCGGTGATATGCTCTTGCAACAGAATATTTTCACGAGTGAGATACTTGTTTTGCACACGAACTATTTCAATGATCTTGAAAGCTTCAATTTCAATAGGGGTAAGATGATTGTAGTAAGGTTAAAGGATGTCTTCTTCTTCTACTGCCGGAACTTGATCTTCCGCGGCCTTCTTTATCTTGTCACACCCGTTGATCTCTTCAGGTCCTTCTCTCTTCATCTCTATCTTCATTAGCCAAGTATCGTCGCCCGCGTTGTTGGAGGAGGGGGACGACATGATGCCTGACCATGAAAACTCTGGTAGAAAATAGCTCAAAACAAAAACAGGAGATGTTGTCATGGTACGGTGGTCAAAACCTTCGGGAGGTTATATAAGGAATTTTTACCGACCAAAGGAAGTATTCTGCAAGAAAACGGAGTCCGGAAGGCACATGAGGTGGCCACAAGGACGGGGGGCGTGCCCTCCACCCTTTTGGTGGCCTCGTGTCTCTTTCAGACTATTTTTAATTTTCCCAATTTCTTAAATATTACAAAATGGAGAAATATTACTACTGGAAATGTTTTGGAGTCGGTTTACTTACCGTACCACATACCTATTCCTTTTCGGTGTCTGAAACGATCTGGAATGTGTCCCTTATGTACTCCTATGGTGTTACGGTATTAATTATATTGGTGTCAACATTTATGGGAGTACCTGAGATATAATGTTTGATTCTTTGACCGTTTAACACCTTCGGATTTGTGCCTTCGGCTTTGTTGGTTTTTATGGCACTGGAACGATAGACCTCCTCGATAATGTAGGGACCTTCTCATTTAGAGAGAATCTTTCCTCCAAAAAATCTTAAACGAGAGTTATATAGCAAAACATGATGGCCTACATTAAACTCATGCTTTTGTATCCTTTTGTCATGCCATCTTTTAACTTTTTCTTTAAACAACTTGGCATTCTCATAGGCTTGGGTTCTCCATTCATCAAGTGAGCTAATGTCAAATAACCTCTTCTCACCAGCAAGTTTGAAATCATAATTGAGCTCTTTAATAGCCCAATATGCCTTATGTTCTAGTTCGAGAGGTAAGTGACATGCTTTTCCATAAACCATTTTATACAGAGACATACCCATATGATTCTTATAAGCAGTTGTGTAAGCCCATAATGCATCATCAGGTTTCTTAGACCAATTCTTTCTAGATCTATTCAATGTCTTTTGCAAAATTAATTTAATCTCTCTATTGCTCAATTCTACTTGACCACTAGACTGAGTATGATAAGGATATGCAATTCTATGGTTAACATCATACTTAGCAAGCATTTTACGGAAAGCACCATGAATAAAATGTGAACCACCAGTAGTCATTAAATATCTAGGGATTCCAAACCTCGGAAAAATAAATTCTTTAAGCATCTTAATAGAAGTGTTATGATCAGCTCCACTAGTTGGAATAGCTTCTACCCACTTAGTAACATAATCAACATCAACTAAAATATGTGTATACCCATTAGAGGAAGGAAAATGTCCCATATAATCAAAGCCCCAAACATCAAATGGTTCAATAACTAGTGAATAGTTCATAGGAATTTCCTGACGTCTACTAATATTACCAATTCTCTGGCATTCATCACGAGACAAGACAAACTTACAAGCATCCTTGAAGAGAGTAGGCCAATAAAAACCAGATTGCAATACCTTATGTGCAGTTCTATATCCAGTGTGATGTCCTCCGTAAGACTCGGAGTGGCACTTGCGTAGGATCTGTTCCTGTTCATGCTCAGGTACACAACATCCAATAACACCATCTACTCCTTCTTTATAAAGGTGTGGGTCATCCTAGAAGTAATGTCTTAAATCATAGAAAACTATTTCTTTTGCTGGTATGTGAAACTAGGTGGTATAAATTTAGCAACAATGTAATTAGCATAATCAGCATACCATGGAGTATTACGGGAAGCATTTATGACATTTAATTGTTCATCAGGAAAGCTATCAACAATAGGTAGTGGGTCATCAAGAACATTTTCTAACCTAGACAAGATGTCTGCAACGGGGTTCTTAGATCCCTTTCTATCAATAATATGCAAATCAAATTCTTGTAGCAAGAGAACCCATCTAATAAGTCTAGGTTTAGCATCTTTCTTTTCCATAAGGTTCTTAATAGCAGCATGACCAGTGTGAACTGTTACTTTGGAATCAACAATATAAGGTCTGAACTTATCACATGCAAATACAACTTTTAAACATTCTTTTTCAGTAGTAGCATAATTTCTCTGGCACTGTGTAGAGTTTTACTAGCATAATGTATAACATTCAACTTCTTATCAATTCTTTTTCCTAGAGCAACACCAAAAACATAATCACTAGCATCACACATAATTTCAAAGGGTAAGTTCCAACCAGGTGGCTGAACAATAGGAGCAGAAATCAAGGCTTTCTTAAGTATTTCAAATGCTTCTACACAATCATCATCAAAAACAAAAGGAACATCTTTTTGTAAGAGATTAGTGAGAGGCCTAGAAATTTTGGAGAAGACTTTAATAAACCTCCTATAGAAACCAGCATGACCAAGGAAACTTCTTATACCTTTGATATCTTTAGGACACAACATCTTTTCAATAGCATATACTTTAGATTTATCAACTTCAATACCTCTTCCAGAAATTTTATGCCCCAAGACAATACCTTCATTAACCATAAAGTGGCACTTCTCCCAATTCAAGACAAGATTAGTTTCTTCACATCTCTGCAAAACTCGATCAAGGTTGCTTAAGCAATCATAGAAAGAGAAGCTCTGTAAATGGAGAAATCATCCATGAAAACCTCAACAATCTTTTCACAAAAATCAAAGAATATAGCAGTCATACATCTTTGGAAGGTAGCAAGTGCATTGCATAAACCCAAAGGCATACGTCTATAAGCAAAGATAACGAAAGGGCAAGTAAAAGTGGTTTTCTCTTGATCATCTTTTGACACATGTATTTGGGAGAAACCAGAATAACCATCTAGCAAGCAAAAATGAGTATGTTTGGATAGTCATTCTAGCATTGGATCAAAAAAAGGTAGAGGGTAATGATCTTTTCTAGTAGCTTTATTCAATTTGCGAAAATCAATTACCATTCTATAACCTGGAATAATTCTTTGGGGAATCAATTCATTCTTATCATTAGGAACAACGGTAATACATCCCTTCTTAGGGACACAATGAACAGGGCATACCCATTAACTATCGCCAATAGGGTAAATTATACCTGCCTCTAGAAGCTTTAATATTTCACTTCTTACCACTTCTTTCATCTTAGGATTTAACCGTCGTTGATGATCAACAACTGGTTTAGCATCTTTCTCCAATTTTATTTTGTGCTATCATAGAGTGGGACTAATGCCCTTAAGATCATCAAGAGTATATCCAATAGCGGCACGGTGCTTCTTCAGAGTTTTCGATAATTTCTTTTCTTCATGCTCTGAAAGGTTAGCACTAATAATGACAGGATATATCTTCTTTTCATCAAGATAAGCATATTTCAGAGTATCAGGTAATTGTTTAAGCTCAAACACGGGATCTCCTTTAGGTGGAGGTGGATCCCCGAGGATTTCAACAGGCAATATGTGTTTCAAAATAGGCCCTTGATTAAATAATACTTCAACTATTTCTCTTCTTTCATTCATAAACATATCATTTTCATGGTCTAGCAAATATTGTTCTAAGGGATCTGTAGGAGGCACGACAATAGAAGCAAGACCAATAATTTCTTACTTACTAGGCAATTATTTATCATGGGGTTGTCCATGAAATTTAGAGAAATTAAAATCATGAGACATATCTCCTAAAGCAACAGTAAAAATATCTTTCTCGCAGTTTATCTTAGCATTAACTGTATTCAAGAAGGGTCTGCCAAATATAGTGGGACAAAAGTTATCTTGTGGGGAACCAATAACAAGTAAATCAGTAGGGTATTTAATTTTTCCACACAAGACTTCAACATCTCTAATTATCCCAATTGGTGATATAGTATCTCTACTGCCAAGCTAAATAGTAACATCAATATCTTCTATCTCACCAGGTGCAATATCCTTCATAATTTCTTCATAGAAGGTATAAGGAATTTCACTCACACTAGCACCCACATCACATAAACCATGATAACAATGATCTCCTATTTTAACAGAAATAACAGGCATGCCAACAACAGGTCTATGTTTGTCTTTCATATCGGGTTTAGCAATTCTAGCAGCTTCACCACAGAAATAAATAACATGCCCATCAATACAATCAACTAAGAGATCTTTAATCATAGCAAAACTATGTTCAACTTTAATTTCCTCAGGGGTTGTAGGTGTTCTAGTATAACTCTTACGAACCACAGTTGAAGCTATAGTGTGATCCTTTATTCTAACAGGGAAAGGTGATTTCTCAATATAAGCAGTAGGAACAATAGGATCAACATTATAAGTAATAGTTTATTCTTCAACTTTAATAGGTTCTACAACTTTAACTTCAATGGGAGGATGATGTTTAAACCACTTCTCCTTAGGGATATCAACATGAGTAGCAAAAGATTCACAGAAAGAAGCTAACATCTTAGAGTCAAGTCCATATTTAGTGCTATAATCACAAAAAGCATCGGTATCCATAAAAGATTTAACACAATCAAACTTAAGGTTTATACCTGACTCTTTACCTTCCTCGAGTTCCCAATCTTCAGAGATGAGTTTAATTCTTTCCAATAAATTGCATTTGAATTCAATATCTTTACTCATATCGGAACCAGTACAAGAAGTATCGAGCATTAATTTCTCTTGAGAGCTCATGATTGGGGCATTAATATAGCATTGACTTAAGCCTCCCATAGGCTTGAGCAATACTTTATCCTTCACGAGGCCAAAAATTATATATATATATATATATATAATTCTGATCACGATGAAGCAGATGCATAGGATAAAACTTCTGATGAAATTCCAATTGCAATCGGTTGTAGTTCCATGATCCAATATCATCCAATAGCCTATACCACATAAATGCCTTTACCTTCAAAGATAAAGGGTATACTGTCTGCTTAACAACATCCTCTGGCATACCTGCAAGCTTAAATAATCCACAAACTTCATCCACATAGATTAGGCGCATATTGGGATGTAATGTTCCATCTCCTGCATAAGGACTAGCTAGCAGTTTCTCTATCATACCCGAAGGAATTTAATAATAAATATTTTCAGTAGGTACATTAGGTTGAGGAGGAACACTTTGCTCTTCCGGTCGAGGTGAAGATACCCCGAACAAGCTCCTCAAAGGATTATTTTCCATAGTAACAAGTGACAGTAAATTTCAGCACACTATATAAATGTTTCCTTACCAAATTCCACTTACCAAAGGCGCTTTACTCCCTGGCAACGGCGCCAGAAAAGAGTATTGATGACCCACAAGTATAGGGGATATATCGTAGTCCTTTCGATAGGTAAGAGTGTCGTACCCAACGAGGAGCAGAAGGAAATGACAAGCGGTTTTCAGTAAGGTTTTCTCTGCAAGCACTAAAATTATCGGTAACAGATAGTTGTGTGATAAGATAATTCATAACGTGTAACGAGTAACACAAGTAAACAAGGTGCAGCAAGGTGGCCCAATCCTTTTTGTACCAAAGAACAAGCCTGGACGAACTCTTATATGATGCAAAGCGCTCCCGAGGACACATGGGAATTGTTGTCAAGTTAGTTTTCATCATGCTCATATGATTCGCATTCATTACTTTGATAATTTGATATGTGGGTGGACCGGTCCTTGGGTGCTGCCATTCCTTGGACAAACCTCCCACTTATGATTAACTCCTCTCGCAAGCATCCGCAATTATGAAAAAAGAATTAAGGTAAACCTAACAATATCATGAAACATATGGATCCAAATCAGCCCCTTACGAAGCAACGGATAAACTAGGATTTAAGCTTCTGTCACTCTGGCAACCCATCATCTACTTATTACTTCCCAATGCCTTCCCCTAGGCCCAAATAATGGTGAAGTGTCATGTAGTCGATGTTCACATAACACCAGTAGAGGAAAGACAACATACATCTCATCAAAATATCGAACGAATACCAAATTCACATGACTACTTATAACAAGACTTCTCCCATGTCCTTAGGAACAAACATAACTACTCACAAAGCATATTAATCATAAAGATCAGAGGAGTATTAATTATCATTAAGGATCTGAAAATATAATCTTCCACCGGACCAACAAATTAGTATCAACTATAAGGAGTAATGAACACTACTAGCAATGCACAGGTACCAATCTGAGGTTTTGGGACCAAGATCGAATACAAGAGATGAAGTAGGGTTTGAGAGGAGATGGTGCTGGTGAAGATGTTGATGGAGATTGACCCCCTCTCGATGAGAGGATCGTTAGTGATGACGATGGCTTCGATTTCCCCCTCCCGGAGGGATGTTTCCCCGGCAGAACAGCTCCGCCAGAGCCCTAGATTGGTTCTGCCCAGGTTCCGCCTCGAGACGGCGGAGCTTCGTCCCGAAAGGTTCCTCCTTATTTTTTCCTGGTTAAAACACACCATCTAGCAGAAGATGGACGTCGGAGGCCTCACAGGGGGGCCACAAGGACGGGGGCGCACCCTCCACCGTTGTGGCTGGCTGGTGGCCCCCCTCTGGTATTTTATTCGCCAAATATTTTTTATATATTCCAAAAACTTGCTCCGTGAAGTTTCAGGACTTTTGTAGTTGTGCATAATAGGTCTCTAATATTTGCTCCTTTTCCAGTCCAGAATACGAGCTGCCGGCATTCTCCTTCTTCATGTAAACCTTATAAAAATAGAGAAAAAGGCATAAGTATTGTGATATAATGTGTAATAACAGCCCATAATGCAATAAAATATCAATATAAAAGCATGATGCAAAATGGACGTATCAATCCGCCAGTAGGGTGGACCAGAAGCTGAACGACAAATGCTTGGAGCCGCGTGAATGGCACGACAAGCAGTTCAAGGTGCTCATGAGGCAGCAAGAGGCACTCTTGATGATGAGGGAAGATGTCATGGCCCTCAAAACGTGTCTGGTAGACAGCAAAGCACTCCTAGATGCCAAAGAGCAAGAGATCTCACTCCGGGAGGAGAAGCTTGAAGCCACCCTTCGTGCCAAGGATGATGATCTGGAGGGTCTCGTGCAGCAGCGTACCAAGGAGTTGGAAGACAATCACAAAGCTGCCCTGGATGCCCTTGCCACTGATTCAGCTTCCCAATTGAAGAAGGTCACTGATGATCTAGCTGTCGCATCTGCTGCCAAGACTGGACTTGGCCACCGGGTGGCTAAGCTGACCGAGGACATTGCCGGGAGCACCAAGGAGGTGGAGGCCCTCAAAGAAGAAGCACAGAAAGCGGAGGTTCTCCTGATCGACGTGCAGTTACAGCTCTCCTCCAGGGTCCAGAGTTTTGAGACCGCCAACGGCACCATCACGGACCTTGAAGGCCAGGATCAGCACATTGGAAAGCTCGGTAGAGTCCATCGAAGCCCGCCAACAGCTGCTGACCAAAGATCTCGACATTGCCCAACGTTTCCAGAAATATGTAGAAGACCAACTGGCGATTCAATCCGAGCAGGTCAATCTCTGGATCAGGCGCCTAATCAATATCGCCATGCGCCTTGCTGCCCAGAGTGTAGGGATGGGCATGGATGGGCCGGCTTTCTCGATCAACAAGCATGAGGTCCCCAGCGTCAAGTTGGGAGTCTTCTTCAACGAGTTGATCAACAAGCTGAAGGTGCATGAAGAGGGGAGGGCCAAATGCTTCGGGACCGAGTCCTGGAAGCTTGCCTACGACGCCCTCCTCATGGTCTTGAGCAACATCGCCTGCCGCCATCCAGATCTTGACCTCGATGATGGTTTTAGGAAGCCGGTGGCGGGTGCCGATGTCTCAGCTGCCAAGGAGAAAGCCGCCCCTCGGGTCGTCAAGGTCCTTCACCTCCCAACGGCCTCACACAGCCGTCGGACCAAGTGATGAGCCATTGTTGCTCCCGCGCTACCCTGTAACAAAACATGACGTAGGCTTTGTGTTTAGGTACCATATTATCTTATGCTTGCGTCTAACTGATGTCCTTTGTTTAACCTTAAATGCACGTTTATCCCTTTGAGTTTATACGCTTGTGTTCATACGATTAGTCCTTATATATATTTTGGATGCTTGCCGGTATCATATAGCCACGATTGTCGTAAGGGTCTGGCCCTTAACAGTCATCTTGTCGTGGATGCATCCCGGCAAGTTGTTCCTAGGTAGATCTCAATGCAGCCTCTCGTTCTGTGAGCATGGCTCGAGACGAAATGATGGTGCAAACAAAGAAACTAGCCAAGGTTCCATCACACGAGGGTTTTCATGGTACGAACACTTACCAAAGCCAAGGGATAAACAAATGCAAAAAATCTGAGGTGCATCAAAAGGAAATGATTGCGTGGATTTAGATTATGTTCTTGCTTCCTCCCAGTCTTTCCGGCGGTGCGCGCTTGGCGCGTTCATGATATCTGGAAAGATAAAGGCTAAGCGAAATAACTTCTCGTTCCCGGTAGGGACCAATACACGTCATGTATGTCTGGCGGGCGGTGGAATATTGTGCCGGGCCTTCCTGGTCCATCTTCCTCTCCCCTACTTCCTTCGAGCAATCCGACAACAGTTGTTGGATGGATCGCGCCAGTGCGGACGTCCTTGCCGGAGCGCACTTGCTGGGGCATCGACCAACAGATTCGTTCCAGCGCTTTACTCGGGATTTCCCCAAGCTAGGTAAATGTCGAACCGCATGTCGTGTGGTACTCATCGACGTTGACGATGCCAGGGCTAGAGCAGCTCGATTGCCGAGGAAGGAGAGAGATGGAAAAGAGGAACCTCGTTCCCAAGCGCCTTGCCCCTTCTTCCTGACCGGGGCCCGAGCGACGGTGTCACCGCCTTGGCCGCTTGGGAGGAGCATATCGCCACTGACACCAATCTTCACCGCAGTTGCAACCGTGGGGGGATGAGACGACGAACAAAGTAGGTGCGGGGACGTCCCTTGTTCCCCCGCTCTATTCTTTCATCTCCACGGGCGCCATCGAAGTCTAGAGCTTTGGCTGGGCCGTGATGGATATGACGCGCTGCTCGCGCTTTCACGTTCGCGCAACTGATCCCCCTAACTGACGCACCAAAGATGTCGTGGGAAACCATGGCCAACTATGGGACACAGAGTCCCTTGCTGGTTCGGCGGGGGGATGGCACGTTGCACAAAGAGCAGAGGAGCATGAGATAGCACGACGGAGATCATGCAAGCAGTCTTTTACCCAGGTTTGGGCCGCCGTGAAGCGTAAAACCCTACTCCTACTTTGGTGGATTGATGGTGGCAAAATGGTGGTGAACGTGACACGCTTTGCCCGGCAGGGTTGCCTATGGGTGAAGCGGCCACACGCATATGAATATGTGAAGGGGTGTATTCGCCCACGCTTTCTATAGTTTCCTTGGGCCTCCTTTTATAGACAAAGGGGTCACCATAGTGGAAAATCAGTCATTATACACTGATTAGATAGCAAACAGTGCTATCATATCTAACTCTGCAGGCTTGACAAAGCGCATTAAATGCGCCGCTCAACGTCACATTGTAGCTCGCCCGGCAAGCTTTGCCGGGCTGTTTTGGCAGATTCGCACCTGTTTGCTCGACACCTCCCTGGACGGGTGTCATTAGGAAGCATTTTCTGTAGGAAGTGGCTGCCATGTGGCAAATAGCAGCCACTTAGTCACTTTGGAGCTTGACACAACACCGATCGACGATGTGCGTCGTGGTGAGGTGGGGTGGTGAGGTGGTTCTGCCCTCGCAAGTCTAGGCAGGCTTGCCGGGATGACCTGGAGGCTCGGTTCCGGGGGCGACCCCGTCCTTGCCAAGATCGCCTGCCTAGCAAGGGAGTTTTCTTCCTTAGCATTATCTTGCTCTTCTGGTTAGTCTTGGCCTTCTTGTGCTGCATGTTGGTCCTTCGAAGAACTGATTGCTTGTGCTCCGCTCTGACCTTGGTGTTTTGGTCTTGTTCCCGTGCTTGTAGGCTTCATTGTCCGTGCACGAGTCAGGGGAAAATATACACCCTCGTTTATTTCCCCCGACGTCGCTAGTCAAGGTGGCCACGCTAGTAGGCCATGAAGGGCATATTGGGAATTGTATTTGTTATCCTTGAGATTAATAAAATACCATTCCCATCTCTTTGTTTTCATTGTGTACCATGGTACACTGGCACACCCACATTTTCTTTTCCCCGTCACATGAGAGAAATCAAACTCCTTCTCTTCCCTCCATACGGAGCGCATATTAGTTTTTTCTCGTGTCAAGCAAATTTGCACGCCCGGTGGGACAAGGTTCTCCTCCCATCTGTTCTTCCTTGTGGTCGTCGGGACCGTCTTCGCCAATTTTCCAATGTGCACATCATGTTGCGAGGATCTCCGCAGGCAGGACTCCTTTATTGCAGGTGGACTCTCGCACAGTAGAAAATCGGAGCCGATGGTGATCTAGCCGAGATCATTGCCGCATATGGTCTTCATCAAGCACGGTGCCAAGATCTACATGTATGAATGCCAAGATCCTGTGTGTTTTGAAACTGTGCAGTCAAAGAAGTCGTCAAGGCGGGATGCCGCCAAGGCGAAGAAGGAGCATTGCGAGCTCATGCTTGAGGTGCGTGCCCTGTTGAACGGGTCAGCATGGGCGGACATAAGAGGTGACATGGAGGCGGCTCAACGCCTCTGCACCAACATCGTGTGGCCAACACCAACATCATGGAGCACCGAGGTAGAGATTTTGGGGGCTTGGAGGCTATCTCTCACTACCCATGGAGGCTCACGACGAACGTCTATTTTTCGTAATGCCTGCACCCTCTAAACAATTACAGGGGGGTATCTCAAGACCCTACAGTGTCCATCAACCTCGACGATACTCAAAGAGGTGCATGGGTGCCTTGTCTCCACAACTCGGCTATTGATGGATGATCACACTCCAGCGGCAATAGGTTCATCGTTCCTTGTTGTGAGGCACGACACCAGGTGGCGAGGATTCAAGGTGTGGATCTTCGCCAACTCGAGGAACATATGAACCTTATCCAAAAGCGGCTCCATGATCAAGGAGCGTCAAATAATTCTTCAATGCAAGGTGCAAGTATGATGAGGCACCAATCCCAAAGTCATCATCCTCAACATGAGCGCCTCGACGATAATCTTCACCAACTCACCACTTAGAGCGGGGGCATCCTAACATGCCCCACGTTGTAAACAATGGCAAGACGTCAACATTGTGGGAGGAACCCTCAACCCACTCAAAAGTGGCGACCACAGGACCCTCTACGGCAAACACTTGCACCACGATATGCATCACTCCTGGGTAGGGAGATTGGCCACAGTTGCAAGTGATGGCGATCAGGGCTACATCATCCACTCGGCACCACCCCGTCCTCTCAAGGCGAAGCTTCGTCTATGCAGCCGCCAATTGGAGCTCACCCAAGGTGCTATGAGGCTCGGCCAAGACGGTGTGCTGTCCACCCCACCGCGGGACTGCATACAAGGTCGGTGCTGTCCACACCAACACCTACGCGGAGCTTGCCCAAGGTGGAACTGCATCTATATCGCCATCGCCGGCATGCAGTGCCCAAGGCGGTCCACCCTCTACACCTCCATCGACACGGAGTGCCCCGAAAGTGGGACGCCATCTACCTATATATGACGACATGGAGCTCAGCTAGGCGGGGCTCCCTTTTCGTCACCATCAACATAGATATCGTCATAGACGAGGTGACATCTACACCACCATTATGAAGCATGTCCAAGGCGGGGACGTCATCTACATCGTTTGTCATCGACACAGAGCTTGTCCTGGGTGGGACTTGGTCTACACCGCTTCCAACGAGGAGCTTAGGCTCGGTGGGGTTCGGTCTACAGTGTCACAAACATGTGCACGCCCCAGGTGGAGCGTCATCTACCTCGTCACCAACACTGATCTTGCCGAAGGGCGGGCAGCGTCTACACCACCTTGGATCTCACCAAAGGATGGCATGCCTTTTGCACCTATATCGACATGGGGCTCGGCCAAGGTGGGAGTGCCGTCGACACCGCCGCCGATGTGGAGCTCTCCCGAGGTGGAGAATCGTTCACACCGCTTCCGACATGGAACATGGCCCAAAGGCGGGTGCGATGTACATAGCCTCGGAGCACGACCATGGAGGGCATGACTTTTTCTCCTCCTCCAACATGGAGCATGCAAAAAATTGGGCATTGTTCACGCACCAATCTTGAAGCTCGCTCAAGCCGAGGTAGCCATTTTACACCGCCACCAACCCGAAGGTTGCCAAAGTGGGAGCATCCCACGGACATGAAGCCCGTCCATGGGTAGGCGTGGTCTATGCCACCTCCAACATGGTAGGGTTCGTCGATGGCTGGGCAATACTTATATTATCGCTTCCACCTCTGCCAATGCAGATCTCGCCCAAAGGTGGGGTTCTGTCGGTGCAACAAACATGTGCATTTGCTGCCCTGACTTATGCACCGGCGTACGGCTAATCATACATCAAGTACCAATGCATGCCCCAAGATAATCCAAAGAAACCACACTTCATGAGATCAAGGAGCACAATAAGAAGACCAAACTGACAAGAGAATCCCCCCGGAAGGTCTCACTTGCTGGGTAGGCAAGCCCAGCAGGGTCGGGACAACATTTGGGACCAAGGCCAGGCTGCCCCAGTAGGATCTCTAGGGCTGCCAAGATCAAAGCAAGACCACAAGACAGAGCCCGACAGGCTCCGTGTCAGCAAGCCTTTGCCAAGATGACGCCGCTCCACCTCATCGTACATCAGTCACAAACTAGTGCGGTGTCGAGCTCTCAAGCTACTAGGTGGATCATGTTGAGAACTTGCGAACCTGCTGGAGAAGAGATTAACTTTATTGACATTCATCTTGACGCCGTACCACACTAATAAGAGGTATTTGGGTAAGCGGCGCGACAACCTTGCTGGGCTTCAACCTCCGCATGACACCTAGCAGTGCATTTAATGCGCTTTGTCTTTACTGCCAGAGTTAGGTATGATAGCACTGTTTGCTAGCTAATCATGCTCAGACTATTTTTCCACTGTGGTCACCCCTTTAGCTATAAAAGGAGGCCTGAGGCAACCGAGCAAAGGGTTCGAACTTTTGTTCCCTCAACACTAGTACGCGCATAGCTGCTCTCCTCGGGGCACCCTTGCGGGGCTTGAGTGCTCCGTATCTTCGTGTTCCTCCAGATCAATCCACCAAAGCAGGAGTAGGGTTTGATGCTGCAAAGCGGCCCAAACAGGGGTAAAAGAGAGTTGTTACTCACCGCGCTGCCCTGTTTATGTTTTTTGAAATTTTAGACAGTGGGAGAGGCTCCCACTGTGCTCTGTATTAAATATAAACCCAAGGGGTGTGGTTACAATATACATTTGGTAAGTTACATTTGTGTCTGCGACACACAAGTGGGAGAGGGAGGGTGGTGTAAAAACCAAAACAAAAACAACAAAAAGCTAAGTTGGGCAGAACAAGGAAGACCTAGATTGAGTCTAAGAGGGAGTCTATGAACTCTTTTTGCTCTGCCTTCACTACCTTGTTGTTTCTGCTCTATGAGCAATGTGATCGACCCCTCGCCGAACCACAAAGGGGCAACCCTACCCCATAGGTCATCGTGCTTCCTCCACGACATCTTTGGCATGCCAGGTAGGGGGACTCGCTTGTGCGAATCTGAGACAACACCCAGCGCGTCAATCATCATCGCCTTCTACATCATCAATGGCTCCCAAGAAGAAGAGCAGTTCGGCGGCGCACCCGTCCGCTTCGAAAGCCCCTTCACCCACAGCTGCGGGCTCCACAGGCACTGCCGCCGCGATGGGTGGAATGGGCATCGTGCACGGTGCAATCACCACAGGCGGTGCGGTCGACGCCTGTGCTGCAGTTGGAATAGGCACCGGGGCCATAGGGGCGGCTCAGCACCCTCAACCTTCTAGCGAGCAAGCTCATGCCGGTGCGGGTCAAGGAGACGCCCAGCTTCCGCCTCCCCGCCGCACCAGTGAGCGCAATCATCGTAGTGGTGACGCCCACTTTGGCGCCAGCCAAGATCCTCTAGCTGCACCGACCAGGGGGCGTCATCAAGACATATGCCTTGTCCCACGTAGGGCGAGTGTGACAAGACCCTGAGCGGTGTCGTCGACCCACAATGACCGCGTCCACGCCGGAAAGGCCTAGCAGATCGAGAGCTTGCCCACCAAGCACAACCCCGGCCACGCCAGACCCCTCGTGATTGGTCCAAGGCAGCAAGAGCACATCGACGCTCCTTTTGGCTCATCCAGGAGTTGGGCGATGTCGAGCTTTGCTTCTCCTGCCATGCCAGGGATGGTGGTGGAAGCAATGGCAAGGGCTCAGCTATTGCTGAACTTTCCACCAGTAGCAGACAAGATGGACGAATGGAGAGCCACCATCCAAAGCCTCACCGAGTTTGCTAAAGCCAACAAGTCACATCGTGTGGAACCTTCTTGATGCCTGCAAACGACACCGGCAGCCCATGTTGGGGGCCAAATAAAGAGGGGTACAGCCACGATGCAGTCCCTTCCGCAACAACCTACCCAGGGGCAGCCACGATGGGCTGAGCAACCCTAGGATGTCGATGAGCCTGACGAGGCATCAATGTCCTCGTCCGACCCACGTGCCCAGCATGATCAGCGCCAAGTGTTGAAGGACAGGAAGAAGGAAGACGCCCACGTCACCACCAAGCGCTACCACGAGACACGCCGTTAGTCAGATAGGCATAATGGCCCAGAAGTTGACGAATCTGCACCCAGTGTTGGTGGGTACTTGCCTTACGAGGTAGAATGCCCCACCTTCACTCGCGAGCTGCGGCAAGTACGTTGGCATCGTCCCACACCTTAAAGCCTGACCTCCTGGAGAAATACGATGGAAAGTTGAACCCGACAGAGTTTTTGGGCATCTACATGATTTCCGTTCAAGCTGTCGGGGGAAGGGATGAAAAGGTGCTCGCCAAGTACTATCCATTGGCACTCGAACCCAATGTGAAGTCTTGGCTGATGTACCTACCTGAGGATTCCTTCTCTTCATGGGCATACCTGTGCAACGAGTTCGTTGGTGCCTTTACAAGCGACCATCAAGAGCCTGGGAAGCCCAGTGACCTACAGGACCTCTTGCAGAAGGAGGGAGAGAGCTTGCGGAAGTATTTGCAAAGATTCAGTCGAGTACACCGCAACATCCCGAAGATACATCCGGCAGCAGTGACTGCCGCATTCCACACGAATGTGTGCAAATAGGAAGATGCGTGCCAAGTTGAATGTTTGGCTACCAAAGACCGTCAACGAACTCTATATGTTGGCAGACAAGTGTGCTCGTGCTGAGGAGGGGAGAAGAGTTCCAGGGGAGGAGATTGCTGTCGAAGTTGATTCAAAGGATGATGACGACACTCCCGCCCCAAGGAAGAAGAATAGAAAGCATAAGAAGAAGTGTAAAGGGAAAACAACAATGGCAATTGAGAGCTCCACCGATCCTAGTGTCGGCAAGAAAGCAAAGACCGAGATGCCCGACAAGGAAGCTGCTACATGCGCTGATTGCCGGGCGGCTGTGGCAACTGAGAAAACTAGTAAATCCGACGAGCCATACTGCAAGATCCACAGAACAAAGGGCCATGATCTCCAAGAATGCAGACAAGTCCAGCAGCTTGTTGAAAGACAGAAGGCTGAATATGAAAAACGCGATAAGGAGAAAGGCCAAGATGGCACTGCCGGGAGAGGCCGCAGTGGCCATGGCGCTCGCCGCAGCAAGGTCAATCAGCAGGAAGAGAAGCCCGCCAGTGTGCATTGACGGGGAAGGTGAAGATGTCAGTGAAGAAGAGGATGACGATGAGTCTAGTGAACATGAATTTCAGAAGGCTACCGAGGCAATGTGTAACGCCCACGATGCGTCTATATCTCCCACGTGTCAAGGCACGACTTAGAGGCATAACCACATTGTGGTATTGTCGCAAGAAGGGTTATCTTCACACAATCCCATGTAATGAACAAGAATGGGATAACGAGAGTTGGCTTACAATTGCCACTTCACACAATACATAAATTAATTCATACATCAACCAAAATCCACACATAGACCGACTACGGTCAAATCCAAATGAAAATAAGATAACCCCAAATGCTAAATCCCCGATCGTCCCAACTGGGCTCCACTACTGATCATCAGGAAACGAAACATAGTAACGACCATGTTCCTCGTCAAACTCCCACTTGAGCTCGGTTGCGTCACCTGCACTGGTATCGTCGGCACCTGCAACTGTTTTGGTAGAATCTGTGAGTCACGAGAACTCAGCAATCTCACACCCGCGAGATCAAGACTATTTAAGCTTATAGGAAAGGATGGGGTAATGAGGTGGAGCTGCAGCAAGCACTAAGCATATATGGTGGCTATTATACGCAAATGAGAGCGAGAAGAGAAGCAACGCAATGGTCACGAAGCTAGAAATGATCAAGAAGTGATCCTGAAACTCCTTACGTGCATACATAACACAGACCGTGTTCACTTCCTGGACTCCGCCGAAAAGAGACCATCACGGCTACACACACGGTTGATGTATTTTAATTAAGTCAAGTGTCAAGTTCTCTACAACCGGACATTAACAAATTCCCATCTGCCTCATAACCGCGGGCACGACTTTCGAAAGATAATACCCTGCAGGGGTGTCCCAACTTAGCCCATTATAAGGTCTCACGGTCAACGAAGGATAAACCTTCTCCCGGGAAGATCCGATCAGTCTCGGAATCCCGGTTTACAAGACATTTCGACAGTGGTAAAACAAGTCCAGCAAAGCCGCCCGATGTGCTGACAAATCCCGATAGGAGCTGCACATATCTCGTTCTCAGGGCACACCGGGTGAACACTACGTACAACTAAAACCAGCCCTCGAGTTTCCCCGAGGTGGCGCTGTAAGTGGCTCTAGTTTGGACCAGCACTCAGAGGAGCACTGGCCCGGGGGTTTAAATAAAGATGACCCTCGGGCTCGCGAAAACCCAAGGGAAAAAGGCTTAGGTAGGCAAATGGTAAAACCAAGGTTCGGCCTTGCTGGAGGAGTTTTATTCAAGGCGAACTGTCAAGGGGGTCCCATAAATGACCCAACCGTGTAAGGAACGCAAACTCAAGGAACATAATACCGGTATGACGGAAACTAGGGCGGCAAGAGTGGAACAAAACACCAGGCATAAGGCCGAGCCTTCTACCCTTTACCAAATATATAGATGCATTAATCAAATAAGAGATATTGTGATATCCCAAAAAAATCCATGTTCCAACATGGAACCAACTTCAACTTCACCTGCAACTAGCAACGCTATAAGAAGGGCTGAGCAAAAGCGGTAACTTAGCCAAACAACGGTTTGCTAGGAAAGGATGGTTAGAGGCTTGACATGGCACATATCTGAGCCATGATATAGCAAGTGGTAGGTAGCGCAGCAAGGCAATAGAACGAACAACTAGCAAAGCAAAGATAGAAGTGATTTCGAGGGTATGGTCATCTTGCCTGCAAGGTTCTCAGAGTTGTCGAAAGCTTGATCCTCGTAAGCGTACTCAACAGGTTCCTCGTTCACGAACTCGTCTCCCGGCTCTACCCACAGCAAGAACACAAGCAATGGAACCACAATCAATCACGGTGCAATGCACAAGCAACATGATGCAATACATGCATGATATGCGAGATGTGATATGCGATGCATATGCGTGCTCCGGAAGAAAAAAGGATGAACAAGGCAGTAACTTGGCAAAACAAGTATGCCACTGGAAAGATGAGATGATTTTTGTCGAAATCGATATAAAGATCACCGGAAACGGATGCACGGTTTGCAAATGGCAAGCAAAACAAGAATGACACGATTCTGCGAGTAACAGCATGATAGCACTTAGAATACATCAAGTAACTATGCTAAAACATCCCAACATAGCAACAAAGCATATGGAAGTGATCTACAGGAGATGCTTGACAAAAGATGAACACTGAGGTACGGCTAGATCACAACATAACAGGTTCAAACAAGCATGGCAAAAGTGCAAAAGATAGCAGCTTCACAGACTTGGTGAAAATACTGAACATGGCTGAAACAGCATCAGGGAGCAATGTTCAGAGCAAGAAAAACACATGCTGCGGGAACTTATCATTGCAAAACAAGGCATGACAAGAATCTGATAAATGCATAGAACAAAAGTCCCTTACTGACCATGAGCCAAAAAGGACCAGAAGATATGATGGCACCCATGTAAACATAGCAAGTTTCGTTAACAGGTTTCAGACTTATGAAGGCATCTTTGTGAGCTCGATTCACTCATCACAAAGCAATGCATGACAAAACAAACATACCTACAGCAAGATGGCATGTTTATGAAGCTAACCATGGCAAGAGCAATTTTATAGCATGTATGGATCAACTACAACAACCTTGGCAAATTCGAATATCATGTTAATAATCTGCCAGCAATATTTTATAGTAAAAGTAGAGCAAGATTAAGACATGCTATGGCACTCTATAATTGCAAACAGGGACATGAATGGATAGAGCACAACTATATCTATAAAACATCCTGACTGAACATACTCAAAAGAAGCAGGGATCTCACTTTAGACACATGGATACATGGCAACAAAATAACAGCAGTAACAGACTTGGCAAAATCCTAAGTCCCTGAAAATAGAAACATCACGAAGCCTAGTTTGCATGCTTGTGCTAGTCACCACATAGATCACAAAAATACATGGCATAAACCTCTGTAAATATGGCATGGCATAGATCAAAACACCTGTAGAGCTCATGCCCATAAGGTGCACACATCAAATGCAACAAAAATAACAAAACATCAAGTTCTGATAAGTAACAGCAGTAAACATCATATAGCACTCCTGCACCAGATATTTGGGCATCAAGATGGACCCAAACGAGCATGGCACAATGGAACACACTTAAGAGCATCTCGTGATGAACATTTTGATATATCATGCACGCAAAACGGAGCAATATGCAATGAGATATGCCATGATGAATAGAGCAACATAATGCGATATAATCGGGACTTGGCAGAAAAAACGAGGGGGAAAACAACCTTGTTCAGATCTAGGGTTGGTGCGGAAATCGAGGATCGCCGGAGTTCGGACGGGGACGGCCGGAGGGGACGAGGCCGGGTGCCGGAGAGGGAGGAGACAGCGGGGACGCCGGTGATGCGGGCGGCAGCAAGGACGCGCGCGGAGGCGGCGGGGACGGGCGAGGACGGCGGTGATATCTCTCACGTGTCGAGGCACGACTTAGGGGCATAACCGCATTGTAGGTTTTGTCGCATAAAGGGTCATCTTCACACAATCCCATGTAATGAACAAGAATGGGATAAAGAGAGTTGGCTTACAATCGCCACTTCACACAATACATAAATAATTCATACATCATCCAAAATACACACATAGACCGACTACGGTCAAATCCAAATGAAAATCAGATAACCCCAAATGCTACATCCCAGATCGTCCCAACTGGGCTCCACTACTGATCATCAGGAAACGAAACATAGTAACAACCAAGTTCCTCGTCAAACTCCCACTTGAGGTCGGTTGCGTCACCTGCACTGGTATCGTCGGCACCTGCAACTGTTTTGGTAGAATCTGTGAGTCACGAAGACTCAGCAATCTCACACCCGCGAGATCAAGACTATTTATGCTTATAGGAAGGATGGGGTAATGAGGTGGAGCTGCAGCAAGCACCAAGCATATATGGTGGCTAACATACGCAAACAAGAGCGAGAAGAGGAGCAACGCAACGGTCGCGAAGCTAGAAGTGATCAAGAGGTGATCCTGAAACTACTTACGTTCCTACATAACCCGAACCGTGTTCACTTCCCGGGCTCCGCCGAAAAGAGACCATCACGGTTACACACGCGGTTGATGCATTTTAATTAAGTCAAGTGTAAGTTCTCTACAACCGGACATTAACAAATTCCCATCTGCCACATAACAGCGGGCACGGCTTTCAAAAGATAATACCCTGCAGGGGTGTCCCAACTTGGCCCGTTATAAGCTCTCACGGTCAACGAAGGATATTCCTTCTCCCTGGAAGACCCGATCAGTCTCGGAATCCAGGTTTACAAGACATTTCGACAATGGTAAAACAAGACCAGCAAAGCCGCCCGAATGTTCCGACAAATCCCGATAGGAGGTGCACATATCTCGTTCTCAGGGCACATCCGGATGAGACATCCTACGAGTAAAACCAATCCTCAAGTTTCCCCAAGGTAGCCCCGCAGTCTACTCGGTTCGGACCAGCACTCAGAGGAGTACTGGCCCGGGGGTAAATAAAGATGACCCTGGGGCTCGCGAAAACTCAAGGAAAAAAGACTTAGGTAGGCAAATGTAAAACCAAGGTTGGGCCTTGCTGGAGGAGTTTTATTCAAGACGAACTTTCAAGGGGGTCCCATAAATCACCCAACCGCGTAAGGCACGCAAAATCAAGGAACATAACACCGGTATGACGGAAACTAGGGCGGCAAGAGTGGAACAAAACAGCAGGCATAAGGCCGAGCCTTCCACCCTTTACCAAATATATAGATGCATTAATTAAATAAGAGATATTGTGATATGCCAAAATATCCATGTTCCAACATGGAACCAAACTTCAACTTCACCTGCATCTAGCAACGCTATAAGAAGGGCTGAGCAAAAGCGGTAACTTAGCCAAACAACGGTTTGCTAGGAAAGGTGGGTTAGAGGCTTGACATGACAACATGGGAGGCATGATATAGCAAGTGGTAGGTAGCGCGGCATAGCAATAGAGCGAACAACTAGCAAGCAAAGATAGAAGTGATTTCGAGGGTATGGTCATCTTGCCTGCAAGGTTCTCAGAGTTGTCGAAAGCTTGATCCCCGTAAGCGTTCTCAACAGGTTCCTCGTAAGCATTCTCGTCTCCCGGCTCTACCCAAAGCAAGAACACAAGCAAAGGACCAACAATCAATCACGGGAAATGTACAAGCAACATGATGCAATACATGGCATGCTATGCGAGATGTGATATGCAATGCATATTTGTGCTCCGGAAGGGAAAATATGAACAAGGCATCAACTTTAAAAACCAAGTATGCCGCTGGAAATATGAGATGATTTTGGTTGAAATCGATATAAAGATCACCGGAATCGGATGCACGGTTTGCAAATGACAAGCAAAACAAGGATGGCACAATTCTACGATTAACAGCACGATGCCACTTAGTATGCAACAAGAAGCTAAGCTACTGCACTCCAACATAATAACAAAGCATATGAAAAGTGATGTACTCAAGATTCTTGACAACAGATGAACAGTGAGCTACGGCTAGATCACAAAATAAGAGGTTCAAACAAGCATGACAAAAGTGCAAAAGATATCAGCTTCACAGACTTAGTGAAAATACTGAACATGGCATAAACAGCAGCAGGTAGCAATGTTTAGAGCTAGCAAACAATATGCTACAGGAACATATCATGGCATGCTAGTACTACATGCACTTAACAAAACTCAACTAGTGAACATGCTCCAGAAACCTACAGAAATGATGATAGCATCGATGCAAACATGGCAAGTGACATAAACAGAGTCCAGACTTGGTAGAATTTAAGGTCATGGCAGAAACAGATTCATGATAGTATGTTTGCAAGCTTGTTTAGCTCAAAATAAAACATATCATGGCATGAGCTTGATTGCAGAAGCAAGTAGGCATGATGAAGAGCATGTTCATGTGCAAAACTACCTCATAGCATATTTGCATAAATATACACATGAAAGACAAAACAGCAACATGATGTAAAATGACATGTGTGCAAACTTGCTCAAATGCAGAAACTAATGCCACCACTGGGTTGGTGGGATTTTTCTACCCCAAAAACATATATAATATGTCTAGGTTGCAGTAGAAAAATCCGCACATTTATGCAAAAACAAATACAACCTATAATTTAAACCTCTGCATGTGCCAAATCTGGCATGTTCCGAATTTGGAATGAAACAGAAGACGTGAGGGAAAGCTAGATGCACCCAGGCTGACCCAGCCGTTAGACTGACTGGTAGGGCCGTGGGCCACGTGGCTGGGTGTGTGTATGACCGGTGGGGCCAAGGCGTCAGTGTCACAATGAAAAAATAATATCCACAGAAAACTGTGGAGAGCCTGTGATTCGAACCCAGGTCTCCTGGTTGCGATCGTGGGCGGGCTACCAGTTGGGCTAGGACGGGGCTGCTGGTTTGGTAGGCGCTTGGCTCTGGTTGAAGCAACGTGAGGCTGATACGGGCCCCTTCTCATCTGCAACAGAGAAGACGCCGACGGTGCGTGCGATCAACGACGACGACCACCGGAGCAAAGGGGCACCGGCGGGGGTACGGGATAGGCCAGAGTGGTACGCGCACGCGGTGCTAGAAGGGAACGTGCGTGCATGTGAAGCAACTGCGGGAGTTGGCGTGCGGGGTGCTCGAGCTCGAGCATCTGCTCGGCTCGGGATGCGACAAGCACGACAGGCAGGGGGAGCAGCAGGGCGCATCGCGGGCAGACTGTGCACTGCGGGTGCGCGGGCGAGCAATGGGGGCGCGGGCAACGAGAGCTGGGGCGTGCGCTGCAACTACAAGCAACAACTGCACTACAGAACACTCCGGAGTGGGGGGAGCACGACGCGAACATGGCCGGAGCGGTGACTACGCGAGGCTATCGCGAGAGGAGGATGGCGGGGGAGATGCTCGGCTCACCTAGCGTCCACAGGACGTGTAGATGTGGCCGGGGTGTCAACAGAGGGACGACGGCGAGCTGACGAACGAGGTGACGAGCTCTGTCCCGAGAAGCAGACGTAGCTGAGGTAGCCGAACTTGGCGATCCTTGGGCGCGGCTCAACGTCAGAATGGATCCCGGGCGGCGCTGCGGTGCTCGGGGTCGACGGAGGGGAGACCGGCGTCGCACCTACGCCGGCGAGGAGCTCTTGCTCGGGCCAGCCATGGTGGCTGTAGGGACGAGACGGAGCAGGGAAGCAGGGCGTGGGTGCCTCTTACCCGTGGCGGCGGCACGGAGGGGAAAGAAGGGAGGAGGAGGAACCCTAGGCTTGCCCTAGGTTGGCCCTTTATAGGGGGGAAGCGAGGGACGTGGAGGCCACGGTGGCCATGTGTGCTCCTGTCCTCTGCTTTACGGTGAGAGGAACGAGCGAGGGAGGAGGAAGAGGAACAGGGGTTTGGGTCGCTGCAACTGGGGCCGGCGTGGGGCTCCAGCGTGGAAAGGAGGGGGAGCGAGGGAAGCACTGCTGGCTCGCTGGGGAAACTGGGTCGGCCTAGAGTGAGGAGGTCTAGTCGGGCTGTGATGCTGCTGGGCTGCCCACTTCTGCTTTCTTTTCTTTTCTTCAAACAGAAAAAGAAAACAAGAAAAGCACAGAGAGCTAAGAGAGGTGCTGGGGATATATAAAAATATGTCTGGGGTCCTGGAATTATTGACTATTTGAATAAATTGGTTTGGGCATTTTAGAGGTACAAAAATAAAACAAGTTTGAATTCTTGAGGCATTTTTGAACCTAACCAAATCAACTCCAAAATGCATGATATTTGGTAGAGAGGTTTTAGACATGTAGCAAGATTTATAGGTAGAAGATGAACATTAAAGGAGAAGGTAAAAGGTGCACTTGCAAAATGAAAGACAGGAAAGGAATGAGAAGTGGTGATGATGCAAGATTTATGCATGGAACATGCAACAACATAATATGTATGAAATCACACCATGCACATGATGTGGATGAGAATCCAAGATGAGACCAAGCACAAATGCAAAACGAGAGACAAAAACCCAACCATGAAGGAAATATCATAACACATAGCCGAAAATGGCAAGAGTTGGAGTTACAAATATGGAAAGTCACATCCGGGCTGTTACAGTCTAGCTGGAGGTGGCAGTGACGTCCAGGCTAAGCACCCCCAGCAAATCGCTCTGCTGTGGTCCAGCTGTAGATGATGGTGCTGCCGGCGCCTAGCTGACGGTGATGGTGCGTATATTGTTCAACCAGATTCCGAGTCGTTGTCTTCGTGATTGATGATCAGGGGCTTGTCATCACCGTCTTCGCCATCGGCGTCCTCCTCGCCGTTGTCGCTCGAGGAGGAGCTTTCGTCGTCACTCAAGATTTCCAAGCAACACCCTAGCCGAGCACCTGAGCACCCGAAGACCTTGATGGAGAGCATATCGGACTCCAACTTGAAGTGGAGGACGTGCCCTTCCGCAAGGTAGTGGGTGCGAACAAAAGTCTTCCACTCACGCCTGAGAAACATGACGTGAGGCGCGGGGAACTCGACTTCCACCTACACTGCGCCATTACAGCAGCGGCTGGTCGACCTCCATCACCCTGGTGAAGGGACAAGGGAGCCGCAGGTGGCTACCAGGAGGATCGCCAGATTGACGATGAACTCAAGCATCATGTCCCCCATGTGACTTTCTATGGTGTTGGAGCAGTTCGAGGAGGAATGTAGAGCGCACCGCTCCGTCCATCTTGGATACGGGTGCTTCATCGACCCCCTCCCCCCACAGCTCCACCTCGTGCACTGAATCCAGCCTTCGCAACTATAGTGCAGGCAGGGATAGGGTGTCGAAGAGAAGCTCTCGTCGGCATGACCGAAGCACGTGCACGGCCTTGTTTGTGATAGCCTGGATTATTAGGGATGATAGACTACTCATATCAATAAGGAATTCCTTCTTTTCCGGGAGCCCATCCGGACAAAACTCCAAAGTTAAGTGTGCTCAGCTTGGATTAGTTTCAGTATGGGTGACCGACTGGGAAGTTGATCCCGGGTGTGCACGAGTGAGGACAAAGTGCGCAAAAAAGACTAGTATTGATCTATGGGGCCAGTCTAGATCTCGCCAGGGGTAACGACCACCGCCGGGTCTGTCCAGGGTGTTACAAGTTCATATCAAAGCCGACCCTCGCGGTTACACAGATGTTTGCTGACAGGTGCGCGGTCATGTTGTGCATGATGTTTGTGACCTGTAGTGGCTCACGGCATGGCACATGTGCTGGACTGGAAGCACAGACGTATGTGCGAAGAGGGAATGTTCCTGTGGCCCGACGAAGATGCCGGTTCCTCTGAGTGGCGTTTATGTGATAGCATGCCATATTAGGGATGATAGACTACTCATATCAATAAGGAACTTCTTTTCTGGGAGCCCATTCGGACAGAACTAAGCGTTCTCAGCTTGGAGTAGTTTCAGGATGGGTGACCGACCGGGAAGTTGATCCCAGTTGCGCACGAGTGAGGACAAATTGCACAGAAAATACTAGTATTGATCTGTGGGGCCAGTCTAGATCCCGCCAGGAGTAACGACCACTGGCGGGTGTGTCTGGGGCATTACATCGTTGGAGGAGGGAGGCTTGGTGGATGGATATCACCACTCCCCCACGCCTCCTTTTATAGCGGGAGCGGGTGGGGGCGGTGGGGGGGGGTGACTCTCCACTATTCTGGGGCAACCGCCCGCTCTCCCAATCTAGCCCTCTACGCCCCTGGACGGCGTCCAGATTCATCAGCCGCCCCACTACACCAATCCGGGGCGCTGCGTATTCTGCCAAGGCACACGTTCCCGTGCCTTGCACATCCACCACCAACCCCGCGCAATGCATGTGGCGCGCGTGGCAGAAACGACAGTCGTAGTGGGTAAGCTTAAGGTAAAATGGTAGTTACCCCAGTTTATGCGCGGGCACCCTAATGGATCCTGTGGACGTGGGCGCCCCTTTTTTACAACATGAACAACGCGCGCCGTCTGAGCGTCAAGATGCCAAGGGACTCCTGGGAGCTGACTCAAGTCCAGGTTAATGAAGAAGCAAAGAAGATGTAAAAAAACACAACAGCAAACCCGGGAAGACCAATATGATGCATGTGCATTTGTTGGGCCTACCCCAATGATGCCCGGCGGCATGTATTGCTTAGGCCCGGGGGCTACTGTCGGTGCAACAAATATGTGCATTTTCTTCCCTGACATACGCACCGGCATACGACCTATCATACATCAAGTACCAATGCATGACACAAGATACGCCAGAGAAACCGCTCTTCGTAAGATTAAGGAGCGTAATAAGAAGATCAATGTGACCAGAGAATCCCCCAGGAAGGTCCCCCTTGCTCGGCAGGTGAGCCCAGCGGGGTCGATCCTGCACTTGGGACCAAGGCTAGGCCGGCCCAGCATGGTCTCTAGGGCCGCCGAAATCAAAGCAAGACCACAAGACAGAGCCCGACAGGCTCCATGCCAGCAAGCCTTCGCCAAGACATCGCCGCTCCACATCATCACACACCAGTCACTAATCAGTGTGGTGTCGAGGTCTCAAGCGGCTAGGTGGATCATTTCGAGCACGTCGCAACCTGCTGGAGAAGAGATGAACTATATTGACACCCGTCTTGATGGTGTGTCATGCTAACAAGAGGTAGTTGGGTAAACGACGCGACAGCCTGCCGGGCTTCAACTTCTGCATGACACCTAGCAGTGCATTTAGTGCACTTTGACTTTACTACCAGAGTTAGTATGATAGCACTGTTAGGTATAAAAGGAGGCCCGAAGCAACCGAGCAAAGGGTTCTGTCACGCCCAATATGCGATCCTATCCGAGAGGAACTTGAGGGTCCCACCAAGGATAGAGCGGCATATTGAAGACGCTTTTGCAAGGTAGATATCATTACAATGTACCATATACAACACAAATGGGAATACATACAAAGGCGTACAATCACCATATGAATACATCAAACATCACATAGAAGTTCAACATCCGACTACGGATGAGAAACAAACGAAAAACACAAACTACATCCACCCTGCTATCCCAGGCTACCGACTAGGAACCTATCCCTTGATCGAAGCAGAAGAAGAACACCAAACAATCAAGCATTGCTCTTACGTCAGATCATCGCATTACCTATACATGCATTTGTTGTTGTAGTAATCTATGAGCTACGAGGACTCAGCAATCCCATTACCATTGGTATCAAGACTAGCAAAGCTTAATGGGTATGGAATGGATAAGTGGTGAGGTTGCAGCAACACTAACATTGTATGGGGGCTAACTTACGAGTACAAGAGTAAGAAGAGTAACTATGCATAACGAGTGCAACTAGTAATAATCAATAAGTGATCCTAATCTACTTACGAGTCAAACAAGACCCCACCGTGTTCTCTTTCCAAACTTCCTAGAAGAAAGATGATCAAGGTTACGCACGCGGTTGGTGTATTTTAAATCAGATCTGGTGTCAAGTTCTCTACAACTGAATATTATAAATTTCAAATCTGCCACATAAACGCGTGCACAACTTCCGAAAAGATTCAAACCTGCAGGGATGTTCCAACCTGGCTCATCACAAGCCAACACAAGCTGTAGTGGAAATACCTCAACCTCGAGAAATCCCGATAAACCTCGAGTTAGCCCGAGGTATCCTCGGAATCCCGGTGCACAAGATATTTTGACAATGGTAACACAAGTCTAGCAAGACCTCCGGACATGTCAACACCCTGATAGGAGCCACGCGTGTCTCATTCTCAGGACACAACCGGATAGCTAAGCGTATAGTAACTGACGTCCTGAGTTGCCCCAGTTAGCCCGCACGGTGTTCTAGTTTGGACCAGCACCATCAGCACTAGCCCCTTGTATTATGCTGAATAATGAACCTTGGGTAGCCCTAACTCTCTATGCGTCAAATTTATTATCATGTTTATTATGTTGTGCAAATGTTAAAACCAATGTTCGGCTTTCCTAGAAGCGGTTATTCAAACTGAACTGTCAAGAGGGCCCCATTCCCCTTAGCGTGTTAGGAACGATAATCAAGGATCATAACACCAGCATTACAGAAACTAGGGCGGCATGAGTGGAACAAAACACCAGTAATAAGGCTGAGCCTTCCACCCATTACCAAGTATATAGATGCATTAATTAAATATGAGATATTGTGATATCCCACGATATCCATGTCCCAACATGGAACAACCTGCATTGCACCTACAACTAGCAACACTATAAGAGGGGCTGAGCAAAGCGGTAACATAGCCAAACAATGGTTTGCTGGGATGGTGGAAAATGTTAAAGGCTTATCATGGCAATTTGGCAGGTTAGACAAACAAGTGGTACGTAGCGCAACATAGGGATAGCATCGAGACAACTAGAAAAGCGAAGATAGTAGTGGTATCAAGGGTAATGTTCATCTTGCCTGAAATCCCGCTCAGAAGAAGATCGAGTCCATGAAGTAGACGAACAAACATAGTCGAACACATCCTCACAATCGCAACGTAACCGGAACTATCGAGAAGAAGCACAACCGGAAAGAAGCAAATAACATGGTAAACAAACAACACATGAACAAGGCATGATGCAAAACCAAGTATGATGCATGACAAGATTAAATGTTGTTACTCATGGCAAGAGATGATGCTTAAAAGAACCCCACAACAAAGCAAATTTAAATGAGGCCGGAAACTACATATAACAACTCCGGAAAGTCCCCATATGCAAATTTGGAATTTGGTACTGTTCTAAATTAAACACAATGTTAAATTTTTTAAACCGCAAGTTAAGGTGTACCATGATGATCTACATGTTTTTCTAAACAAGTTACACATGTAGATCATTTAATTCAGAGCTACGGTTTAGAAGATATGAGCTAAATAAGTTTAACATGGCATTGATGCAAAAGCAAGCCAAACACAATGAAAAACACTCCAAAACATGGATGCAACATGACACGATGAATCTACATGCAATTCTAATAAAGTTTCAGATAGGACATGATCAAACGGAGCAGTAGTTCAACACATACACTCGACACAAATTTAAATGACAATCAGCCCAAAACAGCATATAGGCTATATGGGCACAAACTTGGTGTGCACTTCAAATAGAGAGAACATACTTAAATTCATCTTTATAGTTCAGGTTCATAAGCATCATGCTTAATTTACTATGATCCATGCAAAATGCAATGTTCTGTTACAGATTAAGGCAATGTAAGACTGGACATATACATGAGCAGAGTTAATATTATGGCATGTTGGAGGCATGAAACAAATATGCTACAATGTTTGAACATGGAATGAAATGGCATGGCATGGTAGTACATATCATGGAGCTCTAAACACACAACATGGCATATCTATAGGAGCAACAAGTTCATGGGAACCATGAAAACAATATGCAACCGTGAATTCGAAAATCTGGGAACACAAAGATTAACATCATGATGCTAAATTAAGAGGCACATAACAGCAAGCATAGAAATTTTAATATTTATGAAATGTACATGATCATAAACTAGACAAGGAATACTCCAACCTACTCCATTGGCACAACTACATATGATAGATTAATTACTATGCTTTTTACCAAATGGAACATGCTGTTAACAGATTGACAGATTTATCATGATGGCATCTTTAAAGCAAGAAAGAGAAATACTACAACAATTTAAATGGAAACAAACGGCATGGCATGAAATTACACATAACATAGAGCAAATCACACGAAGGAACCATATGCATATGACTTATGGATTAGTGGGAACCATCATGATAAGTTTGAATGTTTTAACAGTTTGCTGAAGTTAGCAGCAGTTACCATCGGGATGCACTTTTGCAACAAATATTATGACATGAAGATGAACTCTACTATGCATGCAACAGCCACCATCATGTAGGGCATGAAGAGTAGATCATTTTACATATATAAACCATTTCCATCGGACAAACATGCACAAAAATAGGGCTAACTCAAGATGCATACATAATGTTGCAAAACAGGGACAACCATTTTCAGGAAAGAGAGCAAGCACAATATAACTAATCTGCACACAGGCGAGACTTAGCGGGGGCGAGCTCACTAGAGGGCCTGTGGGCCGGAGCAGGGGTTCGATGCGGTGTTGGGCCGGCGGGCGAGGCCGGGGCCCACACGAGCGAGGGCGAGCGGGACGAGCAGCTCCTCTGCTCGCTCTCGAGCCGGGCGATGATGGTGGCGGTTCTGGTGACAGTGGATGGCAAGACGACTGATGGAGGCGGGGACGAGGTCCAGGGGGTCGGGAATGGGCAGATCCTGGCATGGGGACCCCGGATCTAGCTGCGGCTGGGTCGGAGGAGCTCCCCGGCGGCAGGGCTAGCGAGCTCGAGGCCATGGTGGGGTGGCGCACCTATGAGGCAGAGAGCAAGGGTGAGAGGGAGAGGAGGACGAAAGAGGGAAAGATAAGGAGGAAGAGGGGCGACGGATTTGGCATGGGGTCGTCTACAGGAGGAACTCCGACGATGAATGGGGCGAGGCAGAGGTCCGACGAGGTCGAGCAGCAGTGAGAGATTGGGACGAGCGGGAGCCGGGTGGCACTCGGGTTCACGTGGGCGAGCGACGCGACCAGATGGGCCCGGCGGGCCACGCGCGGGCTCGGGCGGGCCGTGGTGGCTGGGGCTCTTGGGGGAGGGGGACGCTTGGTGCGCGCTGAGTGGCTGGAGCAGCGGCTGGCGACGGCGCTGGCCTGCGGGGAGTCGGCAAGTGGCGGATTTGGAGCGGCTGCACATGGAAACTGAGGAGGGAGGCAGTGGCTGGAGTGGAAAGGAGGGCTAGGGGTAGATGGAGGGCTAGGCTACCCATAATGGTAGGGGAAGATGTTTATATAGGGAAGGGGCTAGGGTTTCAGGGATGTGAGGGGGTTTTCGGACCCTCCGATCATGATCCGACGGCTCCGGTCGGAGGGGGCTAGGTTGGGCCAGGTGGGTTATGTAGAAGCATTGGGCTTAGAAGAGTAGGAAGAAGAGTGGCTCGGCAGGGTTTTCGGATACCGAAAACGTCAGACGTTTATCCGGCTATAGTGCCGTTATAGTTATTCGTTAGGGTATCAAACGGACTCCGAATGCGATGAAATTTGGTAGGCGTCTACCTACAATATAACAAGCCGCTCACCAACTTTCAAATCATTCCAAGAATATTTTTATCCCACTTATGAAATAATATTTCGGAGGTGCCGCAGGCGCGTGCGAGTGCGGTTGGACTCAGAACGGACAACGGAGAGAACTGGGAGATCTGGCGACTACGGACGGATGCATGTTTTGAAAAGGATGACAGCACTAGTGCCGATTCATTTCGAATGATGCGATGATTAATGCAACAAATGAATGAAACACATGACAATGACGAAAAATAAAATGGAAGGGAGCTGGAGCATCGGTCTCGGGTGTGTCACAGAACTCCCCCACTAACAGAACATTTCGTCCCGAGATCTTAGGAATGAGATGGAAGACAAAGAGGATGATTGGGATAATAGAAACAGAGTTGATGGAAAAACCTGAAGAAGAGAATTGACTGAAGAGGACTCACGTTGATGTCAAACTGGGAAACAATTAGTGAATAACTGCAAAAAAAAATTAGAAGAGCCAGGTAAGATCCCGGGGACAAACATGTGGGTTATGGGCCCACTAAAAGAAACACTGTTGAAAACAATTGATTTAAAGAGAGATGATGCACCGGAACAATTCAAAGACTTGAATGAGGTGACAACCTTTAATTAATTGGAACACAACCACGAATCTTCTAAGACGGCTTCAGCACTCCGGAATGATTAAATGGCGAGAGGCCAATGAGCCAGGGGAAACATTTGAGCCAATAAAAGGAATATGATCAACCAAAAAAACTTGAATTGAATCCACCGGAGAAGAAAACGAGAGAGAGAATGACGAACTCGACGAGAATGCTTAAGTTGAAATAATTGAGGAAAGGATGAAGAGACTTCACATGAATAAAAGGACACTTTCGAGACTTTAGACTCCGTAAACAAAAGGTTGGGAGGGTGGGAAAATAAAAACTTCGGACAGGGAAACGAACTCTGTTGAGAAATATGAGAGTTGATCTTGCAAAAGATGAAGAGGGTCGAAATTAACTCGAAGATAAGTGCAACGCTTCAAAAAGGATGGGTGTCGGACGATCGAAAACAAACTGCATGATCCTAAAAAAAATTTGAAGGGGAAGAGTGCCGTGGGAAATCACAGCCACCTATGGGGGTATGAGCCCCTTGTGGTTCGGCAGGGGGGATGAGAACATTTCACAAAGAGCGGCGAACGTCGCGCAGCAAGACAGAGATCACACGGGCAGTTTTACCCAGGTTTAGCCGCTGCGAGGCATAAAACCCTACTCCTGCTTTGTTTGATTGATGAGAGGACCGTGGTGGAGACACAATGCTCTTGCCCGACAGGGTTGCCTCAGGGTGAGAGCAACTATGCGTGTATGAATGTACAAGGGTCTGAATCCTTTCTATGGTTGCCACGGCCCTCCTTTTATAGATCAAGGGGTCACCACAATGGCAAATCAGTCATTGTGTACTAATTAGATAGCAAACAGTGCTATCATACCTAACTCTACAGACAGGGCAGAGCGCATTAAATGTGTTGCTTAGTGTCACAACATGGCATGCCCGGTAAGCCTTAGCGGGCTGTTCGGGCACCTTCTTTTCTGTCTGCTTGACACGTCTCTGGACGGGTGTCATTTGGAGGTGATTTGCTTCGGAACTGGCTGCCATGTGTCAAGAAACAAACACTTAGTCATTTGGGGGCTTGACACCGCACCGATTGATGACTTGCATCGCTATGAGGTGGAGCGGTTGAGCCCTGGCGGGGTGGTCCGCCCTCGGTGTTCCCGGCAAGTTTTCCAGGGTAGTCCTAAGACTTGTCTATGGAGCAACCTCGTCCTCGCCAGGCTCGCCTGCCTGGCAAGGGAGGCTTTCCCTTAGTGATATCTTGTTTCCTTTGGCTTGACTTAGCCTTCTTGATCCGCTCTCTGAGTCCTCAAAGAGCTATCTCTTCTGCTTGGTATGGTCGTGGATCTCGCAAACTTGTTCTTTGGCCTAATGCACGATCTAGGCAATAGACCCAGGGTTTGTCGCACCAACAGGAGCCCCCGGGCCTGGCCTGAACGTGTTGTCGGGGTCATCAGGGTAGGCCCTATCTAGTGCACACGCAAGAGGGTAGTAGTTTCTTTTCTTTTGAGATCTTCTTTGCTTCTTCATTAACCTGAGCCCAGGTCAGCTTCCGGTTCTCCCGGGCATCGCTTAACGCCAATTGCAGTGGGGAGATAATGGGCCACGATCTGTGGGGTACCCATGTTCCATGTTCACGGGGCGGTAACCGCCACCCCATTATGTTTCCCACTCCAAGGGCTTCTACCACGTGTATTGCATGCATAGCGCAAAGTTGGTGGCGGATGCGGAGGGCACGGGAATGAGCGCCACGGCAGAAAGCCAGGTGTCATGGATTGGTGCAGGGGGTCGGCCTTGATTCTTCGAGCCGTTAATGGTGAGGGGGAGCCGGGAGAGTCGAATGGGGCGGCTCTCTCCATGAAAAAATCTAGCCCCGTGCCCCACTCCCCTACAAAAGGGGATGCAGGGCGAGGCGTTTCTCCACACCTTCTTCTCGCTCCACTCCTGCAGCAGTCCTCTCCTATTATGGTGAGAGGTTGAAGGTTCGGCACCCTCCAGTGGCGACGACAATTTCTGCTCGACAACGTCTCCCTCCTTCCTTCAAAGATGCAGGGCGGAGCCCGCCAGGAGGGGAGGTGGGAGGGGGCGAGTTCGTGGTCGTCGTGGCGCCCGGGGCCGAGGACGATGGGGTGGCACTCTGACTGTGCCCCCACCGGTCGTCCCTCCCCTGATGGAAGGCCACGTCGGAGTCCAACCTCGGGAGTTCATCATCAGATGTACACACACAGCCGCCTCCATCTCCCCACTCCATTCGCAAGGGCGATGGTGCTCGAACAGCCGCGCGTGTTGAAACTGCACATGAGGGGCTTCGGGAATGGCGGCATGCGGGTGGATGTGGATTTCCCCGCACCTCATGGCATGTTCTTCCACCGTGGCTGGAAGACATTTGCACGCACCCATAGCTTGTGGGAAGGGCACGTCCTCCATTTTAAATTAATACAGGTCGAATTGCTTTCTGTCAAGGTCTTTGGGTGCTCGGGTGCTCGCTTAGGGTGTTGTGGGGAGAGTTCGACCGACGACAAAAGCTCCTCCTCGAGCGACAGCAACGAGGAGGACAGTGACGGCGATGACAACGACGTCGACCGGGAGGGCGACGACTCGGACTCTGGTTGAACACCAGCCGGACTGTCACCACCAGACGGCGGTACCACCATCTACACCTACATATCCTCTCCGACAAGGTGATTTGTTAGGGAGTTGGGTGCAGGTGCGAAGATGGCGCCCCCGGCTTCTCCAGCAGCCTTCCAGCTGGACCTCGGCAGACTTCCTCATGGGCTGCAGCTTCGTTCTCCTTGCCGCGTCCCGCTGGCCCTTGTGGTGGCGGTTGGGGGGTCATCTCCGCCGATCTGTTCACCATCACCTTCGCCCGCGCCCTCCCGCTCTCGCTAGGCTCGTTGTAAAAGGACCTTACGGGGTCAGGCTGGGCTTATTCCCAGGTGCTCCTTTTACCCTCTTCGCCTCCCGCCGCAGTGCCTAGGAGGAGAGAGACAAGAAAAGGGCATCACGGGGCACTTATCTTTTTTCAATCTAAAATGCGTAGGCACTTGCCAAACTTTAGTTTAAATTATGTAATCTTCACTACAAATGTTTGTGTTCTGTAAGATCTGTACTTGTTAATCAGCATATTAATGAAAAAGACAAACCTTGCCGGGTACTTCTGCATGTAACATGTCAACGCAGAGGTTAAATGCCTATATACATTCGAGTAAACAAGCTTTCCCTGGCAGGCTATCCTGCTGGTACCCTCAGTTCGCTGCCGTGGGGCTAGGCTTGCTAGGTGCAAATAACAAAGAGGGACCAGCCCCCCGCCAAACCTTTTTACCAAAGGCTAGTGTAACCATCCCAACAGAAGCAACGGTCGAGTCAAGGGATGGGAGCACCTAAGTTTCGAAAGTGGCGAGGTTTTCATATGCACAAGTTTCTACTTACAGAACACGTATGGATGTAAGAGAACTTATCTGTTTGGCTTGCCGGGGATCGAAATGTAGGCTTGTCTTCTCTTCTCTTCTTCACGATCAAGTCCATGGTAAGAGCCTACAACTCAGTGCAGATGAAAATGATGCCACATGCGTTCTTATCTACATGAACATGTTATGCTCATGATATGCTTATGCATGCAAGCAATTTGTCGGGGGCCCCCAGCGCTTCATTTATTTCCCTCTTGCTCAGGGTCTACGCCTGGCTTTGTACGAGGGCTTACATGCAACGTCGACAAGGCCTGTACAAAAGGATGGCTGCCGGGTAGGGCCCGATAGCCGCGCCTTACGGGTAGAACGTACTGAGATGCTCAATGTTCCATGAGTTTTGCAACTGAATGCCATCCCCGGTCTCCAGATGGATTGCGCCAGGTCTGGTGACTCATACTACCCGGTAAGGGCCTTCCCACTTTAGCGTCAACTTGTTTGAACCCTTGGCGGACTGAATGCGCCTAGTGACAAGGTCGCCTTCCTCAAAACTCTGGGCATGAACCCTGTGGCTGTGATAGCGACGCAGGGCTTGCTAGTACCATGCAGCACGCGTAGCAGCCCAGAGATGGTTCTCCTCAAGTAGCACAGCATCGTAATACTGGTGCCGTTCTTGCGCTACTTCATAGTAGGCAAGTAGTCGAGGTGACCCGTAAATGAGTTCCATGGGGATAACTGCTTCTCCCCCATAGTCCAGGGAGAAGGGAGTATGCCCGATAGCTCGACTTGGTGTCATTTTGGGGGACCAAAGAACCGCCAGCAGCTCATCGATCCATCGTCTGCCATACTTCCGCAGCTTATCGAAGGTTCTTGTCTTGAGTCCTCGCAGCACTTCGGCGTTTGCCCTCTCAGCTTGCCCATTGTTCCTTGGATGGGCAAGAAAGGGAAATGAGATTTTGCTTCCGAGGGCGTGAACATATTGCATCAAGACGCGGCTCGTGAATTGGGTGCCATTGTTGGTCATGATTCGGGCGGGTGTCAGTGTCAAAACCGGCGGATCTCGGGTAGAGGGTCCCGAACTGTGCGTCTAAGGTTGATGGTAACAGGAGACAGGGGACACGATGTTTACCCAGGTTCGGGCCCTCTCTATGGAGGCAATACCCTACTTCCTGCTTGATTGATCTTGATGAATATGAGTATTACAAGAGTTGATCTACCACGAGATCATAATGGCTAAACCCTAGAAGTCTAGCATGTATGACTATGGTAATGAGTATATCCCCCCTCCGGACTAGGTCCTATGGTTTATATAGACACCAGGAGGATCTAGGGTTACACAAGGTCGGTCACTACAAGAAATATGTCAACTTGTGACCTTGACTATTGGTCACTGAAAGGTCATTATTTTTCATTTGCGACCTTTTTGTGACCAAAAACAAAAGGTTAAAAGCTAGCGGTCATAAACTGAAATTAACGACCTTCTCTATGAGAAGGTCGTAGACGTTTACGACCGAAACAGAAGGTCGTTGAACCCATGACCTTTTGTTTTGGTCACTAGCTGTCTGCCCAGGCCACGTCCGATCCGACGTGGCAAAATTGCGACGAATTGAAAAGGTCGTTGACAAGATTCAGCCCGGTCCGATTAGGTGTTTTACATGGGCCGAGCCCAACAATTCAGCCTTTCTATATTTTTTCCTGTCAATTTTTGGTCGACTTCATGGGCCAAGCCCAACATTGCAGCCTTTCTATCTTTTTTTTAAATGAGTCCAGCCCAATGTTTTCCAGGTTTTTCTTTCCTGGGCCTTGGCCTTTCCACATTCATCTATTTTTGTTTTACTTTTTTACCCAAAATATTTGTCCAATATAATTCGATCCTTGGCCTCTTTAAGGTCCAGCTCCGGCCCATTTAACAAACATTTTTGAACCAGTTTGAATAACAATATGAATCAAGTTACCATGAATTAGCTGAATATTACGGAAATATCTCAGAACACACATTCTACAAATTTCCATCACATATGTATATTATAAAGATCCAAGCAACCAACGACATGTTGTAGTCAAGCATTCAGGTGCTGGAATACTCCAGAACAGGAAAAATAAATAGAACAAGCCTATCTAGTGCTTCATGACGAGAAAACATTGTAATCTGCTTCTTCAAGTACTGCTTCTTCCTTTTGCAAAACATCTTGACATTCAAAAGAGAACAAGAAATATGTCACTAATAGAAGAAATATTACGCGAATACTTTTAAAATAAAAACTAAAGACACACCAGTATTTTATCATTTACTTATTATTATTTTACCAAGATCATTCTACTTATCTGAAATAGGCATATTCGTCAAAACTGGGAATTGAATTGGCACATATGACAAACTTACCAAGAAATAACCATTGAATGTTTCACATACACGACAAGGTTTAAAAAGAATCATTCAAAGTTACAGCAGATCAAAGTTCCATATGAGTATAAGGAACAATACTCATATTCGATCAATAAGCAACTATGTCAAAATTATTTCAGATTTACTAATGTGTGTGTCAAATGATACATGCATCAAGCAGAAGGCCATCAAGCATCATGCCCTTATCTATTCAACAAGACAAGAACATACCTGACTTTGTGTTGATATGATGGATGGTTCTGCAGCTGAACATCAGTCCGCATCATCGTTGATGATGGACGCCGCATGTACTTGTCCATTTAGAAGTATAACATGCAAAATGTTACACAAGCAGGTATTAGCATAAAGTAGGCTTCTATAGTACATGTAAACTTTAGATATGAAGGACCAAGAGTTCTGGAAGCAACAAATCTGGCATGGATAAACCAGGACATGATGAAACAAATTATTCCTTGTGCATTTAAACAGGGATATGGTGTCCACTTCATACTACCACGCCATCATCAGGATTAAAACAACACATTGATACTCAAAGTGCTGGATGAGATAAATATCGATTGAAACCAATCAGAGCAGGGAGCAAAATAGATCCTCTATTTAATTGTCATAAGAATAGAAGCCGAAGGACAAAGATGAAGCACCCTAAGCTCAGTTTGCTAGCACACAGGCCATAAAAATCGGTTCAACATTCAACAAGCACGACTCTAATCTTAATGTTGTGTGGAAACAAGACAAGAATTGTACAAGTTTAGTACTGTACATAGCAATGAGCATAACTTCAATACTGCACAGCAAATTTAGTCAGTTATCAAATCACCTTGTGGCTATACCACATGCTGACATCAATCACACACAACTGTTCTAGATTGAATCCCCACACACCGCTTATATAAACCGAACCACTATACAGACAGATCACATTGCTTTCCCAGATGACAAAATGCAAGACACAATCACGGATAAATCCACGGGTAGACACCTAAGCAGGAGAATCACCACCCGTAGCTTGCCTATCTGCAACTTGTTGAACACATCCAGGAGAATCCTGTAGTTCTGGATCATGTCGTACTCCGTCTTTGCATCGAAATTCACCTGCAAAACACCCCAAAATGAGCATCGCATCACAGCCATCTAAGCCAAGCCGCCTAAGCGCAACGCTCCAGAACAAATCAATCAGGCCAGAACGCCTCCTAACCTTGTGCATCAGCACCAATCCAGGGTGAACTATGTCCAGCAGCTGGCATTGCACCGCCCCCGACGCCGCCTGCGGACTTGATGATCCAGGCCCCCACGACGACCACGTCATGATCCATGCGGAGCTCCACCTCCTGCACGTCTGATCCGTGCTCTAGTGGAGGCTCGGGCTCCACCCTCGAATCCAGCGGCGCCTGCAGAAAGATAGAGAGAGATTGAGTGAGTCAAACAGAGAGAGGGGACAGGTCCAATATACTAGTTATCATGGTCTATTAGCATTTGCAACAGACTAGCAAAATGCATTACCATTTTTGTTAATAAATATGCATCATGTTCAGGTACTGGTCATGCTATTGAAGCTGATCATTGTGACTAACACCAGCATGGTGCACGATTCCAGCAAATGCTGATTGACCAGTCACCTAGATCGGTATTGATTAACATTAACCAGATAAAAAATGTATAATGTGCATGCATGGCAGTAACAGTCTTGCATATAATGTTTACTTCACAAACATTTTTAGCTTAAAAATAGAAGCAAATTATGGGCTATTCTGTCAATCATGATAAAATGATTGATCATGCCCCCAAAATACGTTTGAGTGGCAGGACACAGCATAGGACAGGCCACTCCATAATTGAAATACTGAACTGGGTTGTTAGAGCTAACTGTAGTGAGACTAGCAGAACGACAAACAAGACGAAAATATAAATACAAGGCCAACTGAAACCTGGGTTTAGTACACAGGTACAGTTTAAAAGCAAATCAGATCAACTATAAAATCATGCACCTGGGTTTTACTTATCAACGTTTTTCACTTTCCATTTATACAACACAACAGCTAAATTGATTAGAGAAGTTCAGAGAGAGATTTGAGAAATCTAAATTAGAGAAAACTTCAGTTCTGCTCTCTCATTGGGATGACTGGATGCCGTCATTTGCTCATTGGACAACTCTCTCTAGCTGCGAGATAGTATTTTTTTGCTCCTCTTCTCTACTGTGCATGCAGTGCAGGTATGGTAGGTCAGGGCCACCCAGCTAGCTAAGTTCGACATTGCTCAGTTGGAGAAGCATTACATTTACGTGGTGGTGGCTAGCTGGCAATCATGGCTGCAAGCTCATGCTGGCAGTGTGCGTGCACATCTCCCTGCTGGAACCAACCCAACCCAAACGAAACAATAGTAGCAAACCACACATGTACCAGTAAACTTGAGTATGAAATAGTTTCTCGCCGAAAGAAACTACCAAAGCATTTCCAAGAATTTCAAAGAAACCGCCTCAAGTCGATTCAACCACTTCACAATGAGGTCGCCGTCGCCTACTTACTGGTCTCGAGGTTGCCTTCGCCGCTCATCACTGGCAGTCTCCGGCCGCTCTTCGTCGCCACTTGCGCCACCCATGCGCTCGCTGGTCGCTGGCTGCGCCTTCCGCTCCCTGCTCGTGGATTGGCGGAACCAGAGGTGCCTGAAGCAAATGGCAAAGTGCAGTTATGCAGGAGATCCAATTTATAGTACCTAATCATTCAGAGCTTTGACTGGGTGTTTGTTCTTTTAGCAATTTTTTTGCTATAATCCAAAGTTATGGACATGCTTTATTGGTACGAGGAAAGCAGGATCGATGTATATCAGAACTTGCTGTACTTTCTGTATCAAGGAATGAAATTATGTGGTTTGGAAGCGTTTTTGGAAAACTGCAGTGTTCAGGATTCAACTGGCTTCCAGAATTATAGAACTGAGGCTGTGAGTGGAACTAGGATAAATTAATAAGATTTAACAATTGCTTCCAGATTCTACTTACTCTCTACTGAATTACAGGAAATTACTACTCCAATAAGTAACAACTCCCTAACTCCGTCTAGAAGTTGGACACCGACTCTCAGTTATACTGATTCAGTCATAGCTTACATTTAGCTACTTTCAGAAATCAAATCATCATCCAAACGCAAACTGTGTGGCACAGATTTCACGTACCATGTACACATATGGATCCGGGCGGCCACCAGTGCCCGCACGACGCAACCCTCTCTTCTGCTTCAGCAACCTGCGAATTCCAAACAGAGAGTCAGCCAACAAATTTCAAAACACATCTTCAGAGATGATAGTTGGATTAGCGGAAGTGCCCTACTCACCAGCGCACAGCCTTGCTAGTAACAGCGTTGTCGCCAATGGCGGCGTGGATGGCCGTCTCTGTGACCGGTGCCGCCTTGGACCACGAGAGCGACTTCATGATCGGGTCCGCCCTCTGCACCAGACTCTCACAGCTGCCGCTCGCCAGCGGAGGTCGGCGGCATCTCCCCGACTTGGCCGTCGACCGGGAGGACGCGGCTCCTGTGATGGTGCTCCCCAGCTGGCCACCACGCTCCCCCTCTCGCTCTCCTCCCCCTCCTCGTAGTTGTTGATCTCGATCCAAATTCCCTTCCGCCTCTTCATCGACTCACCCTGGAACAGCTTCCTAGTCGCCTGCGCCAGCACCTAGAGCCAACGACCAGAACCATCGATCAGCGCATCACCGCAGAAGACGGACATGATGGACAAACCGCGAACTAGCAGGCGAGGAGGTTGGTTACCTTGGCGTCGATGCGGCGGAGGGAGGCGATGACGGCGAGCACGTGGAGGGGGTCAATGGAGAGCAGCAGGAGGCGAGGATGTGCATGCACGGGCAGCAGAGGGGCTCGCCGGTGGCTCACCGAGGGAGAGATCCAAGAGGGGATGGGGAGGGAGGTGGCGGCGCTATCTGGAAGGCGAGGATGAGCGGGTGGTGGCGCGCGGGCGCTGGCAGCGAGATCGGCTGAATCGGGGGCGGGAGGTAGGTGGCGGCTGTGAGGAGTGCATCTGAATCGGGGGAGAGAGGGGAGAGGAGTGGAGTTAGGGTTTGGGTGCGGCGCCGAGAGAGGGGGCGAGGGAGGAGGGGTGCGATGGGATCTGAGCTAGGGTTTGGGCTTCGGGTGGGGGTATCTCTTTTTTATTTATTTTTTCTGTACATAGATGGATGGACGGATGTGGGATGGAGAGATGGATGGATGGATGGGTGCCATGTCATCGATCCGTGGGACAAGTTCTGATTGGTTCGGAAAATCATTGATTTAAGAGTACTGAATTTGTTTGAAGTAGCTATCAAAAATATTTTCTAGAAGGGCATCACACAAATTTTCACAAGAGTTAGACCACATTTTATGGATAAGGACCAATTTGTATGCATATCTGATCTTTCTAGCTAGCAAAAATGGTTTTTTTCTGTGAAGACCCTACCAAATATTAGTTGGAGAATTGGACTCCATCAATTTTCTAAAATACTAGTCCATATTTAATATACAATTGACCAAATGGTTGGGTGTCAAAAGCTTTGATCCACCTCCCGTGAAAAAGACAAATTTCCGTCGGTTCAGTTGGAAGCGGGTCAATTTGAACTGTAGCTGCCTCATAGTTTGCTCTCTATTTTTTCCAAAAATCATTTCTAGGTACATAACTATCTATTTAATAAGAGAAACATCAAAAGGATTCCAAGATTCAACAACTAGCTAGGAACGGTCAAGCCCGTCGTTTTGACCGCATTTTGAAACGGGCATAAAAAATTCAAAAAAAAATTGGAAAACCTTCGCATTGTGTCATCATATGTGACCAAGTTTCCAGGAAAAATAATAAACTTGTAAAAGGGCAATTATTTTAAAAAAGTGTTCTCAGAAATGAGCTATCATGCCTGAAGATTCATGGCTTTCAAGCGAGATGATCAATCTTATGGCCATATTCATGGCATAGTTTGTTAAAATGATCTCATATTGTGCAAAATGGTGCATCTTGCTATTCCAAACAATGTTGCCTAAGGGAGTTTTCATTTTCTTTGGACGAAAAATCAATTTTCAATTTTCTGAGTGCCCGAAATGAGGTTTTTTTGTGAAGAACCTACCAAATAATTGTTGCAAAGTTGGACCAAATCATTTTTATAAAATACTAGGCCATATTTAATTCACAATTGACCAAATGGTTGGGCGTAAAAAGTTTTGATCCACCTCTGGTGAAAAAGACAAATTTCCGCCGATCAGTAGGAAGCGGGTCAAATTTGAACTGTGGATGCCTCATAGTTTTCTCTTTATTTTTTCCAAAAATCATTTCTAGGTACATAAGTATCTATTTAATAAGAGAAACACCAAAAAAATTCCAAGATTCAACCACTAGCAAGGAACGGTCATGCCCGCCGTTTTGACCGCATTTTGAAACGGGCATAAAAAATTCAAAAAAATCAAAAAATTGGGAAACCTTCGCATTGTGTCATTATATGTGGCCAAGTTCCTAGGAAAAATAACAAACTTGTAATACGGCAATTATTTTAAAAAAGTGTTCTCAGAAACGAGCTATTACGTGTGGAGATCAGTGGCTTTCAAGCTAAATGATCAATCTTATGGCCGCATTCATGGCATAGTTTGTTCAAATGATCTCATATTGTGCACAAGGGTGCATATTGGAATGGCAAACAATGTTGCCTAAGGAATTTTTCATTTTCTTTGGACGAAAAAACAATTTTCCATTTTTCGAGTGCCCAAAAGGAGGTTTTTTTTGTGAAGGACCTCCCAAATAATTGTTGAAAAATTGGACCAAATCAATTTTCTAAAATACTAGGACATATTTAATGCACAATTGACAAAATGGTTGGGTGTAAAAAGTTTTGATCCACCTCTCGTGAAAAAGACAAATTTCCGCCGATTCAACTAGAAGCGGGTCAAATTTGAACTGCAGCTGCCTCATAGTTTGCTATTTATTTTTTCCAAAAATCATTTCTAGTTACATAAGTACCTATTTAATCATAAATACATGGTTTGGTGGTGATACATCGACGTTTGGGCGGTGGCCGAGGGCCCCAACTCTAGAGCGCGTAAACTCGCATGCCCGCCGCGTGGTCACCGTGTGACCGTGGCGGTGCCATGTGTTCTGGGTGGCCTAGGCATGTCTAGTGGGTTGGGCACTCCCGAGGTAGGTGCCAGGAAGAAAATTACAACACAAGATTCTCACGAGGAGACCGATCGATGCTCAAACATGAATTAGTAGGCAAGTGTTTGATTAGCGGTACGGGAAATGTACATGGCTAATGGGCGTGAGTTTTGGCTGAGGATGATCAGTTACTAAGAAGACCGCCTTCACAAATTTTCAGCTGAAAAGGAGGAGCCTAGGTGGTACTTGTTGTGCAAAGTACCACACTGGACATAAATACAAATGTTGAAGCTGGGATCAAAATAATGAAAGGATTGAGCTGGCATTTGGTGGAGCATGGTTATTTGGGCATAGAAAAGCACCGTAGAAAATGGATACTATTTGGACATGCCAAAGTGGTACTTCCTTCACAAAGTGTTGTTCTGAACAAAATAGGAAAATGAATATTGTTGAATTATTTTTGAACTAGGAAAGGAAGTTTTTTTTTACAAATTTGACGAAGATATGACCCAAAGAATTTATGAGATTTTTTTGGGAATTTTGGGAATGACAGAAATATAGGTTGCTTCACAACCTGGGGCAAAAATTGCCACATGGACATGACACATAGGCAAAACTGATGAGGTGGCGCCTAGTCATAGCAACCCACCACAATTTACAAGGTTATGACCATCTATATTGGTCGTGATCAGCTAGAAATAAGGCAGCGGACCAGTGCTATCTGCTTTATGACCATTTCGTGTAAGGAAATTACGACCTTTCGGACCAAAATGGTCGTTATAGTTTAGGGTTTGGAGCCCCCCAAACAGCTTTTGACCAATTGGTCTGAAATGGTCATAGATCTATGACTAATTCTTCCAGGGTCACTGACAGAAGGTCACTAGTTGACATATTTCTTGTAGTGGGTTACATGGAAAGGAATCTACATATTTGGACGCCAAGCTTGCCTTCTACACCAAGGAGTGTCCCATCCGGACACGGGTGCAGTCTTCGGTCTTTGTATCTTCACAGGCCATCAGTCCGGCCCATGGCTAACAGGCCGGACGCCCGAGCACCCCTTAGTCCAGGACTCCCTCAGTAGCCCCCAAACCAGGCTTCAATGACGAGGTGTTCGGCGTGCAAATTGTCTTCGGCATTGCAAGGCGGGTTCCTCCTTCGACGGTCTCCAAGTAATGTATTCGGCTTTTAATTCAATGCCGTACCCCTCGGCTTCTGTGCATCAATGACTTCCACTTCCACGTGTTGGGCGAATGCGGGCGGTCAGGGTATTTTTTGCAAATAACACCCTGGCCATGCAAGAAAGAGCGTCTATTTAAAGAGATTGGGTCTCAGATCCATTCGGCACCACACGGAGAAAATCCTCAGAGATTGCCAGGAAAGGCCGTTCTAATATGGCTAGCCTTCCTAGTTCCTCCTCTTGTTCCGACCCAGAGAAAGGCGAGTGGAGAGGTGCTCTGTGTCCCACAGTCAATTGGCGAAGTTGCAAACGCAGGGATTTCTCCCCCCCGCGGATCTGGTCCCTGTTCGAGCAGGGCTGGCTTCTTTCAACGGCAAAACCCAGGCGGACGATTTCCCCAATCCATCTGCGGGGGAACGAGTGTGCTTCGTCCCCTATCTGTTGAGGGGCGTGGGATTTCCAATTCACCCATTCCTCCGAGGGCTTCTGGAGTATTATGGCCTCCAGCTGCACAATTTTACCCCAACCTCCATCCTGCACATTGCGGGTTATGTCGCTTTATGCGAACTGTTCCTAGGCTGTGAGGCCCATTTTGATCTGTGGAGAAAGTTGTTTTGTCTTGTCCCGCGCAACCACGAGGGATCGAAATTTGAAGTGGGCGGGGCCGGAATATGGCGCATTGCTCAGACCGGATACCTATCCGGCACACCGAAGAAAGCTTCCGAAGAGTGGACCTCTGAATGGTTTTACATTGATGACGTCGTACTTACAGATCCAGTACGGAGGGGTCTCCCCGAGTTTACAAGTGTTCCTCTGAAGAAACGCCACAGCTGGCACCCTCGGAGCCTCGAGGAGGAAGATAGTGCGGAAGTTCGCCAACTCCTGAGCAAGATCAGGACGCTCGCCCAATCCAGATATAGGATAGTTGAAGTAATGGCGACCTCCATAGTGCGGGGGGTCCAGCCACTCCAATACAGAGGACTTCCTATGTGGAACTACAATGGGGAAGATGACGCCTCCCGCTGCGGCAGGAAAGGTCCGGACACCCCTGCCGCCCTAGCCAAAATATTGGCCGAACTGTTCAAGGGTGAGGAAGAGGAGTTCCTGCGCATCACACACAGAGAAGGATATTCCATGTACAATCCTCCTAGCTGGGTAAGCCCCCAGCTCTTCTGCTCTACTCATTTTGCTCCCTGTTTAACGAATAACAACCTACCCATTGATAACAGCACTAGTGAAAGATCTCTGAAGGGCTTTACAGCCCCGCCCCGCAGCCCGAGGGCCACAATCAGGACCTTGACCCCGGATTCGAAGAGGATCCAGACATATTCGTGGTGCTCGAGAATGGCGTGTTTTACCAGGCGAGCTACGATGGCACCGAAGTGGCCATCATCGTTGATTACCCTGGTCTTCTCCCCGGTTCACATGTAAGTAGTCAGGAGACATCTCCCCCGAAAGGGTGCCCTCTTTCCGCCTCACCCACCGCACTGTCTCGTGCTTTGAAGGGGAGGCGTTCGACATACCGTGCTACTCCAGGAGCGACTCCGAGGAGAGCGGCTCCCGCACCGGGCAAGCCTTCGAAGAGGAAAGCAAACGAAGACACGGGCGAGCCCTCGTCAAAGAGGTATGGGTTTGCAAATATGTTATTTAATAGTCACATCCAACTGTGCCTTTCATGTTCGTCCTGTATCAGGAAAAGAGTCCGCCGGATTCTGTCCGGGGGTCCAGGCAGTAATACTCCCAACAGCCAGGATCCAGCCCCAGCCGAGGGGACGGGGGTCGATACGGGAGTGACGCCAGACTGTCCTTCGGCCAAGGGCTCGGAAAACATGTCCGTCACCAACTAGGAAGTGGAGAGCGCCATGAATCATCGGTGCCGGAGGGCCATGTTACGAAACCCCCGCTGTTCGAAAGAGGCGTTTAATGCCTTCAGCTTGGCTGATTCATACATCCGAGCTGCTCGAGATGGGCTTAGCGGAGCCACAAAGCAGCATTTAAAAGATGTGCAGGTAAGTTTACTGTGACTCAGTATGATAACCATATGCCAGTAGCCCCCGAGACTTAAAGTAGTTGGGACAACTGATTTGAGGAAGGCGTCCAAGAGGCTGCATAATCAGGTTCTTTCGGAGAAGAACGACTTGCTGGCCTAAGAGCTAGAAAAGTGCCGGATGCAGTTAAACGCAGTGGCCGCCGAACTGGAAAAATTCAAGGAGGCGTCCTCCGGTAATATTTCCCTCCATCGAGAAACAGTTATTGTATAGTGACTGTGCTAACATCGCGGCTTTATCTCATAACAGGATCATCGGATCAACTGGAGGAAAAAGAGTCAAAAAGACTGCATGCCGCAGGCGAGCGGGTGTTGGCCCGAGTCAGACAGGAGAAAAACAAACTCCAAGATTCATATACCAACCTGGGCGAAGAACTGAAAGACATGCGAGCTCAGCTAGCCGACTCCGTGAAGGAGAACAAAAAGCTGCGAGGTGGCATATTTAGTACGTGGCCGAATTTACCTTATAATAGTTTGGAGGTATAAGTAGCTGATATAGCTATGATTGCAGGTATGCTGATAGGCCGCCCCGAAGAGGAGGTGTCCGGATCATCAAGTGATCTTCTGCAAGGGCTGTCGCAATTGCACGAGCAGGCTCGGCAAGCAATGCGGAGTGTAGCCAAGGCCTTATTGCCATCCGCCTCCCCTCCAAGGAGTATGGAGGAGCTTGTAGAGCTGTTCAAGGGAGCGCGGCGGCGTATCCGACTATGTAAGATATCAGCCTGCCGAGAGGGTGCGCGAGAGGCCTGGGCCATGGTGAAAACGCGGTACACCAGGCTCGATCCAAATCACATGGCCCGGGTCGGACCGCTAGGGTCAAATGGGGAAGAAATTCCCGTTAGTTTAGTATATAACCAAGTAGAAATAGCCGCCTAGTATTCCCAGCAGGATTGTAAGTTAGATAGCCTGCTGGACGGCATAGAGGAGGAAGTTTTTGAGTCCAAGTGACTGTGTACTTTCCTTTTCATATGTAACTCTAGCTGAATTGTAAAACGATTGTCATGGCGGACCTTTTCGCTTCAACCTCTCGACCCGAAGGTGCGGAGTGTTTCAGAATAGCAAAACGGCCGAGTAGACCGGGTATGCATGGAAACCAGGCGTAGGGGTCATAGTTGCTTGAACAGGCAATTATCCGGCTAGTTATGTTATATTACATTAAGAGTGTAAGAAACATCTTCCAGAGAGAATAGTTCTGTTAAGGGTTCCTTTCCCTGGGTGTGCATGCATCGATGTGCATGTCCGAACTGTGATGAAGAAATCACAATGTGTATAGCTTCTGGGGGTTCACGATGGGACGAATGCAAAAACGTCTTTAGTTCACCGACCAAATATTCCCTTAAGAACGCTAGCTTTCGGCTTCACCCAGTCTGAGGTACACATCCGGATGACCCGGCAGTAAGAATCATAGAGGTGCTCCCTTTATGCCCTAGCCGAACTAACGGGAACGTAGGGCATAAGCACAGGAGCCAGGCAACCCAGTTTGGCCAAAACTTAAGTCATATCGATGCATATAATGGCGAAGAAAAGGTACATATGGTAGAAAACACATATGTGAAGAGCTTGATGCTCGAAAAATAATAATAGCAAGCTTCTGTCCAAGAAGCCCCCAGGTATAATAGACGTAGATACTTCAAGATGTATGCGTCGGGGGTGCACGGTCTAACCGCACGAAAGCTTTTAGAGCTAAAGAGAAAAAATGAAAAGAGAGAGAAAAAATAACGGGAACAATAGGGGGAAGGAGACGAACAAAGATTTCGGCGCTAGGCATAAAATCTTCGGAGTCTGGCCGCATTCCAGGGGTTCGGCTCTAGTCGATTGTCTCACGCATCATGCAGGTGGTACGCCCCTCCGGTGAGAACTTCGTCGATGATGAAGGGACCCTCCCACTTGGACTTGAGTTTGTCCTTTTTCTTCTCCGGCAAGCATAGAACGAGTTCACCGACATTGTAAGTTTTGGCCCGCACCTCTTTGCTTTGATACCTGCGAGCCTACTGTTGATAAAATGCGGAACGGGCTTTTGCGACGTCGCGCTTTTCCTCCAGGGCATCTAAGTTGTCCTACCGATCGAGCTCGGCCTCTCTCTCTTCGTACATGCGCACTCGAGGTGAGTCATGAATAATGTCGCAAGGCAGTACTGCCTCTGCGACGTACACCATGAAGAAAGGTGTGTATCCGGTAGTGCGATTGGGCGTGGTCCGCAGCCCCCAGAGTACGGAGTCGAGCTCCTCAACCCAGTGCTTGTTTGATTCTCTCAAAGACCGCACTAGTCTAGGCTTAATGCCACTCATAATAAGACCATTGGCTCTTTCGACTTGACCGTTTGTCTGTGGATGCTAGACAGAGGCGTAATCGAGCTTGATGCCCAGATTAGTGCACCAGGTTTACACTTTATCGGCTGTGAAGTTGGAGCCGTTATCAGTGTGATGCCTTGTGGAACACGATAACGGTGTACGACGCTGGATATAAAGTCTATTACTGGCCCGGCCTCGGCCGTTTTAACTGGTTTGGCCTCTATCCACTTGGTGAATTTATCCACCATGACCAGCAGATATTTTTTCTTATGGCTTCCTCCTTTAAGGGGTCCAACGATATCCAGTCCCCAGATGGCAAAAGGCCAAGTGATGGGATTGTTTGTAGGGCGGTGGGGGCATATGGCTTTTGTTGGCGAAGAGTTGGCATCCAACGCAACGTTGGACAAGGTCCTGTACATCCGCTCGGGCCGTCGGCCTGTACGGAAGGCCTTGCTAACAAGGGCCCAAGTTGTGGCGTGGTGCCCGCCGAGACTGGCATGAATCTCAGCCAGAAGCTGCCACCCCTCCTCCTCGGAGATACATCTTTGAAGGACTCCGGTGGCGCTTTTCTTACAGAGCTCTCCGTCGTGAACCTTGTAGGCCTTCAAACGCCAAACAATGTGGCGGGCCTCATTCTGATACTCAGGAAGTTCCTTCCTGTTAAGGTAGGCCAGGAAAGGTTCGGTCCATGGGGCAATGACTGCCATGATGAGATGCGCCGACGGTATTATTTTGGTGGCTGAGCCTCCGATGATATCGGTCTGTTCGGAATCTGGGGTTATCTTCGGATCCGGACTGGTGTTGCCGTTTTAACCCTGCCACACCATGGATGGCTTAAAAAACCTTTCCATAAAGATATTAGGTGGGACGGGGTCGCGCTTAGCGCCGATATGAGCAAGAACGTCCGCCGCTTGATTACTTTCTCGAGCCACATGATGGAACTCGAGCCCCTCGAACCGAGCCGACATTTTTATGACGGCATTATGATAAGCTGCCATCTTCAGATCTTTGCCATCGAAGTCTCCATTTATTTGGGATATTGCAAGGTTTGAGTCCCCGCGCACTTCCAGGCATTGTATGCCCATGGAGACAGCCATCCGGAGACCATGCAATAAGGCCTCGTATTCGGCTACGTTGTTGGAGTCTGTGTATAGTATTTGGAGTACGTACTGAACGACGTCTCCAGTAGGGGACGTTAAAACGACACCCGCTCCTAGCCCTGCCAGCATTTTGGAGCCATCGAAATACATAACCCAATTGGAATATGTGTCGTACTCTTTAGGGAGTTCGGCCTCTGTCCATTCGGCGACGAAGTTAGCCAGTACTTGGGATTTAATGGCTCGACATGGTTTGTATATAATATCCAATGGAAGGAGCTCAATGGCCCTTTTGGCAATCCGACCCGTGGCATCGCGGTTGTTTATTATGTCGTTGGGTGGTACTTCGGAAGCCACCATGATCGAACACTCCTGGAAGTAGTACCGTAGCTTTCGGGATGCCAAAAAGAGCGCGTATGCTATCTTTTGATAATGGGGGTACCGGGATTTGCATGGTGTAAGGACAGTGGACACGTAGTATACTAGCTTCTGGAGCGGGAATTTGTGTCCATCTTGTTCTAGTTCAACGACGAGCACGGCGCTCACCACCTGATGTGTTGCCGATATGTATAATAACATGGGTTCGCCGACGTTTTGCGTGCCCAGGATTGGTTTGCTCGCTAGAAGGGTTTTTATTTCCCAGGATTGGTTTGCCGTGTCCGTCCACTCGAAGTGATCGGTTCACCGTAAAAGGCGATAGAGTGGCAGTGCCTTTTCTCCCAATCTGGAGATGAAGCGGCTTAGAGCTGCCATGCAACACGCGAGTTTTTGGACTTGTTTGAGGTCCGTTGGCGTGGCCAATTGAGACAGAGCTCAAATTTTGGCTGGATTTGCTTCAATTCCTCTATTGGAAATGATGAAGCCCAACAGTTTTCCTGTGGGGACGCCGAAAACACACTTTTCTGGATTGAGCATAATGTCATACGCGCGCAGGTTGTCGAATGTGAGACGTAAATCGTCTATTAGTTTTTCAATGTGCCTAGTTTGGATGACGACGTTGTACACATAGGCTTCAACTGTCTTGCCGATCTGTTTCTCCAGGCATGTTTGAATCATGCGTTGGTGGCACTCTGCTCAGCAGGCTTTGGTGGACTGATGGGAGAACCGTGGTGGAGACGCAACACTCTAGCTCAGCAGGCTTTCCTCGTGGTGAGAGCAACAACGCGCGTATGAGTGTACAAGGGTCCGAATCCTTTCTATGCTTGCCACAGCCCTCCTTTTATAGATCAAGGGGTCACGACAATGGCAAATCAGTCATTGTCTACTAATTAGATAGCAAACAGTTTTATCATACCTAACTCCGCAGACATGGTAGAACACATTAAATGAACTGCTTAGTGTCACATCATTGCATGCCCCACAAGCCTTAACGGGCTATTCAGCCACCTTGTCTGTCTAATTGACACATCTCTGGACGGGTGTCATTTGGAGGTGATTTCCTTCGGAAGTGGCTAGCATGTGTCAAGAAACACCCACTTAGTCACTTGGGGGCTTAGCACCGCACTGATCGATGACTTCGTCGATGTGAGGTGGAGCGGAGGAGCCTTGGCTGGGTGGTCCGCCCTCGATGTTCCCGGCAAGCTTGCCGGGGTAGTCCCGAGACTTGTCTCTCGAGCAACCTCGTCCTTGCCAGGCTCGCCTGCCCGAAAAGGGAGGCTTTACCTTACTGATATCTTGTTTCCTTTGGCTTGACTTGGACTTCTTGATCGGCCATCTGACTCCTCAAAGAGCTATCTCTTCTGCTTGGTCTGATCTTGGATGACGCAAACTTGTTCTTAGGCCTATGCACAGTTTGGGCAATAGACCTAGGGTTTGTTGCACCGACAAAGAGGAGCGGAATAAAAACACCAACGTCACGATTCCTCACCAGAGCGACGAAGGGGATAAGAAGTAAAAAGAGTTCCTACTCTCCGATATAACTAGACTCCGAAACTGGTTTTTTTTCTGGACTCAACAACGGCCAAACTACGATCAATCAGGGGGCTCCTATGGTCAGTCGCGGCTCTGATACCAACTTGTCACGCCCAATGTGCGATCCTATCCGAGAGGAACTCGAGGGTCCCAACAAGGATAGAGCCGCATATTGAAGACACTTTTGCAAGGTGGATATCATTACATATTACCATATACAACACAAATGGGGATACATCCAAAGGCGTACAATCGCCATATGAATACATCAAAGATCACACAGAAGAGCCACATCCGACTACGGATGAAAACAAACGAAAAACACGAACGACATCCACCCTACTATCATAGGCTGCCAACTAGGAACCTATCCCTTGATCGAAGTAGAAGGAGAACTCCAAACAAGCAAGCATCGCTCTCATGTAAGATCATCGCAATACCTATAACTGCATCTGATGTTGTAGTAATCTGTGAGCCACGAGGACTCGGCAATCCCATTACGATGGTATCAAGACTAGCAAAGCTTAATGGGTATGGAATGGATAAGTGGTGAGGTTGCAACAACACTAAGCATTGTATGCTGGCTAACCACGAGTACAAGAGTAAGAAGAGTAAATATGCATAGTTGTCGCAATTAGTAATGATCAATAAGTGATCCTGATCAACTTACGAGTCAAACATAATCCCACCGTGTTCTCTTCCCAAACTTCCTCGAAAAATGACGATCACGGTTACGCACGCGGTTGGTGTATTTTAATTCGGATCTGGTGTCAAGTTATCTACAACCGGATATTATAAATTTCCAATCTGCCACCCAACTGCGGGCACGGCTTCCGAAAATATTTAACCCTGCAGGGGTGTTCCAACCTGGCCCATCACAAGCCAACACAAGCTACCATGGAAATACCTCAACCTCAAGAAAATCCGATAAACCTCGAGTCAGCCCAACGTATCCTTGGAATCTCAGTGCACAAGACATTTCGACAATGGTAACACAAGTCCAGCAAGACCTCCCGACGTGTCGACACCTTGATAGGAGCCGTGTGTATCTCATTCTCAGGACACAACCGGATGAGCTAAGCTTACAGTAACTAATGTCCCGAGTTGCCCCAGGTAGCCCGCAGGATGCTCTAGTTTGGACCAGCACCATCAGCATTGGGCCACCTCTATTATGTTGAATAATGAACCTCGGGTAGCACTAACTCCCTATGCATCAAACTTATTATCATGTTTATTATTTTGGGTGTGGTGGGAAACCACGGCAACCTATGGGACCAAGACTCCCTTTCTGGTTCGGCGGGGGGGGGGGGTGGAACGTTGCACAAAGAGCGGCGAAGCATGGAACGGCATAGCAGAGATCACAAGGGCAGTTTTTACCGAGGTTCGGGCCGCCGTGAGGCGTAAAACCCTACTCCTGCTTTGGTGGATTGATGGTGGAAAAATGGTGGTGAGCGCAACACGCTCACCCAGCAGGGTGTCCTCGGGGCAAAATGGCTACGTGCATATGAATGTTTGAGGGGATGGATTAGCCAACACTTTCTCTGGTTGCCTTGGGCCTCCTTTTATAGATAAAGGGGTCACCACAGTGGCAAATCAGTCATTACGCACTGATTAGATAGCAAACAGTGCTATCATACCTAACTCTGCAGGCTAACAGAGCACATTAAATGCACCGCTCAATGTCACATCACAGTTTGCCCGGTAGGCCCTGCCGGGCTGATTTGCCAGCTTCGCCTCTGCTTGCTTGACACGTCACCTGATGGATCTTGCTTGGACGCATTTTCTGTACCAAGTGGCTGCCATGTGGCAAATAGCAGCCACTTAGTCACTTTGGAGCTTGACACCACGCTGATCGACGACGTGCATCGGGATGAGGTGGTGCGGTGAGGTGGTTCTGCCCCGGTAAGCCGCTGCAGGCCTGCCGGGATGACCCGAAGGATTGCTTCCGGGGATAACCCCATCCTTGCCAGGCTCGCCTGCCCAGCAAGGGAGGTTTTTCCCTGCGCAATATATTGCTTCTCTGGCTAGTCTTGGTCCTTTTGTGCTGCACGCCTGTCCTTTTAAGAACTGATCCCTTGCACTCCAATATGACCTTGGTGTTGTGATTTTGTTCTTGTGCCTGTGCATAGTCTACGCAACGGACCGACGGTTTGTTGCACCAACATAAGCCCCCAGGTAGGCCCTAATAAGTACACAGGTAGGGGCATGGAAGTGGCTGGCCCTTTGAGATCTTCTTTGCTTCTTCATTGCTTGAGCTCAGGTCAGCTTTGATTTTTCCTCGCGTCATGTAAAGCCAATCGTGGTGGGGCCACTCTTTTAATGGCCCGTGAATGACTTCAACGCACGGGGGAGAAACTGCCTATTCACTCTTCCCACCACACCCTTATCCTCAGTCACATATGCAACATGCATCGCGCGGGGTACGTAACGGAGGCGCGTAGTGCGGGAGAGCATCAAGATAGGGGCCCGGTCTTCTCAAATTGGTGTAGGAGGGTGGCCGTTACCCATTGAGGTATCAGATCTCTTCCCTGACCCGCCTATAAAAAGAGGGGCGGGGGAGGAGCGGAAGCATTCATCCTTGCATCCTTTCTCCTCCATCCTCTGCTTTCTGCTGGTTATGTTGAAGAGAACGGCCTGGGGCCAGGCTCCAGGCAGTAGCTTGAGGTTGGCGACACCAATGCTCGTGATGATGCTTGCGGAGTGAGTCTGGTCCAAGCCCGGAGAAGACGCGGTGGGAGAGCCGTCCGTAGTGTGGGAGATACCAATCTTCCCCATTGCGGGGGAAATGCTTGTCTCTTCTGCCACGGTCGGCCGTCCGCTACGTAATGCGGCTTCTTGCCCTGAGCTGGGGTCGCTTGTGAGCCCGATGACCAGGTTCTTGGCGCCCTCGTCGTCCGTCCAGTATGCAGGGCTGGGGATCGTTGGTAATGAAGGAAATATGCCCTAGAGGCAATAATAAAGTTGTTATTTATATTTATTTATATCATGATAAATGTTTATTATTCATGCTAGAATTGTATTAACCGGAAACTTAGTACATGTGTGAATACATAGACAAAACAGAGTGTCCCTAGTATGCCTCTACTTGACTAGCTCGTTGATCAAAGATGGTTAAGTTTCCTGACAATAGACATGTGTTGTCATTTGATGAACGGGATCACATCATTACAGAATGATGTGATGCACAAGACCCATGCGTTAGCTTAGCATAATGATCGTTAAGTTTAATTGCTATTGCTTTCTTCATGACTTATACATATTCCTCTGACTATGAGATTATGCAACTCCCGAATACCAGAGGAACACCTTGTGTGATATCAAACATCACAACGTAACTGGGTGATTATAAATATGCTCTGCAGGTGTCTCCGAAGGTGTTTGTCGGGTTGGCATAGATCAAGATTAGGATTTGTCACTCCTAGTATCGGAGAGGTATCTATGGGCCCTCTCGGTAATGCACATCACTATAAGCCTTGCAAGCAATGTGCCTAATGAGTTAGTTGCGGGATGATGCATTACGAAACGAGTAAAGAGACTTGCTGGTAACAAGATTGAACTAGTTATGATGATACCGACGATCTAATCTCAGGCAAGTAACATACCGATGAAAAGGGAATAACGTATGGTGTTATTGCGGTTTGACCGATAAAGATCTTCATAGAATATGTAGGAACCAATGTGATCATCCAGGTTCCGCTGTTGGTTATTGATCGGAGATATGTCTTGGTCATGTCTACATAGTTCTTGAACCCGTAGGGTCCGCACACTTAACGTTCGATGGCGATTTGTATTATGAGTTATGTGTTTTGGTGATCGAAGATTGTTAGGAGTCCCGGATGAGATCACGAACATGACGAGGAGTCTCGAAATGGTCGAGAGGTAAGGATTGATATATTGGAAGATGGTATTCAGACACCGGAATGGTTTCGGGTGGTTCGGGTATTTTTCCGGAGTATCGAGGGGTTAACGGAACCCCCCGGGGGAAGTCATGGGCCTCATGGGCCATGGGAGAGAGAGGGGACAGCCCACAAGGGGTGCCCCCCCGCCGTGGGATTCTGAATTGGCATAAGGGAGGGGGTGGTGCCCCCCTTTCCCTCTCCTTCTCCCTCTCCCTTTCCCCCTTTCCCACTCCGGAGATGGAAAGGGGAATCCTACTAGGACTGGGAGTCCTAGTAGGACTCCCCCCATGGCGTGCCCCTCTAGGCTGGCCGCCTCCTCCTCCCCTCCTTTATATACGGGGGCAGGGGGCACCCAAAGCACAACAGTTGTTCTCTTAGCCGTGTGTGGTGCCCCCTCCACAGTTTACACCTCCGGTCATAGCGTCGTAGCACTTAGGCAAAGCCCTGCTTGGATCACATCACCATCACCGTCGCCACGCGCGTTGTGCTGATGAAACTCTCCCTCGACCCTCTGCTGGATCAAGAGTTCGAGGGATGTCATCGAGCTTGACATGTGCTGAACTCGGAGGTGTCGTACATTTATTACTAGCTCGGTTGGATCATGAAGACGTTCAACTACATCAACCGCATTAACCTAACACTTCCGCTTTCGGTCTACGAGGGTACATGGACACACTCTTCCCTTCTCGTTGCTATGCATCTCCTAGATAGATATTGTGTGATCGTAGGAAATTTTTTGAAAGTGCATGCTACATTCCCCAACAGGTAATCCTAATACTGCCCCTTCCGGTGGATCTGGGGCTGATGTTGAGGGGAGGTGCATCATCCTGCCCGCCAAGGTGGGGAGCGGCGCGCCCCGAGCCCCCTGGCCGTCTTGGCCCTCGGCCGCTTCTCCAGGGAAGGCGTCGGGCTAGGGGCCTGGCGCTTGTCTGGAGCGGTGGTTATGGAGAGAAAACGAGGGAAGAGGGAGAAGGCGGGTGGCAGGGCGTCGGGTCGCAGTACGATGGCGCTGACGCGTTCGCCTCCTACTAGCGACCTGCTGTCTCGTCTTTCCGCTCTTCCCCTCCCTCCCCGGCACCATCATCACCAGGCTCTTTGGGTGGTAGCCGGGGAGGGATGTTCCCTTAGTGCCTTCGCCTCCCCTCTAGCAGTCTTCCAGCTTAGCTTTGGTGGATGACTCCACCGGTGCTCAAACCGAGGCCTCTTGCTGGTCCTGGAGGTGGTGACCAGGGCACCACCTGCGCTGTTCTCCGTGCCCCTCCTTCGCAGCCTCGGCACTCCCGATCTTGTTAGGCCGCGCCTGGCAGGCCGTGGCGGGACCGGGATGGGCTCCTTCTTGGGTCTTCTTTAGTCCTCTCCTCTTCCCACTGCAATACCTGGCGGTGGGAAAACGAAAAGAGGAGATTACGGGGCACTTATCTTTTTTCGATCTTAAATCTGTAGGCACTCGCCAAATTTTAGTTCTAATAATGTTTGTGTCTTGTAAGGTCTGTACTTTTTTGATCAGTATATTAATGAAAAAGATGAACCTTGGCGGTGACTCATGCATGTATATGTCCATGCAGAGGTGGAATGCCACTATATTTTTAAATAAAATATTTTCCCCCGGTAGGCTATCCTGCCGGTACCCTCTATTTTGTTGCTGGGGAATTAATCCTACTGGGCACACATTGTGATGAGGGACCAGGCCGCCGCCAATATGTTTTCATCAAAGGCCACTACGACCATCCTGACCAAAGCAACGTTTGAGTCGAGGGATGGGAGGACCTAACTTTCGAAAAGTGGTGCGGTTCTCTTATGCACAAGTCTTTGCTTACAAAACACGTATGGAAAAGAGATAGAACTTATCTGTTTGGCTTGCCGGAGATCGCAGTGCTGGTTCATCATTCCAGCTTCCCTTAGAGGCCAAGTTCTCTGCAGGAACCTACAGTTTTATGCAGATGGAAATGATGCCAGATGCGATCTTATCTACAAGAACATGTGATGCTCATGGAATGCCTATGCATGCATGCAACCTGTCGGTGGCCCCAAGCGCTTCATTTATTTCTCTGTTCCTCATGGTCTGCGCCTAGCTTTATACAAGGGTTTACATGCCACTGAGGCAAGGCCTGTACAAAAGGGTGGCTACCAGGCAAGGCCCGACAACCGTGCCTTACGGGTAGAACTTGCGGAGATGCTCCATATTCCATGAGTTTTGCAATTGAATGCCATCTCCGGTCTCCAGATGGACTGCACCGGGTCTGGTGACTCGAACTACCCGGTAAGGGCCTTCCCACTTTGGCGTCAACTTGTTTGTACCCTTGGCGGACTGAACGCGCCTAAGGACAAGGTCGCCTTCCTCAAAACACCAGGCATGAACCCTGCGGTGGTGATAGCGATGCAGGGCTTGCGGATAGCGTGCAACATGCGTAGCAGCCCAGAGACAGTTCTCCTTGAGAAGCACAGCATTGTCACCCCGGTGCTGATCCTACGCTACCTCATCATAGGCAAGCACTCGAGGCGACCCGTAAATGAGTTTCGTGTGGATAACTGCTTTTGCCTCATAAACTAGGGAGAAGGCAGTCTGCCCGGTATGTCAATTTGGTGTCGTTCTGATGGACCAGAGAACTACCGGGAGCTCATCGATCCATCGCCTGCCGCACTTCTGGAGCGTATCAAATGTTCTTGTCTTGAGTCCTCGTAATACTTCAGAGTTCACCCCCTCAGCTTGTCCATTGCTTCTAGGATGTGCAACAGAGGCAAATGAGATCTTGCTTCTGAGGGATGAACATATTGCATGAAGGCGCGGTTCATGAACTAGGTGTCGTTGTCGGTGATGACCCGGGTAGGGACCTCGAAGCGGCACACCAATCCTTTCAAGAACTTGATAGCTGACTAAGCAGTCACCTTTCTCACGGCATCTACTTCTGGCCACTTTGTAAACTTGTCGATGGCAACGAACAAGAATTCAAATCCCCCGGCAGCTCGGGGGAAAGGGCCGAGGATATCGAGCCCCCAGATCGAAAACGGCCAGGACAAAGGGATTGTCTGAAGAGCTTGTGTAGGCAGATGGATGTTCTTGGAATGGAACTGGCAGGATTCACAGTTGGTGACTAGCTGGACCACATCTTTGAGGACTATGGGCCAATAGAATCCTTTCGGAATGCTTTCCCAACTAATGCCCTTGATCCAATGTGGGAGTCGCACATGCCTTTGTGTATTTCCGCCAGCAGTTCCATTCTTTCTTCCACTACAGGAATCAGGCACTTTGCCGTCCACCAGCAGACGGCACCAGGTCCGGCTGAATAGGCTACGGCGAAGGGCTCTTTGCCGTCTGCTGGCGGACGACAAAGATGAATGGTCTTTTCTGTCTGCCAGCAGACGACAAAGGACCTTGGCGGCACACGTGGCAGCTTAGGGCCGTTAAGGGGTTAACGACGTGCTTTGCCGTTGGCTGGCAGACGGCAAAGATGCAAAGTTCTTTGCCGTCTGCCAGCGAACGGCAAAGAAACCATATAGGCCAGCCAAGTGCCCCCCCAGGTTACACAGGTACCTGCCACATGGCGGCTTTGCCGTTACCTGGCTGATGGCAAAGTGCCTCTATAGCTCCCGTTTTTTCTTAAATTCATTCAATTTGAGAGAATTTCACAGATATATATATATATATACACACACATTTCAAAATGATTCCAACAATAAGTTTTCAACAACATAAGAAACATACAAGTTTCCAAGAACATATCCAACATACAATGATTTCCAACAAGAAGTTTCCAACAAATCCATATATACACACATATCCAAAAGAAGTTTCCATAAACAAAAAGGAAGCACCAGCAGAAGAGTACACTCCATCAATGCAAGCTTCCTCATCTAAAGCAAATCTACAAATTGGGAAAGATGAAAGTTAGAAGAGGAAGAAGAAGAAGACTAGCTAGAAGAAAAATAAGAAAAAGAAGAAGAAGAAGAATTTATATTCTCTTTCTTTTTCTCCTCCCCTCCTCTTTATCTACTTCTTCTTCTAGCTAAGCTAGGTAAAAATGCTAAGTGTGTAGGTCATTTTAGAGCTAAGCTAGGTAAATAGGTAATTTTGGAGCTAAGATAGGTAAAATAGATCATATTGGAGCTAACCTAGGTCAACTTGGTCATTTGGGAGCTAACCTAGGTAAAATGGATCATATTGGAGCTAACCTAGGTAAAATTGGTCATTTTGAAGCCAACCTAGCTAATTATGCCATTTTTAGTTAACTAAGCATATTATGCCATTTTTGACATAAGTAAGCTAAGTATAGGTCTTTCTTGAGCTAACCCAGGTAACTAAGCATATTAGAGCTAATTTAGCATTTAGAGCTAACTTAGGTCATTTTGGAGCTAACTTTGGTAAAATTGATCATTTTGGAGCTGATTAGGCTCATTATGTCATTTTCGAGGAAAATAAGCTAACTATATGACATATATGAGGTTACCAAGATTGTTATGCCATTTCAAACCTAAGTAAGTTAATTATGCCACTTTTTACATAAGTAAGCTAAGTGTATGTCATTATTGAGCAAACCTAGGTACTAAGCATCACTACTTGAATTAGGAACTTTGCCATCAGCTAGCTGAAGGAAAAGAGGGTCTTTGCCATCAACTTGAAGAAACCTGACGGCAAAGAAAGTGTTTGCCGTCAGCCCCATCTTTGTCGTCAGCTAGCTGACGGCATAGAACCTTTGCCGTCTGCTAGCGGACAACAAAGAGGCAGGGTGGGCCGAGAGGGAGGGGCAGCTAACGGCCACTTTCTTTCGCGTCAGCTAGCTGATGGCAAAGAAACTTTGCCGTCCGCTAGCAGACGGCAAAGAAAGTGGCCGTTCTAACGTCCGTTAGCTAGGCTCTTTGCCGTCAGCTATAGGACGACAAAGAGCTGTGCCCTATATGTATCAAAACGCTCTCGCGCCCTGCCCCTCTCTGTCCCTCCCTCATCCCAACCACGCCCCAACCGCCCCCCTCGCCGCGCCGCCCCGGGCCGCGTCGCCGCCACGGCTACCCCGCTCCGCGGCGTTGGGCCGCTCCGCCCCGCCCGTCCGCGCCCGGGCCTCCTCGCTGCCCCGGTCGCGCGCCCATCCGCGCAGGCCCGCCCTGCCGGACCGCCTAGACGCGCCGCCTCGCCGCCCCACCACACCGAGTCATTGCCCCGCCGAGGCGCCTTGCCGCACCGGCCGCTCTGCCCCGCCTCACCGCCCCGGTCGCTCCAAGGTGAGACATTTTCATTTTTTTCTGTTTTTTTAGATTTAGTTTAATTAGGTTTGGTATTATTTACTTTAGGTTTAGTTTAGTTTAGTTAGTTTACTTTAGGTTTAGTTTAGTTTAGTTTAGGTCATGTTTCTGGTTTAGTTTAGGTTTAGTTTAGTTTTGGTTTAATGTAGTTTACTTTAGGTTAAGTTTTTGGTTTATTTTGAACATGTGAAATTTGTTGTTATTTTTTTAGTTCAAGTATTTATTCCCGCTTCAATGTCGATGATGCCTATGCTGCATCCTCGTCGTTGACTCGGCAGAGGAGGCCTGCTTTCAGAGGGGCCATGTCCGAGACTGTGCTCCGCCGGGCTGGTACTGGGAGGTTCTACCTTCCGGGGGCATAGGTTGGTGAGGAGCCAGCCCGTCGTTTACCTGAACCTTGTTTGGTGGCGGTCGCATGGGCCAGTGATGGTGCCGAGGCTTTCGGACACCGTGGAGGTGGTACGTCACCGTGTCAGCGAGGAGGACGAGCACGTCCGTCGCTACATGGTTGCGTTGGAGGGTAGGTTCAACAATACCTGGCAGGTTCTTCAGGGATCTCGTTGGAGCTATGATCCTGTGATGGTTCCTTCTCTTTGCGTGTCCACCGCCCGCGCCGATACCCGTTGTTCGCTACGGTTCTAGCTATATTAGCGATGCTATATGTATGATACTATTCAAGATGTATTAGTGATAATATTCGATGATGTACGGATGCATGAGATGATGTAGTTTTGCTTATTGAATGCATGCTAATTTTGTTTACCTGGGGACGAGCGGGTTAGGGGGTTCCTCAGTGTCGATGGTACCCTAAATAGCAAGTATCGTCAGTGCGAGATACACATGGCCGTCGGTGTCGAATACTACATCCACGTCCTACAAGTGACACAGGGATCCTGTGTCCCGCAGCAACAGTTCTCGGCGTCGATGGCGGTGGAACACCATTGCGAATTTGTCTCACAGCCTCAGAGATGACGATTGAAAGCTAAGTGTTGAAACTTGAAACAGCCAAACTGACTCAATTTGGTTTGGTTGTTTGAAATTTCAAAACTTGGCTCGAATCCTCATCAAAGAGGCTGCCAGACAAATTTGCCAAGGTGTTCGACCGTCATCGGCCACCAGAACTATTGTTGCAGGATGTCGGACGCCGGCGTCACTTGTGGGACATGGATCTAGTGTTCAACGCCGAGTGCCTCATGTATCTTGCACCGATGGTACTTGCTATTTATGGTTCAATCAACGCCGAGGAACCCCTAACCTGCTCGTCCTGTTGTAAATATTTAGTTAGGTTGACGGAAAAAACAATATTGCTATGAAACTCATCTTTTGATTTAAATGTGTTGTTTTTTCGTCACTGCGAGGGTCTAGTGTTCGACGACTCCGCCCCTGCGTTCGTGGGTTAGCATAAATGACATCTCCCCCCCTTGATTTGCTCTGTTCCGGTCTTTGTGCCGATGAAACTTGCTAGCTATAGGTGTCTTTAATCATCAGTATGCGTGACCACTATGCGTCTCCTATTCGAAAGGGTTACATCTATAAATATGCATGCATTTGCACATTTATAACCGTGATTCTTTTGAATTGTCCAACGTTATCCATGGACAACCCGAGTATGTGTAGATTGGGTTCGTTTTCCCATATGCTCTGCTCCAGATCTGATGAAGAATTTCGTCAGTGCCTCCGTGTTGTTCTCCGGGTACACATACTCTCTGCTTATAGCCGAGACGTGTATCAGAAGAACAGCGGGGAGGTGCTATCGAAATTTTGTGTCGCATCCGGAGCAGATCATGGGAAAACGAATCCAATCTACAAATACTCGGGTGGGATTAGGACCTATCTTTACCTCTTAGCGTCTAGGTTGCATGGACGTAAAAAAAGTGACAAACTCCATTAACTGATGAATATATACATGTTGGTTATATATATATATTTCTTATGTGTCCATTAGCTAGGCAAGATGACTGATCATGCCTGGATGTGCAACAGTCACACTAGTCGGAAAGACATGACCACTAAATGGTTAACAAAAACCAAGGGGTTTCTAAGAGCCGCATTTGCAAATGGCCAGAGGACAACATGGTGCCCCTGCGCCAGGTGCAACAATTGGCACAAGAGGACAGATGATGAAATGGGCAAACACCTGTAGAAGTTGGGTTTTATGCTAGATTATACGGTGTGGACATTTCATGGCGAGTCTTCCCAACGTGCCAGAGCTGAGGTGCTTCATGATTGCACCGATGAGCATGGTACCGGGATGCAAGACATGGTGCAAGACTTTGATGATGCTCGGGACTCGGACCATGAGATGGAGGAATCTGCAAAGGCCTTCAATGAAATGTTGGAGTCTTCAAAACGTCCTCTCGGATGGCTCTGAAGGCCTTTGCAGATTCCTCCATTGTGCTATGACATAATTATGCAAAGGCCTTCTTTGTCAGCTGGATGCCATCTAACAAATAATGGCTCTGAAGGCTCAATTCAAGTTGGGTAGAGAATGCTATGACGCAATTATGACAATATTTGGATGTTTTCTACCCAAAGGGCATGTACTACCTGCAAACCTGTACCAGTCAGACAAAATTCTCCGTTCTCTTAAGATGCCCTATGAGAAGATACATGCCTGTGAGAAAGGATGTGTCTTATTTAGGCTTCAGTATGCGGACTTGAACTATTGTCCCATTTGCAAGTCATCCAGGTATTTGTGGTAGACAATGGTATGGGTGAGAAGACGCAGACCAAAATCCCCGTTAATGTTCTTCGGTATATGCCAATCGTACCAAGACTTCAATGTCTTTTCATGGCCGAAGAGACAGCAAGACAGATGACATGGCACAAAATGGGCAAAAGAACCCAACTAGATGCAGATGGGAATCTGATGATGGTGCACACATCGGACGGTGAAGTATGGAAGAGCTTTGATGCATTACATGATGACAAAGTGGCAGATCGGAGGCATCCTCGAGTCGGCATCAACATGGATGGGTTCAGTGTGTTTGGTCTGACGGCAGCCCAATACAGTTGTTGGCCCGTATTTGTCTTTCCACTGAATCTCCCCCCCGCACACATTATGCAAAGAAAGAACATTTTCCTGACGTTGAGAATTCTAGGGCCACCTATCCGGGGAAGAATGTGAATGTGTACATGCAGCCGCTGAAGGAAGAATTGCAAGAAGCCTGGGATAATGGCTTCAAGACATACGATGCCTTTAGCAAACAGAACTTCATAATGCATGTCTGGTACATGTACTCGACGCTTGACTTGCCGGCGTATGCGCTATTCGTTGGCTGGTGTGTGCAAGGAAGGTTCCCGTGGTCCACATGCAAGGGAGCTCTTGAGTTTCGTTGGCTTCTGGCCGGTCGCAAGTTTTCTTGCTTCGACATGCATAGACAGTTCCTGGATCCTTGCCAAAAGTTCAGGAAAGACAAGTAGAACTTCATCAGAGGTAGAGTTGTCAAAAATTTTGCACCACCTGCGTTGACAGGCCAAGAGACACTAGATCAGTTAAATGCTCTCGAGCCAGATACAGAGTGTCTAGAGTATTTCAGGGGGTATAATTTGAAACACGCCTGGACTCACAAGACATGCTTGTGGCATCTGCCTTACTTCAAAGACCTCCTTTGCCCACACAACATCGACGTGATGCACACTGAGAAGAATATCACCGAGGGACTTTTTGGTACATTGTTCGGCATAGATGGGAAGTCAAAGGATAATACTAAGGCTAGAGTCAATCTGGAGGCGCTATGTGATAGGCCCTTACAAAACATGAAAGAATTGAAAGGAAAGCAGAACTGGACGAAGCCAAAGGCATGGTTCAATCTTGGAAGGCAAGCTATGGATGAAGCTTAAGAAGATTAGAAAATATGCCATTGATAATGAAGCTTGGTATCATTATGCCATTGGATTAATCTTTAACTTAGTTGCAATCTTCATCGCATTTGTTGTGATGAGGGTAAGTTTTCTCTATTGTTTTGCTTAACAAATCCATACTTAGCTTACTTTCCTCCTAAATGGCATAACTACCTAAGTTAGACAAAAAATGAGCTACACTTAGCTTTCTTTCCTCAAAAATGTCATGATAATCTTTGTTACCTCCAAAATGATATAGACTTACCTTACTTTCCTTGAAAATGACATAATAACCTTAGTGAGCTCCAAATTGACCTATTTACCTAGCTTAGTTCTAAAATGACCTACACTTAGCATTTTTACCTAGCTTAGCAATAAAATGGCATTTTTACCTACCTTAGTTAGAAGAAGAATATCAAATAGAGGAGAGGAGAAAAAGAAAGAGAATAACAAAATCTTCTTCTTCTTCTTCTTTTTCTAGATAGTCTTCTTCTTTTCCTTCTTCTTCTAACTCGCTTCTTTCCCAATTTGCAGATTTGCTTTAGATGAGGAAGCTTGCGTTGATGGAGTCTACTCTTCTCTTTATGCTTCCTTCTTGTTTTGATTTTGTACGATGAACAATGTCAAACTTGCTACCTATATATGTATGTATGGATGAAACCATTGTATGCTTGTTGTTGGATATGTTGGCTATGTATACGTGTTGGATGAAACCATTTGCTATGTATAAGTGTTGGATGATCATATCCATATGGAAGGGATATGATTTGGTATGCACATGTGTTGGTATGCTTGTCGAAAGTATTTTCATATGTGAAATTCTGTCAAATTGAATGATTTCAAGAAAAAAGAGAAAAAATAGGGGCTCTATAGACTCTTTGTCGTCTGCTGGCGGACGGCAACAAGCTTTGTCATCAGCTAGCTGACGGAAAACATGCCACGTGTCAGCTACCTGTGCAAGGCTGCCTATCTTGTTGCTTTGCCGTCGGCCAGTGGACGGCAAAGAATGTTCAATATTTGTCGTCAGCCAGCTGACGGCAAAGCTACCAAATAGGCCAGCCCCCTAGGTGCTGCCACGTTGAACGCTTGGCCGTCCGCTAGCCGACGACAATTATTCAATGCTATTTGTCGTCCGTTGGCTGTCCGCAAAGATACAAAGGTCTTGGCCGTCCGCTAGCGGACGGCAATGCACGCCGTTAACCCCTTAACGGACCTAAGATGACACATGCGCCGTCCAGGCTCTTTGCCGTTGGCTGGCAGACGGCAAAGACCTTTGTATCTTTGCCGTCCTCCATTAGACGGCAAAGAAACCTTTGTCGTAGCCTGTTCAGCGGGAAGTGTTGCCGTCAGCTGGCTGACGGCAAAGGTCTTTGCCATCCGCCCTGTGTGCCTTTGTCGTCCGCATGGCTAACGGCAAAGTTCCTGATTCCTGTAGTGCATATTAGAGATAACTTAGCACATTAGAGCTAACTTAGGTCATTTCGGAGGAAACAAAGCTAAGTATAGATCATTTTGGAGATCTGACATACCTGACATACTTCACTCCTCCTTCTTCTCCTTCTCCTTCATCATCTTGATGCGCTTAGAGCGGCAAGGCAGTGGGATGTACTCTTCTACCACAATTGGCATGGTCATGTCGCCCGGCTGTGGGATCGCCGGCGCCACCACCATCGTGAGGTCATTGTCAGGCACCACCACCGTCGTGAGGCCATCTTTAGGCAGCACCATCACTAGGTCATCCTCAGCCACCACCATCTCTTGCCCATCGTCAGCCGCCACCATCGCTTGGCCATCGTCAGCCACCACCATCGCGAGGTCATCGTCAGACAGAATAGGTTGCACCTCCTCATCCCCACACTTCTCCTCTTCTTCCCCACTCCATTCCGGATCATCCTCGCTGCTGCTTTCGCTGTAGCCAGACTCGCTGCTGCTTTTGCTGTAGCCAGAGTCGCTGCTGCTGCTCCCATTGCCTGACCAAATTCAACAAAGGTTTTTTAACAATCAGTGTGAGACAAAGCCAAATGAAGAGGAAGAAGAGGCAGAGCGTACTAGCATCGTCATCGTCCTGGTAGTGCATGCGGCACATAGTCATGTTGAACAAATTCACGGTGAGCATGGCGTCGCTGTCGTACCTGAAGACAAGGATGTACCCGTGGCGCATGTCGTAGGCACGAACGAACTGCTCCCAGCCATGATACAGGTACATGTGGTCGTTCCTGATGACCACCTTCAGGTCCCAAAGCCTGCGAAGCCCGCTGCCGGCCTGTCGCAGCTTCACATTCTTTGGCCGATGGCCGTCTGGCATCTTCATAAAAGTGTCAGGAAGCCTCTGCAGCGTCGGTCAAGGAGTGATGTAGCAAACATCAGAGTTATGATAAAGAGATGGGTGAAGGGAGATCTCTCCATTTATGTACCTGCATCTTGGAGGAATTCTCAATTACGATTGTGAAGATCTATGCTTCCAAGTCGTACTCCGGTGTGGCCGAGCACAGCCTACGGTGGCGGACTCCCCCCAACTCTTATAAGCATCAGAAGATACAAATTACTACCCTTACACCATTATGAAACAACATTATAGCAGCAGAAGTTTTGAGAAGTAGATAATCAACTACACGGAGTCATCATTTCATATTCAAAAAGCAATGCACTTGTGGACATATGATGGCAACAGCTAGAAACCTTCAAAACTAAGGATTTCTTTAGACATGAAACAAAACTGAAAATGTAAACCAAATTGATGGTGATACCAATAGGAAAACATTACCACTACCAACGATATTGATGGTGATATTCAAAGATAACACCAGGTTCAAGTGAAACCAATATTTTTTTCATTTATTTTTGGTAGAAAAATTATTTGAAATTTGGTGAAATATAGACAACTACAATTTTGCATGACATGTCGTGGACCTTATGTCTTCTACTATCACACTTCAACCAATATCATAATTCATTTATTAATTTTTTTTGCCAGGTGACAATTATGTTGCAGAATTAAAATGGACAGCAGTTTACATAGGGTTAAAAAAATATCAATGAATGATCAGTTCCTCACTGCATATCACATAAAAATTGCCGTTTTTGACCATTAATTCTTATTATAATATTTGTATAAAACATGGAAATCAGGAGATTCAACAAACACTCCTAACAAAAACCTATACATAGGATTTTCACCCTATTTGAAAAATTAAATTGATATATATGTCTCTTATATATAATGGAAGTAGGAAAACAACTGGATAGCATGCCACCATTCTTTGATCAGCTGCGCTCACAGCACTAGGTAATTTATTGTCATATATTCATGTACAAAATCCCAACCTTTCAGCAGAAACGGAACTGGTAAAAAGTTTGGTCAGCTAGGTCGCTGCTGGTAAACAGAATCTCATCTGTAAGGCTGTACATGTATGTTGTTCATTAGGATTTTACGCCCTCCATTAAAGAGAAGAAGAATCAATCTTTCCCATTGCATCTGAAAATTCTCATTAATGGAAACTAATTGCTTCTTCTTTTCTATAGCACACTTTAATTAATGGGTACAAAATTTTGAGCACACCCAGGTTTTATTTAAAGAAAACATTCCCATGTTCTCAACACGGCCATCACAGTGAATACTTACATACCATGCATATTTTGGTTATGTGGCGCTGATATTCTACAGTTTCTAGCACAGGGAGATATGTATAGCCTAAGGACGATCAGCAAAATAATCTTGATTATCTAATCAGAAATCCAACAGATCAGCATGTCTCGCTCGAACCAAACTGATATGTATGTTAAACATCACATACAAGTAATTTGAATAAAAGAATGTGAGTGAAACCAGAAGGCACAAAGACATGATGTCTAGTGAATATTTAAATTAAACTAAATGTAAACCAAAACTTAAAAACAAAATCAAAACCTAAAGTAAACCTAAAGTAAACCAAGCCTAAATTAAACAAAACCTAAACTAAATCTAAAAACAGAAAATGATACAAGTTCTCGCCGGAGCAGGGGTCGCCGGTGTGGCGGGTCGGCCACGGGTGTGGAGGAGAGGGGCGTCACGGCTGCCGGGCTGGAGGAGGGGGCGCCGGATCGGCGGGGCGGACGCGGTGGTGGAGGAGAGGGCGCAGGGGCGGCCAGGGTGGAGGAGGGGGTGCCGGAGCGGCGGGGCGGCCGCGGTCTTGGAGGAGAGGGGCGACGAGGCAGCTAGGGTGGAGGAGGGGGCGCTGGAGCGGCGGGACGGCCGCGGTGGTGGCGCTTGAGCGGCGGGGCGGAGGAGGGGGTCGCCGGGGCGGCGGGGGCGGCGCGGCGATAGGGGTGGCGGCGGCGGCTCGGTCACGGGGCAGAGAGAGAGGGGACAAAGAGAGGGGTGGGGCGCGGGCGTTGGCTTTTTAAATAGGTCACGGTTCTCTGCTGTCTGCTAGCGGACGACGAAGAGCCTAGCTAACGGACGTTAGTTTGGTCAGCTCCTTTGCCGTCTGCTAGCAGACGACAAAGAAGCTTTGCCATCGGCTAGCGGACGGCAAAGAAAGTGGCAGTTAGGTGGCTCTCGCTAGTGGGCCACCCTACCTCTTTGCCGTCCGGTAGCTGACGGCAAAGGTTCTATGTTGTCCGCTAGCGGACGGCAAAGATATGGCTGACGAGAAACAATATCTTTGCCGTCTGCTCCTTCTTTGCCATCAGCTTTCTGTAAGCTGATGGCCAAGACCATCTGTGCCATCAGCTAGCAGACGGCAAAGAGGCGACTGACGGCAAAGATTCTGATTCCAGTAGTGTTCCCGGCAGATGCACTTCAATTTCACACCATTGGGCCTTCTTTTGTATAGAGTGTCATCGACAAACTGATACATATAGGCCCTCTGAGCTACTCTTTCAGCTTCCTCTTGCTCATCGGAAGTTCTCCTGTTTGGAGGAAATGGACTATGTGCCTTGCCCAAGTTGGAGCCTGGGGCTTGGCAACAAGGACTAGCGGCACCTATTCATCTGCGGGAGCGCATTCCTTGACCGTGGGGACCAGTGGCTTGGCTGGAGAGCGCAACCCAGCAATCGATGGGGAGTTGTTTCCGGCAGGGTCCCTACCAGGAGGCCCGGGAGGCTCCACCGGGAGAGGCTTACCGGAGTCGAAATTCCTCCTCTTTCGGGCCATTTGTTACTAGGGATACAGAGGGCTGAGTAAGATGGAGAACAAAAGTTCCTGGTTCCACAGGAAGTTTTTGCGCAGCACACTTTGATAGATGATCAGCTATGCTGTTTTCCGCACGGGGTACGTGCTCTGTTTGCAAACTGTCAAATTGCTCCTCTAATGTTCTCACTTCCTCAACGTATGCCTCCATCAATGGACTTTGGTAATCCTTGTTGACTTGTCTCGCCACAAGTTGTGAATCTCCTTGAATGATCACCTTCTTGATTCCAAATTATGTGGCAATCCTGAGCCCGGCAAGGAGCCCTTCATACTCTGCTGTATTGTTGGTTGCCTCCTCCCGAGGAAAATGCATCTGGACGATGTACTTCAAGTGCTCCCCTGTGGGAGCAACGAGAAGCATGCCAGCCCCTGCACCTTGTAGGAAGAATGCACCATCGAAATGCATGATCCATTCTTGGGGTGCTTCCTTGCCGAGGGTAAATGTTTCCCGTACTTCTTCACCAGGGGTTGGCATCCTCCTAATGGTTGATGTGCTATAAAATTTCAGGCCAAAGCTGGATAACTCCAAAGCCCACGCCACTATTTTGCCGGTAGCCTCAGGGTTTCGGAGTATCCTTTACAACGGAAAGCGGGTGACAACCGTGGTCTCATGGGCTTGGAAGTAGTGGCGCAGTTTCCTTGAGGCCATAATGAGGTTAAAAATCAACTTTTGCACACTTGAGTACCTTGATCTAGCCCCCCCCCGTAACAGGGAACTAATGAAGTACACTGGGCGCTGCACCACTTTGTTCCTTGCCGCGTCCTTGGAGTTGCCCGTGCTGTCGTGCTCTTCTCTGTCCCGATCCTCATCCGGTCTTGCCGGGCTTTGCTCGCTCTCTGTTTCCTCTAGTTCCCACCACGCCACTAGGGCTACACTAACCACTTGATTAGCTGCCGCTTAGTACAGCAGCAACGACTCTTATGGTTCAGGGGCAACCAAAGTGGGCACACAGGACAAGTAGGTCTTCAAATCTTGTAAAGCTGCGTCTGCTTCCGGGGTCCACTTCATGGGCCCTGCCTTTTTCAAAATTTTGAAGAACGACAGGGCGCGCTTGGTAGACTTGGAGATGAATCTGCTAAGTGCGGCAATGCACCCTGTCAGACGCCTCACATCTTTTACTGTCCCGGGTGCTTGGATCTGCTCGATAGCCTTGATCTTGTCGGGGTTGGCTTCGATCCCACGATGGGACATGAAAAACCCAAGTATCTTGCCGGAGGGAATGGCAAACACACACTTCTCCTGATTTAGCTTCAACTTGATCTTGCACATATTAGCAAATTTCTCCTCCAAATTCTGGATGAGGGTTGATCTATCCTTGCTCTTGACCACAATATCTTCCATATAAGCCTCAATGTTTCTGTGCAACTGTGGTTCAAAACCAATCTGGACTGCTCTTGCAAAAGTGGATCCGGCACTCTTTAATCCAAAAGGTATGCGCACAAAGTAGTACGTATCGCATGGGGTGATCAACGAGGTCTTCTCTTCATCTTCCAGAAAGGAGAGAAAATCACAACCTGAAGTGGAGTCCACAATCTGGTCGACGCATGGCAAGGGAAATGGGTCCTTCGGGCAAGCCTTGTTGAGATCTGTGAAATCTATGCAAAGCTTCCATTTCTCGTTAGTCTTGCGTACGACCACTAGGTTTGCTAACCATGTCGGATGTGGTACTCCTCTGACCAGACAAGCTGCCTCAAGCTTCTTAATCTCTTCGGCAATGAACTATTGCCTCTCCAAGGCCTGCTTTTGAACCTTCTGCTTGACGGGTCGGGCATGTGGGCAGACAATGAGGTGGTTCTCAATTACGTCCCTGGGAACACCAAGGATATCAGATGGTTTCCAGGCAAACACATCGATATTTGCCCGCAGGAAGGCAACGAGCGCGCTTTCCTATTTTACATCCAGGGTGGCGCTGATAGTGAAGGTACCATCAACGCCAGCCAGCCCTGCCGGGACCTTCTTCACATGTGGTGCAACGACCTTGGATTTCTTACTGTTGGAACTCTCCAGCAAGTCATCAATAGGCGCAGCACACTCTGGAGAGGTACGCTTTCTGAATTCCTTGTTGGTGTCCCTGCTATCCTTCTTCTTTCCTCTGTTTTCCTCGACGGGGACTGCTGCTGTTGTGGCCTCTGCCGTGACTTCGTCCCGGTACATCTTATCCACGCAAATGATTGCGTCTTTATCGTTTGACAGAATGGAAGGGACTCCTACCTGGCTTGGCATCTTCAAGGTGTTGTAGGCATAGTGGGATGCCACCATGAATTTTGCCAGAGCTGGGCGTCCAAGGATCCCATTGTACTGCATGGGGAGGTCGACCACATCAAACACAACCTTCTTAGTCCGATAGTTCAATTCTCCCCCCAAATGTCACCTACAACGTGATCTTTCCCTTAGGATGACTACTACCGGGATTAACCCCTTGAAACGTGCTCATGACCTTTAGTTCTTCCTATGCTATCTGAACCTTGCTGGTAACCTTTGGGGAAATCAGATTCAACCCGGCCCCACCGGCATCCAACATCTTTGTGACTTTGAGGTTGCGAATCGTTGGAGAGACCAACAATGGCAAACACCCTACCGGGGTGGTGCGGTCAGGATGGTCCTCTCCGTCAAAGATTATGCGCGTGTGTGACCACTTGAGCGGCTTCCGAGACTCTGCCGCTGGCTCCACGGCATTGACCTCACGCACCCACCATTTAAGTTGGCATTGAGAGGAGTGCAAAGATGCACCCCCGTCAATGAATAGCGCGTCAGTGGCCTTATGGAATTCCTGCTCGCTTGTTTCCTCTTCATCCCCTCCATCACTCTCATGATTGTGAACTTCCTTCTCTCGCCCCCTGGAGGGCTTTCCTTGGTTCCAAAAAGCCTTGCTAGGGCGATTTGCTTCACCGCCTTGGCTCTTCCCGCCAGTGCCATTTTAACCTTTTTTGTTATCTTGCTTCTCATAATCAGCCCTCTGCCTCTTGACGAGCTGCTCAACCTGATGACACTCTTGGAGATCGTGGCCTTTGGTCTAATGGATCTTGAACTATGGCCAATCGCCTTTCCCAACCCTCTCGGCAGCCGCAGCTTCCCGTAGTCAGCGCACGCAGCAGCTGCCTTTTCAGGGGCTTCAGCCTTAGCCTTCTTGCCGGTACTAAGCGTGCCCGATCCTTTCGCTTCATGTTGTGCTTCTTGCTCTTCTTCTTTTGAGTGGTGGATTCATCATCATCCTCTTTGTCGATGTCGATGCTATCTTCCTCTCTAGGGAGTTTCCTTCCCTCCTCCATTCGGGCACACTTGTCCACAAAGGTGTAAAGCTCCTTCACAGTTTTGGTAAACCGAACGTTCATCTTGGAACGTATCCTGCGGTTGCGCACATTGGACTGGAAGGCAGCTATCACAGTCGCCGGGTGGATATTTGGGATATTTCTCTGGACTTTGTTGAAACTCTACAAATACTTGTGGAGAGTCTCTCCTTCTTTCTGTTGGAGAAGCTGCAAGTCGCTGGGCCATCCTGGTTCTTGATGGCCACCTGTAAAGGCACCAATGAACTTCTGGCATAGGTCACCCCATGACAAAATGGAGTTCTTCGGCAGGTGCATTAACCAAGACCTCACATTGGACTTGAATGCCAAAGCGGTGTAGTTGGCAAACACCTTCTCATCTCTTCCTCCGAGGCTCGCCGTTGGCCTAGACGTGCTTGAGGGTCGGAAGAGGCCATTGAGACGTTGTCGGGTTCTTGATTCTGCAGCGCCCGCACTTGTTGTCGTGGTTGGGACTACATAGTGGGGGTGGCCCCTTTTGTACGGCCAGCAGCGCGAGCCGTTGTCGTCGCTTGGGGACGCCGCATCACGCCCTCGCTGTTGCGAGCTGGCCACTTGGATGGCATGGTGGCGTGGTGAAGGCGCTTGAGGGCCAGTGGCTCCATTGGGCACAGCGGCTGGGTCAACCCGCTCCTGGGGTGGCGCGCGCGCTGCGGTCGCGCCCCTGACTGGGGTGGCCGGAGGGCGGCGATTCTCCCCAGACCAGGAGCCACCACTGTGGTTGTGCCCTTCGGTGAGGGGAAGAGGTATAGACGGTATAACCCCTTCGTTCGTACCTCGTGGAGCATGACCACTGGGGTGTTGCTGATGTTGCTCTCGTCCGGTGCCTTCGGCTCATGCTTCGACTGCGGGGGAGGTGGTGACAACGCCGCGTGCACGGCCCGCGTCCCCCGAGGGCCCACATCCTCGTGTGTCTCCCCATCCCCCACGGCATTGGTGGCCATGGGCGACGGAGCCTTCGAGGCGGACGGGTGAGCCGAAGCACTGGGTTTCTTCTTGGGCACCATAGTCGATGGAGCCGTCGATGATGAAAATGGCGATCAAGATGACGCGCTGCTGACGCTTTCAGGTTCGCGCAAGCGATCCCCCTACCTGGCACGCCAAAGATATCGTGGGAAACAACGGCCACCTATGGGACCAATAGTCCCTTTCTGGTTCGGCGGGGGGATGGCATGCTGCACAAGGAGCGGGGAAGCGTGGAACAACACGACAGAGATCACACTGGCAGTCTTTACCCAGGTTTGAGCCGGCGTGAGGCATAAAACCCTATTCCTGCTTTGGTGGATTGATGGTGGAAAAATGGTGGCGAGCGCAACATGCTTGGCCGGTAGGGTGGCCTCGGGGCGAAAATGGCTACACGCGTATGAATGTGTGAGGGGATGGATTAGCCAACAATTACTTTGGTTACCTTGGGCCTGCTTTTATAGATAAAGGGGTCACCACAGTGGCAAATCAGTCATTATGCACTGATTTGATAGCAAACAATGCTATCATACCTAACTCTACAGGCTGACTGAGCACATTAAATGTGCCGCTCAATGTCACATCACAGTTTGCCCGGCAGGCCCTGGCAGGCTGTTTTGCCAGCTTCGCGCCTGCTTGCTTGACATATCACAGGACGTGTGTCGCTTGGAGGCATTTTCTGTAGGAAGGGGCTACGATGTGGAAAATATCACCCACTTAGTTTCTTTGGAGCTGGACACCATGCTGATCGAAGACGTGCATCGTGATGAGGTGGTGCGGTGAGGTGGTGCGGTGAGGTGGTTCTGCCCCCATAAGCCTCGGCAGGCCTGCCGGGACAAGCCGAAGGCTTGCTTCCGGGGGTAACCCCATCCTTGCGAGGCTCTCCTGCCCCGCAAGGGAGGTTTTCCCCTTAGAAATATCTTGGTTCTCTGGCTTGTCTTGGTCCTTTTGTGCTGCACACCGTTCCTTTGAAGAACTGATCCATTGCGCTCCAATTTGACCTTGCTGCTGTGATTTTGTTCTCGTGCCTGTGCACAGTCTGGGCAACGGATCCAGGGTTTTTTGCACCGACATTGGGAAATCTTAAAACCGATGTTGGGCCTTGTTGGAAGCGGTTATTCAAAGAAAATTGTCAAGAGGGTCCCATTCCCCTGAGCATGTTAGGAACGATAATCAAGGATCACAACACCAGTATTACGGAAACTAGGGCAGCATGAGTGGAACCAAACACCAGGCAAAAGGTCGAGCCTTCCATCCATTAATTAAATAAGAAATATTGTGATATCCCCTGATATCCATGTCCCAACATGGAACAACCTACAATTTACCTGCAACGAGCAACGCTATAAGAGGGGCTGAGCAAACGGTAACATAGCCTAACAATGTTTTGCTTGGATGGTGGAAAAGGTTAGAGGCTTATCATGGCAATTTGGGAGGATAGACAAACTAGTGGTAGGTAGCGCGACATAGCGATAGAATCGAGACAACTAGCAAAGCAAAGATAGTTGTGGTATCCAGGGTAATGTTCATCTTTCCTGAAATCCCGCTCGGAAGAAAATCGAGTCCATGAAATAGACAAACCAACGTAGTCGAATGCATCGTCACAATCGCAATGAAACCGGAACTATCGAGAAGAAGCTCAACCGGAAAGAAGCAAACAACATGGTAGAAAAACAAAACATGAACAAGGCACGATGCACAACCAAGTATGATGCATGACAAGATTAAATGTAATTACTCATGGCAAGAGATAATGCATAAAAGAACCCCACATCAAAGCAAGTTGAAATGAGGCCGGAAGCAACACATAACAATTCTGGAAAGTCCCCGTATGCAAATTTCGATTTTGGTACTGTTCTGAATTAAACACAACGTTAAAGTTGTTAAACAACAAGTTAAAGTGCACCATGATGATCTACACGTTTAATTCGGAGCTACGGTCTAGAAGCTATGAGCTAAACTAGTTCAACATGGCATTGATGCAAAAGCAAGCCAAACACAATCATAACCACTACAAAACATGGATGCAACATGACATGACTAAACTACATGCAATTCTAAGAAAGTTTCATATAGGACATGATCAAAATGGAGCAACGGTTCAACACATACACTCACGACATGTTTAAATAACAATCAGCCCAAAACAACAACTAGGCATATTGCAACCATCAAAACAACATGCTACAGCAAATATATGGGCACAAACTTGGTATGCACTTAAAGTAAAGATAACATACTTCAATTCATCTTTACAGTTTAGATTCATAAGCATCATGGTTAATTTACTATGATCCATACAAAATACAATGTTCTATTACAGATTAAGACTTAGTGCAAAACTGGACATATACATGAGCAGAGTTAATATGATGGCATGTTGGAGGCATGAAACAAATATGCTGCAGTGCTTAAACATGGCATGACATGGCATGGCTTGGTATTACATATCATGGATATCAAAACAAGCAACATGGAATATCTACAGGAGCAACACGTTCATGGGAACCAACAAAAAAATATGCAAGCATGAATAAAAATCTGGGAACACAAACATTAACATGATTATACTGAATTGAGAGGCACATAACATCAAGTATAGAAATTTTACTAATTATGAAATTTACATGATGATAAATTAGACATGGCAGTTTAATTACTATGATTTTTACGAAATGGAACATGCTGTTTAGAAATTGACAGATTTAGCATGATGGCATCTTTAGACATACTATAGCAAGTTCACAAGGCAACCGAAGGCATGGCATCAAACTACACATAACATTGGGCAAATCACACGAAGGAACCATATGCATATGACTTATGGATTAGTGGGAACCATCATGATTAGTTTGAATGTTTTAACAGTTTGCTGAAGTTAGCAGCAGTTGACATCAGGATGCACTTTTGCAACGAAGATTATGACATGAAGATGAACTCTAGTATGCATGCAACAGCCCGAATCATGTAGGGAGTAGATCATTTTACATATATAAACCATTTCCATCGGACAAACATGCACAAAGACGGGGCTCACTCAAGATACATACATAAGGATGCAAAATAGGGACTTGGCCGTTTTCGGGAAATAGAGCGAGCGCAATATAACCAATCTATGCACGGGCGAGACTTAGTGGGGGCGATCTCACCAGAGGGCCCGTGGGCCAGAGTGTGGGTTCGAGGTGGTGCTGGGCCTGCGGGCGAGGCCAGGGCCCATGCGAGTGAGGGCAAGCGGGACGGGCAGCTCCTCTGCACGCTCTCGAGCGGTGCCATGGCGACGGCGGTTCCGGTGACGGCAGACGGCAGGATGGACACCAGAGGCGGGGACAAGGTCGAGGCGGTCCGGAACGGGAATATCTAGGCATGGGGACCTCGGATGCGGCGGCGGCTGGGTCGGAGGAGCTCCGCTGATAGTAGGGCTGGCGAGCTCGAGGCCATGGCAGAGAGCGAGGGTGAGAGGGAGAGGAGGATGAAAGAAGGAAAGAGAAGGAGGGAGAGGGTCGGCGGATCTCACATGGGGTCGTCTACGGGAGGAACTCCAGCGACGAATGGGGCGAGGCAAAGGTTCGGCGGGCTGCTCCACGAGGTCGAGCTGCAACGAGAGGTCGAGGCGAGCAGGAGGCGGGCGGCGCTTGGGTTCGCGTGGGCGAGCAATGCGGCTAGGTGGGCCCGGCGGGACATGCACGGGCTTGGGCGGGCCGCAGTGGCGGGGGCGCAGGGGGGGCGCATGGTGCGCGCTGAGTTGCTGGAGCAGCGGCTGGCGGCGGTGCTGGCCTTCGGGGAGTCGGCAAGTGTCTGATCTGGAGCGGCTGCGCACGGAAACTGATGAGGGAGGCGGCGGCTGGAGGTGGAAGGAGGGCTTGGGGTAGGTGGAGGGCTAGGCTTCCCAAAATGGCAGGGGGAGCTGTTTATATAGGGAAGGGGCTAAGGTTTGAGGGATTTGAGGGGTTTTCAGACCCTTCGATCGCGATCCGACGGCTCCGGTCGGACGGGGTAGGTTGCGCTAGGTGTTGGTGTCAAAACCGGCGGATCTCGGGTAGGGGGTCCCGAACTGTGCGTCTAGGATCGATGGTAACAAGAGACGGGGGACACAATGTTTACCCAGGTTCGGGCCCTCTCTATGGAGGTAATACCCTACTTCCTGCTTGATTGATATTGATGAATATGAGTATTACAAGAGTTGATCTACCATGAGATCGTAATGGCTAAACCCTAGAAGTCTAGCCTGTATGACTATGGTAATGAGTATTCCGATCCAGACCAAGCCCTCCGGTTTATATAGAAACCAGAGGGATGTAGGGTTACATAAAGTCGGTTACAGAGAAAGGAAATCTTCGTATTTGATCGCCAAGCTTGCCTTCCACGCCAAGGAGAGTCCCATCCAGACACGGGTGGAGTCTTTGGTCTTCGTATCTTCACAGCCCATCAGTCCGGCCCATGGCTAACAGGCCGGACGCCCAAGGACCCCTTAGTCCAGGACTCCCTCAGTAGCCCCTGAACCAGGCTTCAATGACGAGGTGTCTGGCGCCCAGATTGTCTTCGGCATTGCAAGGCGCGTTCCCTTTCCCAAATACTCCAAGATAGTCTTCGTACGCGAAGAATGTATCCGGACCTGTAACATAAATACCACACACACAGCCGTGGAGAGTATAATATTTCACGAGTCCAAACTGCTGACAACTTTTTGCAACATGACATCATGCTGGCCCGGTCTTTATTTCGAACCGTTTCTTGTCCTGCCGTTCCACGGTTCGAGGCGTGACATCTATTGGCACGTCTTGTCGAAGCCGAGATCGTGTCCCCATATTACGGGATTCTTATCAACACGGTCGTGGGTAATCCAACCGTCTCTTTGGTACGATTCCTGGGGAATAGGCATGTTTTAAGGCCCGAGAGGAGGCGTTTTGATATTCACAGCCTTTATAGAGGGGTACAGGCCCGCCCTTCTCCTCTGCGCTTGCTCCTTCTTTAGCTTTCCCCACCTCGAGCTCTAACACCCAGGTTTCAATCACCACGAACCTCGATCATGTCCGGCTCCAGCCTTCAAGGCCGGTGGGTGGCTTCTTCTGTTACAGAGGAAGACATCACGAAACTCCGAGCGGCCAAATATCTAACCGCAGAAATCCTCCACCGGCTCCCTGCTGAAGGGAAGGTTATTCCTACCCCTAGATCCGGCGAGAGGGTCGTGTTTATCTCCCGCTTCCTCCGAGGTTTAGGGTTTGGTCTCAATCCCTTTGTTCGTGGGCTCATGTTCTATTACGGGCTAGATTTTCACGATCTGGCCCCAAACTCCTTCCTTCTCATATCGACATTTATCGTCACGTGCGAAGCTTTCCTCCGAATTCCTCCACACTTCAGCTTATGGCTGAAGACCTTCAATGTGAAGCCGCAGGTGATCGAGGGGAGATAGGCGGAGTGTGGTGGTGCCACAGTGAGCAAGCTTACTAACGCTCCTTGGCTAAAAGGATCCTTTGCAGAATCTTCAAATTTATGGCAGCAGGAGTTGTTCTATATCACTGAGCCTCGTGGTTCCAAGTGGCCGCTGCTCCTGCGTTTTGATCTAGCCCTCCGACTCAGCTTGTTTCGTGGATCAATAAGGGGCTAGGTTGGGGATCAATTGATGAAGTGCGAACTCTACAGAGCCGCATCCGAAGCCTCGTCGAGAAGGACATTGATCTTATCAATGTGGTTCAAGTAATGCTAGTTCGTCGGACTCTACCGTGCCAACGACGGCCTCTCTACCTATGGGAGTTTAATCCGGAAGGAGCGCGAACCCTCCAACACTTCTTTGGCACTACGCACAATGGGATGTGGAATTTTTTTTCGAAAAACGAAAACAATGGCAGGATACCACCGAGGACATTGGCCTCGATTGCAAGCATCCGGATACCCCGGTGAGCGCTTAACTCCCGAACACTTTGAGTACACTGTAATATGTTACTAAGCATACTGCATATTCCCAGGGCTGGATAAAGAAAGCGGAGCGAATCAGGTGTTCGGCCCCGCTCCCTGAAGACTCAGCCGATTCCCTACTAACAAGGATGCTGGCCCCGGCACCGTTCTAGATGCCTGTGGAGGGGGACAAGGTGGAAAGCGAAAAGGAAGAAAGCGGCTTCCACCCCAATGGTATTTCAGGCACTTCGCCCGGGGGAATCAAAATTCCGTCATCCGAAGACAAAAGTGAAGGAGGAGTCAAGGTACCTTCCCCCAGGGTAAGAAAAGGGGCGCCTCCGAAGATTGGGAGGAAAAGGCCCCCAAGCGAGGCAAGATGCCATCGTCAGGCGGCTCAGGCTTGGAAGACGACGTTGTCGCACAGTTCCATAGTGAGCATAAGCCTCTGGCCAAATCGTAAGTTGAACAAGGGAGTTCTTAAACATATCTCGTTCCTTTCTTGCTACCAAGGTAACATTGGGAATATATATTTTATAGTCCGGCACACCGTCCTCTTCAACAATCCTCCTCCTCGAGGGACCTTCTTCCGGAGATGATGGAGAGAGAAACGCCTCCACCAATTTCCTCGCCCAATAAGGCAGACGACTGTGAAGTGTCGTCCCGGAGGGTCTCTCCCGATCAGCAAGCAGTGCGGAGGATAAAGAAGACATCACGTGGAGGTGATACCCCCGTCGCCCAGGGTTCGGGGGCCAACAATGAAGGCCCCGGACTATCCGGTTTACAACCGGAGATGATTGTAGGGACAAGCAAATGGGTTCCTTCAAAGGGAGGCTGTGTTCCAACGGTGGCTTCCGAAGACCCGGAAGCGCTAGATACATTGACGAACATGCTGCGACAAGCGTCCGTCTAAGAGGAACACCGTACCTTGATGGGTACGATTGTTGAGAGGGTTCTATCCGCGAAGAGCGGTTTGCATGAAGCCTTCACGAGCCTGCTAAGAGGCTTAGAGGTTTGTGATGTAATATTTTCAACTGTGTTTTATTCGCAAAATGCACCTATATATAGGTAGTAGCCCCTGAGACTCGGATTGGCTTCCCAAGGGAGGCGATCAGAGGATCAAAAGAGATATGCTCAGGGAATGACGTGATTGAATAGGAACACAGGAAATTTCCCCCTCAGCGGCCGCCCGGACTACAGAAGTCGTCGAGCATCAGCGGAACCTTGAAGTGACGAGTGAGGACATCACGCTTATCCACAAGCGTCTTGACGAGGCACAAGGTATGTATTTGGGGCAGCCATTATATGTACTTGCTTCTAATATAAGCGGGACCTAAAGGATTGTGTGCTAAAATACGCATAATTGCAGATGGTGCTGCCGCGGTTGAGATTCTTCGGGCGGAGCTATTCCGAGTCAAGGAGCAGGCCTGGTTTAGTAATGCGGATGCCGAAAAGGCATCGGCCGAATTGAAGGCCGAACAGGCTGCTCGGTGTCAGGACGAGGAGAAAATATCCAAGATGACGCGTGAGCTCGAAGGTGCCGCTAGCCGCAGCGAATTCCTCGAGAAGGATAATAAAGCAGAAGCGGCTGATCTCGATAAGGCCTTACGAGAGGCAAAAGAAATGCGGTCCGAGTCTAGAGCTGCTCGGGAGGAGATCAGGCAAGCTGGGGAGATCGCGGCTGGTAAGCCCTTTTTATTGCAAAATATGTTCGGCGATCCGAATTATACCCCGCTTAACCAAGTGCGGAGTTCTCCAGACGCGTTATTGGACTTACCGAAGAGTGCGGCCAATGCAGTGCAGTTTTACCAAGTGCAAGAAGGATATGCAACAGAGAAGCTTTTCTGGTCACAATTCGGTGCGTCAAAGCGCCTGCTATTGCTAAAGGAACAGATGACCCAATGGGCCGAGCATCACAGGCTGTCCGGTGCTGTCATGAAGGACGTCGTGGTCCGGCTGTGGCCAACCGAGCCAGTTCCGGATAGTTATTTTGGTTTGGTGCAGCGACTTGCTGATGCGGTGCCGCGTGCTGTGAAGCGATCAACGTGCATTGAAGGTGCACGGATGGCCTTTGCCCGTGTCAAGACATACTGGGCGAAGATGAAGGCCACTGATGTTGCAGCAAAGAGTCCACCCAAGGGCAAGGATCGTCACGCGCCAGAGCACTATTTCGAGGATTTCTTAGAGGGTGCCCGCTTAATAGAGGGTCAATGCTCGAAAGATGTAATTTTCGAGTGAATTGTTTGAAAAATTGTAAAAGAGAATATGATAATAAGGCTAGTTTCTTTTTAGTTTCGCCTAAAAACTTGTATTCCTCCTGTGCGGCTGTTTTTGTATAATTTGAAAGTTTTCCAGTCGTCGGCTTCAGCCCCCTCATAAAAAATATGGGGGTGTTCGGAAAAGCATTTGATCACTCTTGAACCCACGTCTTGGTCCATTAAGGAGATGTCAATGCGGCGAACCAGGCAATCGGACTATAGGGCGTTAACACTTTCACTTAGCCATAGGAGTTTTATGGTGGGTCTACGATATAGCCCCTGGTATGCGCGCGGCTTATTCCAATATGGCGCGTTGCATATGTGACCTGAAGAAAAGGTCCTTCGTATAATACGGAGGGAATCGCGACAGATACCGATAAGTCATCGAGTGGTTGACCAGCTCTCGCCGCATCATGACAGTCAGTTTTCGGCTTTCTCTACTGAGGTGCTTGACCAGATGAACCGGAAGCACAATCGCAGTAGTTCTCCCTTTGCTACCTTAGCCGATAGAGCGGAACGTAAGGTAGCAAGCACCGGAGCCGGGCAACCCAACTATTGACCCAAGACATGATTCGGAGCTGATGCATATAACGCCAAACTCGCGACACCGAGGTACGCTATAGAGTTGTTCGGACTTGGTCGGCAACTCATTTGTTCTCATCCCGAGCCCCTGGCAAGTTATGCCGAGGTGTGAAAACATCCAAAGGAGCGAAATTCAGTTCTTTAGAAAAAGGCGAATGCTGAATACAGATTATGTTCACTGGGACCTGAGTGATATGCCAATCGTTATGTTACAGATAAAAACGACACGGCCCCGGCTATTTGACATGCCAGGGGTCGAAGGCTGAGGAAAAAATGCACCTTACATTCTCGAAATATAGAGTGCGTTCTTCAAAAAGTTATTTTGGACCTCCTGTCGCACGTCTGCGTCGCCTGTCCTCGGTTAAGGGACTCCTTTGACGGGAATGGCCCTTGGATAAAAGTACGAACCCGAACTCCGATAGAGTCCATGACATAACCAGCTTCTGAATCACCTATGGAGGGAACATAAGAAAAAAAGGTAGTTAGAAGAAATAGGAGAGGCTGCGGAAGTGCTTGCAAGTCCTTTCGTATTGTGCTTCCGGCGATGCCCAGGGTATTTCAAGTGCATAATTATGTATGCGTAGTACCAAATTCGCTGATGGCCGATTAGGTGTGCGGTGTGATAGGACTGCTGTGCAATTCGGCTGAGTTAGCCGTGGCATGCTCTTCTGTACAGAGGGAGTGTTCCGTGCGTTCCCTGTAGGGGTGTGCGTCACATATGCCATGTTCACTTTTTTTACTTCGGGGGGAAACTGCTTTTGACCCCTAGTATTTGTTTGGTGAGTTTCTTTATTGTCGCTATCACCGGGCGCCCTCCTCCCCTTTTTCCGGCGTTGAGCTTGCCAGCCTGCTTGAAGACCCAACAGCATCTGTTGGTATGATTGGCTGGTTTGTCGGGGTGGCCATGAATCTGGCAGGGCCTATCCAGTATCTTTTCTAAGGCGGATGGTCCGTCCTTGTTTGCCTTGAATGGCTTTTTCCGTCGACCGGGTTTGGGACCGTTGAATCCGGCGTTGACCGCTGTGTCCTGCATTTTTCATTGTATTCGTGCTTGCTGCGTTGCGGCTTGCCATTGCCGTCTCGGACTTCGGACGTGCCCGGATTGCTGGCGCTGCTGCTTTTACGAGCTAGCCAGCTGTGTTCGCCCGCGCAAAAGCGGGTCATCAGAGCGGTAAGGGCTGACATGGATTTTTGTTTTTCTTGTCCGAGGTGGCGGGCAAGCCATTCGTCTCGGACGCTGTGTTTGAAGGCTGCTAGGGCTTCCGCGTCCGGACAGTCGACAATTTGGTTCTTTTTAACTAAGAATCTAGTCCAGAGCTTCCTGGCTGACTCTCCGGGCTGTTGGACAATGTGACTTAAGTCATCGGCATCTGGTGGCCGGACATATGTTCCTTGGAAGTTGTCGCGGAAGGCATTTTCCAAGTCCTCCCAGCTGCCGATAGAGTTTTCCGACAGACTTTTTAACCAGTACCGAGCTGGTCCTTTGCGTTTTAGTGGTAGGTATTTGACGGCATGGAGGTCATCTCCGCGGGCCATATGGATATGGAGAAGAAAATCCTCAATCCACACCGCGGGGTCAGTTGTTCCATCGTATGATTCGATATTCACGGGTTTAAACCCTTCTGGGAATTCATGCTCCATTACTTCATCAGTGAGGCAGAGTGGGTGTGCGGCGCCTCTATATTGGGCAACGTCGCGACGTAGCTCAGATAGAGTCCGTCTACGGTTTTCGGCCCAGGCGCGACTAAGTTTGTCACGTCCGAATAGATAGCCATCATCGCGTGTCAAAGCATGTCCTCGCGGTTCGTAGATCGATCTGTTACATGCAGCTCTATTGTCCAGCTCCTGTTGAAGGTCATATGTGGAATCCCGAGCTATCTTATCTCTATTTTTACGTTGCAGTGGGGCGGGCTGCTGTTCGGCTGGGGTTGCCGTTTTATCTCGACCGCGTTGTGGTCGGTCGGCCGCATTGTCCCGACCGCGTGGTATAAATTCTGTTGCCTCCTCATCGAACTGAGGTAGCAATCTGCGCTTCGGGTAACACTTGGTTGGGCGCTTGAGGCCGTATTCTTCGGCTGCTAGGATATCTGCCCATCTATCATTGAGCAGGTCTTGGTCGGCTTGAAGCTGTTGTTGTCTGTTTTTCAGGCTCATTGCAGTGGCTATTAGCCGGCGCTTAAAGTGCTCCTACTCGAGAGGTTCCTCAGGTACGATGAAATCTTCGTTCCCGAGGCTCTCCTCGTCCTCGGAGAGTGGCAGATAATGACTGTCCCCCGAGTCTTCATGTGCGGCCTTTTCATCGGGGCTAACATGCCCATTTCTTTGTTCCTCTTGTTCGGAAGTTATCCCAACAGGGCCTTCATTGTTTTCGGCATCGTTCGGAGTATTATTTTCTCCGGTGCCCGTATTGTTGTTTTCGGAACGATGTGACTTAGAGCGGCGGCGGGAGCACCGGCGTTTGGGCTGTGTCCTAGTGGGTTTATCCTCAACTAGATCTTCTTTGTTGTCGTCGTTAGTTTCTTTAGGTGTATCCACCATGTATACATCGTGCGAAGAAGTGGTCGTCCAGCGTCCAGTAAATGGCGGGTTTTGGCCTTGCTCCTTATCGGCATCGTCGTCCATACCGTCGATGTCTTCGGAGCCGTAATCGAGCATGTCGGTTAAGTCCTCGACAGTGGCTATGAAGTGGGTGGTGGGTGGGAAGCGAAAGTCTCCATCATCAGCCTCCAGTTCGAACCGGACATAATTCGGCTGTGAGTCTCCCGCCAAGGACAAATTCTTTAATGAGTTTAGCAAATCGCCAAAAGGCGAGTGTCGGAAGATGTCTGCGGCGCTGAATTCGAAGATCGATAACCAATCAAGCTCGGCATCCGCGGACGCGCATGGTTTGGAACTTATAGCCGGAAACGAGTCCAGAGTTCCGGTGACACAGATATCACATGAGGCTGTCTGTGTGCGACTCCAACGCCGCGGAATCTGTGCCCTGCGTGGCGGGGTTGAGCTTCCCGTCCTCGGATGGTGCGATTTGTTACAGGAGCTATCTCCTGGATGTGGTCTGATGACAGATTTAATTCATGCTCGTCTAGGTGACAGGGAGAGGCTGCCGTGCTCTCGAATCAGTCGAAGATCAAGTCTCCACGGATGTCCGCGACGTAATTCAAGCTCCCGAATCTGACCTGATGGCCAGGGGCGTAGCTTTCGATCTGCTCCAGATGGCCAAGCGAGTTGGCCCGTAGTGCAAAGCCGCCGAATACGAAGATCTGTCCGGGGAGGAAGACTTCTCCTTGGACAGCGTCATTGTCGATGATCGAAGGGGCCATTAAACCTCTTGACGATGGCATAGTGGAAATCTCAATGAAAGCACCAATGTCGGTGTCAAAACCGGCGAATCTCGGGTAGGGGGTCCCGAACTGTGCGTCTAGGATCGATGGTAACAGGGGACGGGGGACACAATGTTTACCCAGGTTCGGGCCCTCTCTATGGAGGTAATACCCTACTTCCTACTTGATTGATATTGATGAATATGAGTATTACAAGAGTTGATCTACCACGAGATCATATTGGCTAAACCCTAGAAGTCTAGCCTGTATGACTATGATAATGAGTATTCCGATCCGACTAAGCCCTCCGGTTTATATAGACACCGGAGGGATCTAGGGTTACATAAAGTAGGTTACAGAGAAAGGAAATCTCCGTATTTGATCGCCATGCTTGCCTTCCACGCCAAGGAGAGTCCCCTCCGGACAAGGGTGGTGTCTTCGGTCTTCGTATCTTCACAGCCCATCAGTCCGGCTCATGGCTAACAGGCCGGATGCCCGAGGACCCCTTAGTCAAGGACTCCCTCACTAGGTGGGCAGTGTAGAGGCATTGGGCTGAGATGAGAAGGAAGAAGAGTGGTCCGGCAGGGTCTTCGGATAGCGAAAACGTCCGACGTTTATCCGGCTATAGAGTCGTTATAGTTATTCGTTGGGGTATCAAACAGACTCTGAATGCGACGAAATTGGCAGCGGTCTACCTACAATATAACAAGATCGCACGTCAACTTTCAACCCATTCCGAGAATATTATTATCTCACTTATAAATTAATATTTCGGAGGTGTCGCAGGCGCGTGCGAGTGTGCTTGGACTCATAACGGACAACAGAGAGGACTGGGAGACCTGGCAACTATGGACGTATGCATGGTTTGAAAAGGATGGTGGCACGAGTGCCGACGCATTTATAATGATGCGATGATGAATGCAACAAATAAATGAAACACATGACAACAACAAAAAATAAAATGGAAGGGAACTGGAGCATCGGTCTCGGGGTGTCAGAGGTTCAAACTTTCGATCCCTCAACACTTGTACGCACGTAGCTGCTCTCCCCGAGGCACCTTGCCGGGCTTGAGCACCCATGTCTTCGTTTCCTCCAGATCAATCCATCAAAGCAATAGTAGGGTTCACGCTGCAAAGCGGCCCGAGCCTGGGTAAAAGAGAGTTGTCCCTCGCCGTGCTGCCCTATTGTTTTTGCTCTCTGTGCAATGTGATCGACCCCTCGCAGAACCACAAAGGGGCAACCCTGCCCCATAGGTGATCATGCTTCCTCCACGATAGGTTCCCTTGATACGAAACTCATCGAGGCAAGGCTTCGTCTAAACATCGACCGTCAAGCTCGCCCAAAGTGGGCACGGTCTACACCATCGTTGATATGCAGCTCGCCCCAGGTGGTGTGTCATCTACACCATTGCCTAGGCGGAGACCCATCTAACCGTTGCTAACGCGGAGCCCATCCCATGGTGGGGCGGCGTCTACATCGCAGCGGACACAAGCCATTGTCGGGTGCCGTTCGTGCCGACTCTTGATTTGACAAGGTCGTTGGTTACATCAACACCGTAATGTCCTCAACAACTCATCATGATCGACTGGGTCGTGTTGCATGGTTTTGGCTTGCTAATCCTGTGTTGCCGCTTGTTGTGGCAGCGACATCTCCCACATCTACGCCAACATTCGCACCGATGCACATCACCAACATCGTCTTAGCGCTGATAAGGCAAAGCTATACCCCACCGACGTGTCTTTTACCGATGAAGCAATCCATATCTTTCCAGGCACCGACGAGGCGAAGGCAAGTCATCCAGTCCGACACAGATGATGCGAAGGCTGCCCACTTAATCATCGGACAACGACAAGAAGGAAGGATACGACTAACCATAGCCGGAGCAATGGGCGTACCGCTCTCCCCTTCACTTCAACCCCACATCCCCACCATCTATACCAAGCCAACGACGCAATCGAAGCCTTCAACAAGACACTCAGCAGGATACTCAAGAAGACTGTCACAAGGAACAGGAGAGACTGGCATGGTCGTCTCTTAGAGTACTTGTGGGCCTACCGTGTCATGGTCCGTACCCCAAAAGAAGCGACTCCATTTTCTCTCATTTATGGGAGTGAGGAAGTCCTGCCACTGGAGGTCCAGCTACCCTCTTTCAGGGTGGCTGTAGAAGATGATATAACCCAATACCAACAGGTACAACTGTGGTTTCACGAGCTTGACGCCCTAGAAGAGGGGCAACTTCATGCCCTATAGAACCTGGAGCTTTACCGCCAGAATATGGTGAGAGCCTACGACAATCTCATCAAGCAACGCATCTTCCGAAAAGGCGAATTCGTCCTCGTCCTCAGGCGGCCCATCGTCATGACGCACAAGATGAAGGGCAAATTCGAGCCAAAGGGGGAAGGACCATATGTCATCGAGCAAGCCTACGATGGGGGAGCATACCAGCTCGTCGATTCCTAGGGAGTTCGACCTATGCCCCCAATCAACGGAGGGTTCCTCACAAAAATTTCTTAAATTTTTTCCTCTTTAGTTGCCTTCCGGATTTTCATTCATGTTTTTTTTTCTATGGGCTATCGGATCCATGATGCATTCTCCTTTGCATTTCCTGGATACATCTAGTTTTCCCGAATTTTTACTATTCAAACATGAACATGTCACCATGTACCTCCAACGCCGAGGGTGATGCACCACAGCTCACGTCGAAGGAGACCCGTCCGGAAGCGTGGTACGCAAGCAATCCGGTGGGCGCTTTTGAAGACCCGAAACCCCACATGCCCGGGAGGGACCCCGTCAGGGCGTGCTTCGGCTATGGGCTGTCCTAGGTCGACCTGATCGCCCCTAGGACCTCGAGGTTCGCCGCCCTGCAACAAGAAGAACAGACGAAGAACAAGGAAGAAGAAGAACTAGGGGAGAGATAAAGGTAAAGGTAAAAAGTGGTAGATGAATTGATCAATTGTGTGTTGTTCAATCGGCCATCACCCCTTAGGTATATAAGAGGCGGCTGGACTTCCCGTGCAAGGAAAAGGCTTGGATTTACGTCCAAAACCCTAGTTAAATTCGGATTGGTTTTGTCCGAACTTTTCGAAACTGTTCGGTTTAAACTGGCTGCACCTGGCGGATACTTTTTGAGGAGGTAAACGACCTCGGATGGAAACGAGCCCAAAAGCAATCTTGACAGTTTCGACGACACGAACAAATTTTATGTTGAACATTTTTTGATCTGAGATCATATTAAGGGTCAAATCGATCGCGCAAAACAGGCTATTATTCGCGCTACCCATCAGATAGGGTGTCTGGTGGGACGCGCCACTTTTGGCTCGTGATAGGGCTGTATTCAGATCGCTCTAACTTTTGCATACAAACTAGGATCGGGACGGTTTTTATATCAAAATAAACTGTTTCGACGAGACGAAGACAATCCTTGTAGATCGTTTTTCCATACGTGGCAGTCCTGGGGACGTAATCAGCTGAATAGTGTTCTGAATACAAAATGTCAATGTTTCGAACACAACTTCGGCCTTCGAGATGAGATCGAATGGCGATGGCTCAAACTTCAAATATGTTCATATCGACAATACGAAACTTTTTTATGTATATGACTTCTCGATTTGAGGCCATATTAGTTAAGTTCTTGACCGTGCCAAAATCTTGTGTCAACACATGCCCCCCTGTTTTTTGGCAAAACTTGGATGCCGAAAAATAATTTCCCAGAGTTTCTTCTAAGGACGATGTCAACACTCCATCGTCCATTTATATGTTCTTAGGACTATAATTATATATCAGCCATGTCTTTGCTTAGGGCGATAGTTATATATCGGCCACTTTGATTTGCAACTAAATACAACTAATCGAATGTATGGTGATGAGGTAAAACCCTTCCATGTTTTAGGAAGTTATATTGCGACCATGGATCAAAATAAGTCCATGGAGGATAACCACTCATACCTGAGGATGAATTCCATGTCATCGGCATCAATGGCATAGTTGGAGAATGTGGATAATGTGTGCACCGAAGACGTTGAAACCTTCGGCTTGGTCGTTCATAATTTTCACTCTTTTCCTTCTTTACCTTTGTCGTACTTCTTGCAATGGAACTGTCAGTGTACGAAAGTAGGGGCGCACCTTTGTACCCCTTTACTTGTGCATGGGCAGTCAGAGCCACGCGCCACGGCCACACGTAGCAGGACAAAGGAGGGAAGCCGGAGAGAAGCCGAAGCCCAAGACAAGACGATCAAGGCAACGCCAAGGCCAAGAACACAAAGAAGCAGAGGGACAGAGCAGTTTCCCCTGGCAAGACCCTTGCTGGGGGCAACCTGAGCAGCCCCGGCAAGACCCTTGAGCCACAGGTTCCAACCCAACCGGCTACGATTGGGCCAGGGCTCGGGAGGCACCTCTGTGGTGGCATGCAGATCTTTGTCAAGACCAGAAGACGGCAACCCTCGGCAGGATCCTTGCTGAGGAAAGCCACAAGACCCCCAGCAAGATCCTTGCCGAGGGACGACTGTGCATCATGTCAAGACCCTTGCCGGGTCATCCGGCAAGACCCTTGCCAAGAACGCCAGCAGGGCCACTGGCAGGGCAGCACCAGCCAAGCTTCCACCGCTGTTCGCATGCAGCTGCCAGCCCAACCAGCTGGGCTGGCACCTGCGTGGCAACATGCAGCTCCCAGACCAGATTAGCAAGCACATGCGTGGCTGCATGCAGATCTTCGTGAAGACCCTACCGTCGCGCCACCTCAGCTGGTTGCCTGCCTACGTGGCGCCGCATGCATCACTGGCCAGGGCGCGTGTCGAAGCGAGGGGGAGCGGCGACGGACGGGACGGGCCTCGCCCCCATCCCCGATAAAGCTAGGGGACACCTAAGCAACGCATTAAATGCGTCTTGTCCTGTAATACGAGTGATAAGCTCGCAGTACTGTATGCCTTTCCACCTCCTGTGTGCCACTGTGGCAGCCCCTTTTGACTATAAAAGGAGGCCCATGGCGTACTGGAGAAGGATTCGGCTCCTGGGAACTACTCAGCCACCGTAGCTAGTTCGAGGGCTCAAGAACACTCAATACACCCACCAAAGCAGGACTAGGGTTTTACGCATCCTCGCGGCCCGAACCTAGGTTAATTATCCTTGTGTTGATTACTAATCTTGCTCTTCTTACAACCCTGCGCCCCGGCAACCGTAGTAGGGATTCTTGTGATCCCATAGGTGTCATTTCCCACCGACATCTTTGGCGTGCCAGGTAGGGGGCGCAATTGTGCGAATCTGGTCTAGTAGTTAGCCTAACGGTTCTTCATCGCCATGGCTCCCAAGAAGAAGACGGCCACGGCAATCGGCTCGTCGAGGGTCGAATGCCCCGTGCCAGTATGGGCGAGCAGCGGCCCGGTCGAGGACAGGACCCGAGTCGCGGTCCGCGAGCACCAGCATCGCCCTGGCAGTCAGAGCCTGGTGAGTGGTGCCGTTCGTGCGCCGGGCGACGGGCCGCACGCCACCAAATCCAAAGACGGGGCTGGGCCCGCCGCAGGCGGCGCTGGGCCCTCCAGGAGTGTCGTTGTGCCACCCACAGGCGGCGCAGCAACCTCCAAGATGCCCACGCCGGCGACAACTGTGCGCTCTTCCCAAGGTGTGCGCGACGAGCGGCGTCACCACGCCGGTGACCCTGGACACCGCCGTGGGAAGAGCCCTGTGCGTCGTCCGCGGGACGAAGGAGATCAACGTGCCTGCCGATGTGCTGGTGAAAATGGCGCGCAGCCACTGGGTCATCATAGAGCTTCTTCTAACATGGTTAGAAGTCGAAACGCGCCACGGTCCATGCAGCTATCGCCGCCACCCACGCCAGCAGAAGCTTTGGCGCGCGCGCAGCTGCTTCTCGACTTCCCTTCTACTGCGGAGAAGCTCGACGAGTGGAGGGCCACGATCCGGAGCCTCGTCGCTGTTGCCAACAAAGATGATCCGCGACCGGCGGGACCCTCGGGCCGGCGCTCCACCGATGATGTTGTGGTCATGATGCACTCTCCTCCTCCCCACCAGCTGCCGCGGGCGTCGGCCCGTCGTGACGACGCTTGTGATAACATCTGTATAGCATCGTCCGACCCGCGGACCCACCGCGACCAGTGCCATGTTCTTCGAGAACAAGCTCACAAAGATGCTCGAACCACTATCGAGCGCCGGCATGATACACGCCAAAAGTCGGACTAGCGGGCGGGACCCGCTATGGACCACCCAGCACCGGGGGGCTCTGGCGGCCTACCTTACGAGGTGGGCTGCCCGGCCTTTACTCGCGAGCTGCGGCAGTTCCGGTGGCCGTCCCACCGCACGTTCAGGCCCGACGTCGGCGAGAAGCACACTGGCAAGACCCATCCGTCCGAGTTCCTCAGCATCTACACCATCGCGATGCAGGTTGCGGGAGCTTGCAACGACAAGGTGCTTGCCAATTATTTCCCGCTGGCACTGAAGCCCAATGTTATGTCTTGGTTGATGCACTTGCCGGCGGATTCCATTTCTTCTTGGTCGGATATGTGCCATGAGTTCGTTGGCGCCTTCACAGGAGGCCACCAAACCTCATGGCCAGGCCAGTGATCTGCATATCATTCCCCAGAAGGAAGGGGAAACCCTGCACAAGTACATACAGAGATTCAGCCAGGTGCAGTACAACATCCCCGACGTTCATCCCGCCGCCGTGATCAGCGCGTTCCATCAGAATGTGCGCAACCGCAAAATGCGCGAAGAGCTGGCGATGACCAAGGTTAAGGATGTGGCCGAACTCTATGTTCTGGCCGATAGGTGCGCCCGAGCTGAAGAGGGAAGGAAGTACCCCGGCGAAGACGCCGGCGCGGAGACCGACTCTAACACTGCCGCCCCGACGAAGAAGGGCCGGCGTCGCAACAGGAAACGCAAGGGCAAGGCTGTGCTTGCCGTTGAAGGATCTGACGACACCGGCGCTACCAAGAAGGTCAAGGCAGACGATCCCGGAAGGGAGATCGCCGGGTGCGCCGCCTGCCAGGCCTTAGCAGCTGCCGACAAGCCAGGGGCTCCGGCAAGCAGTACTGCAAGATCCATCGCACCAAGGGCCATGACCTCCAGAACTGTCGGCAAGTCGAGCTGCTTGCTGAGAAGCAAAAGGCCGAGTATGAGAGGCGGGACAAGGAGAAAGGTCAGGACGGTGCCGAGGGATCCGGCAAGACGCGTGGCGGCCAAGGAGGCCGCCCCGGCAAGGACAACCAGCAAGAGAGGCCCACTCGGGGCCGTGACAAGAAGCAAGAAGACGATGATCATGATGAGGACGACGAGTCCAGTGAGCAAGAGTTCCAGAAGGCTACGGAGGCCATGTGCATCGATGGTGGCGCCTCGCTGCATACTTCTCACCGCTCGCTCAAGCAGTGGGCGCGTGAGATTACAGCAGCGGAGCCGTCGTTCGACGCTCAGAAGCCGCTGAAGTGATCCAGCACGCCCCTCATCTTTGATGCCGAGGACCACCCTGACCGGGCAACCGCGGTCAGGTGTTTGCCGTTCTTGGTCTCACCAACGATACGCAACCTCAAGGTGAGCAAGATGTTGGTCGACGGCGGGGCCGGCCTGAACTTGATCTCGCCCGTCGTGATCAAAAGGCTGCAAATTCCTCATGGAGACCTCAAGGAAACGGGCACGTTTCAAGGGGTCAATCCGGGGAGGAGCCAACCGAAGGGGAAGGTCACACTGCCCGTGACGTTTGGAGGAGAGTTGAACTACAGGACGGAGAGGATCGTCTTCGACGTGGCCGAGATCCCCTTGCCCTACAACGGGATCCTCGGCCGCTCGGCACTGGCCAAGTCCATGGCGGCGTCACACTACGCCTACAACATGCTAAAGATGCCCAGGCTATTGACCATCATCTCTGTCCCCTCCGACAAGAAGGACGCACTGATTTACACCGACCAACTCTACCGGGAAGGAGTTGCAGCAGCTGCCGTCAAGGCACTTGCTCCTGCCGCTGAAGGCCCGGGAGGGCAGAAGAATCCCGGCAAGACCTCTCGCACCCACTCCGGCAAGCGCACCTCCTCGGAGTGTTCTGCTACCGTCGAGGACGTGCCAGAAAGCTCTACCGGCAAGAGCAAGAAATCCAGAGCTGAGCCACCGCAGACCAAGAAGGTGTCCGTCGGGGAAGATGGCATGGGAGGGGCCTTCACCATAGGCTCCACCCTGGACAGCAAATAAGAAGGCGCGCTCCTCACCTTCCTGCGGGCGAATGTCGACGTATTTGCGTGGCAAGCATCCGACATCCCCGGTGTTCCCAGGGAGGTGATTGAGAACCACCTAGCTATCTGTCCTCATGCGCGGCCCGTCAAGCAGAAGGTCAGAAAGCAGGATCTGGAGAGGCAGGAGTTCATCACAGAGGAGACCAGGAAGTTAGAAGCGGCAGGTTTGGTGAGAGGAGTGCTCCATCCGACGTGGTTGGCCAATCCGGTAGTGGTGCGCAAGGCAAATGGGAAGTGGAGGTTGTGTATTGACTACACAGATATCAATAGGGCTTGTCCTAAGGACCCCTTCCTGTTGCCACGCATCGACCTGATTGTCGACTCCACGGCCGAGTGTGATCTGCTGTCGTTCCTCGATGCCTACTTGGGCTACCACCAAATCTTCATGACAAGAGAAGATGAAGAGAAGACAGCATTCATCACCCCATGTGGTACGTATTCATTTTTATGAATGCCTTTCGGGCTGAATAGTGCTGGCTCGATGTTTGCAAGAGCAGTCCAAATTGGTTTTGAACCCCAACTCCATAGAAATATGGAAGCATACATGGATGACAAAGTGGTCAAAACCAAGGATGGGGCAACTCTTGTGCAAGATCTGGAAGAGGCATTTGCCAACCTGCGCAAGATCAACCTTAAGCTGAACCATGAGAAGTGTGTCTTCGGCATTCCGTCTGGCAAGCTTCTCGGATTCTTTGTGTCGCAGCGCGGGATCGAGGCAAACCCAGACAAAATCAAGGCTATTGAGCAGATTGAGGCGCCCAAGCGGAGCAAGGATGTGCGTCGGCTCACAGGCTGCGTCGCCGCCATGAGTCGATTCATCTCCAAGTCCGCCGAGCACGCCCTTCCTTTTTTCTAAATCTTGAAGAAGGCAGGCCCAATGGAGTGGACCCCAGAAGCCGAGGCAGCATTGCAGGATCTAAAGAAACACCTTTCCTCCACGCCAATACTGGTTGCGCCTAAACCACAAGAGCCGTTGCTGCTGTATCTGACGGCGAGGAATCAAGTGGTCAGCGCCTCACTGGTGGCACAGAGGGAGGTCGACGAGGAGGCAGTGGCGACGGCAGAACCAGTGGATGGCAAGCCAAAGATTCCCCCGGCAGGGCCTAGTGCCGGCAAAGCGAGGCCCCCGGCAGAGTCTAATGCCACCAAGGCAGTGCCCGCACAGTCGAGTGAGGTGGTGCAGAAGAAGAAGATGATGCAGCACCCGGTTTACTTTGTCAGCTCCCTCTTGCAGTGGCTAGGTTGAGGTACTCTGGTGTGCAGAAATTGCTCTTCGGCCTCCTTATGGCCTCAAGGAAGCTGCGTCATTACTTCCAAGCCCACGAGATCACTGTCGTCACCCGCCTCCCATTGCAACGGATACTGCATAACCCAGATGCGACCGGAAGGATTGTGGAATGGGCCCTGGAGTTTTCGAGCTTTGGGTTGAAGTTTGAAAGTACCTCGACAATCCAGAGCAGAGTCTTGGCGGAGTTCATTGCAGAAGGGACCTCAACGCCCGACGAAGAAATCCAGGAGACCGTTCTCCCCGGCAAGGAAGCAGACCGCGACTGGATCATGTACTTTGATGGGGCTTTCTCGCTGCAAGGCGCCGGTGCCGGTGTACTGCTAGTCGCGCCCACCGCAGAGCACCTCAAGTATGTGATCCAGATGCACTTTCCCAGGGAGGTGTCCACAAACAATACTGCAGATTATGAGGGGCTGCTTGCCGGTCTCAGGATCACGACAGACCTCGGGGTGAAGAAGCTCATCGTCAGGGGTGACTCGCAGCTTGTCGTCAGACAGGTTAACAAGGATTACCAGAGCCCATTGATGGAGGCCTACGTAGATGAAGTGAGGAAGATGGAGGAGTGCTTTGACGGTATCCAAGCATAGCACGTTCCCCGAGCGGAGAACGACGTCGCCGATTACCTGTCGAAGCGTGCGGCATTCAAGCTACCTGTGGAACCAGGTACCTTTTGGCTCCGGTTAACTCAGCCATCCTTCGAACCGTCAACGGGGCAGAACAAGCAGAGGAAATTAGGTCCCGGCAAGTACTTTCCTGCCGAGCCCCCTGGGGCTGCCGGCAAGGATGTTGACGTGCACACTAAGCCTGCCAAAGAGCAACTGGCTCCGGCAGGGCGTCAGGCCCTGGCCATGGAGAACACCGTTTCCATGGCAGAAGTGATGCCTTTGGTCCTTGCCGTCAAGCCCCAGGCTCCGGCATAGGCGCAGCATACCGTCCGATTCCTCCAAACAGGGGAGCTTCCTAAGGAGCAGGAAGAAGCGGAAAAAGTAGCCCGTCGGTCTGCCCTGTATCGGTTCGTCGATGACGTCCTGTACAGGAGAAGGCCGAACGGTGTGAAATTGAAGTGCATCCCCTGGGAGGAAGGACTGGAGCTGTTGGCAGATATACATGGAGGCATATGTGGCTCCCACATAGGGTCGAGGGCCCTTGCCGACAAGGCGTTCCGGCAAGGTTTCTTCTGGCCCACCGCCCTCCAGGATGCGACAACACTAGTAACCAAGCGTGAAGCGTGTCAGTTCCATTCAAAGAAGCTTCATCAACCAGCTCAAGCCCTTCAAACAATCCCTCTCTCCTGGCCATTCTCGGTCTGGGGGCTCGATATACTCGGCCCCTTCCCCCGTGCTGTCGGGGGCTTTGAGTACTTGTACGTTGCAATTGACAAGTTCACAAAGTGGCCGGAAGTGGAAGCAGTGAGAAAGGTGACTGCATAGTTAGCCATCAAGTTCTTCAAGGAACTGGTCTGCCCCTTTGGTGTGCCAAGCAGAATTATCACCGACAACGGCACGCAGTTCACGAGCCACACCTTCATACAGTACGTTCAAGACCTCGGCAGCAAGGTCTGTTTTGCTTCCATGGCACACCCCCGGAGCAGCGGCCAAGCGGAGAGGGCGAATGCTGAAGTGTTGCGAGGCTTGAGAACGAAGACCTTTGACAGGCTGCACAAGAGCGGAAGGCGCTGGATTGATGAGTTGCCGGCGGTTCTTTGGTCGATCAGGACAACGCCAAATCGAGCCACCGGTCAGACACCCTTTGCCCTAGTATATGGGGCGGAGGCAGTTCTCCCCACGGAACTCATATACGGGTCACCTCGAGTGCTCGCTTATGATGAGCTTGAGCAAGAGTAGTTGCGGCAAGATGACGCAACACTCCTTGAGGAAGATCGTCTTCGGGCGGCTATGAGAGCAGCACGCTACCAGCAAGCCTTGCGCCGTGACCATAGCCGCAAGGTTCATGCCCGAAGCTTTGAGGAAGGCGACCTTGTTCTTTGGCGTGTTCAGTCGGCCAAGAATACCAACAAGTTGACACCAAAGTGGGAAGGCCCTTATCGGGTAATACGAGTCACCAGGCCCGGCGCAGTCCACCTGGAGACAAAAGATGCTGTCCCAGTGAGCAATTCATGGAACATCGAGCATCTTCGCAAGTTTTACCCATAAGGCGCGGTTTGTCGGGCGCCCCGACAAGCCACCTTTTGTACAAGCCTTGCCGGCAAGTCATGTAACCCTCTGTTCAAAGCCAGGCGCAGACCCTGAGCCTAAATAAATGAAGCGCTGGCGCCCTAAGTTATAGCATGCATGCTAGGTTGATTCTCTTCCTCGGTTAGGGTTGATAGTGCTTAGCGACGACTAACCCCTAGCCTAGAGGTCGAGTGTGCGTCTTTTCTGTTTTCTTTGGTTCGCAGGGCATCTCTGTTGAGCCACTTGGGAAAAGGAGAACGAACTGGCGCTCCGGCCCTGGCAAGGCAAGACTGCCGGGGGCTGAAGATGTAAGGGTCCAACCACGGCGAGCCAAGGTTGCCGGGGGCTGCGGATTCAGATAAGTCTTTCATCCCCCTGCTATGCGTTTCCGTATGGAACTGGGACATGTGAAGCCTCGTTTATGTCTTAAAACCACCGTGCTCCTTTTTTCCTTTACCCGAGAGTTACTTCCTGGGTCGGAATTTGGTAGTAGTTGATGTGGCTAGGAGATGAACGAGGAGCCTAACTCTACTTCGCCCCTGCCTCCGCTGAAAGCGCGAGAACAGTCGGCGGAAGAAGAGAAATGGGAAGGCCTGTTACCGGGAGATAACGTTTATTGTAAAAATAACAAGGATTCATCCATGGCATGGGCCTCGCTCACTCACGAAGAACCCGGCAAGCACCCTTTTTCATTAAAAACGTCCCATACAGGTACAGTTCGTACGGAAAGAAAAACATGAACAAGGGGGATTACAAGCTTTAAATCTAACAAGGCCCGAAGGCTTATAGACTAAAAAAGAGATGAGATGCCCGTAATCCCTTTCTTGTCCCTCTCCTCAGGAGGCAGGTCAAGGAGGCGAAAGGGCAAAAGGGGCGCCAAGGCGAACTACGAGCAGCAGAAAGCACCAAGAGAACACCTCGATGGCTGCCCACGGGTGGGCTGGTGATGATGGTGCCGGGAAAGGACCTGGAAGACGAGGCGGCAGGTCGCCAAACACGCGACGAAGGCATCGGTGTTCGTGTACTCCAAGTTGACGGCCTAGCCACCCGCCCTCTTCCTCTTCCGCAGCCCCCCGACACCAGCCGCCCAAGGAGACAGCCCCGAGAAGTTCAAGGAGCTGGGACCTCCCCCGGCAAAACTCCGCCGGAGGAGCGGCCATGTGCAGATGTTGCTGCTGCCACACCCGCCCAGGCGCGGGGCGTCCGACGCCTAGTCGGACTCTTCCCCGTCATCTGCCCCGCTGTCCTCATCGTCACTTTAGCTCGAGGAAGAGCTTCCATCGTCGGAATCTCCGTCGGAGGAGCTCTCAATGCAGCACTTCAGGCGAGTTCCAAGATCTCCGAAGACCTTGATGGAGAGCAGGTCGTCCTCCATTAATTTGAAGTAGAGGACGAGCCCCACCGTCAAGCTGTGGATGCGAGCGAACGTCTTCCATCCATGGCGGAGGTACATGACCCGAGGAGGTCATGCTCCATCTCCCGAGCAAACGGGGCGGGAAGACGAAGACGGCGACGCGGAGGCCGGCGCAGCCTGATGAAGAACTTGCGAGGCTGGTCTCCAACGTGGCCCTCCGTCGGGAAAGGCAGCATTGGCGGGGGCGAGGCCGGCACGCCGCCCCGTCCTCCTCCTCCTCGGGCACCACGACCTCTGCCACGGCCTCGCCCCCTCCACCTTCCCCTCGTGGCCGGCTCCACCACCGCGGGCTCAGGAGGAGGAGGGATGTGCTGTCGAGCGGCGACCCTCGTCGTGTAACACTCCGGATGTAACTTTCCATATTTGTAACTCCAACCCTTGCCATTTTCGGCTATGTGTTATGATATTCCCTTCGTGGTCGGGTTTTGCCTCTCGTTTTGCATTTTTTTCATGTCATGCATTTCATATCATGTCATCATGTGCATCTCATTTGCATACGTGTTCGTCTCATGCATCCGAGCATTTTCCCCGTTGTCAGTTTTGCGATCCGACACTCCCACATGCACCGGCGCGCCCCTCTTGTTTCTTTTCGTGAGCGGGTGTTAAACGTTCTCGGTATGGACCGAGGGTTGACAAGTGGCCTTGGTATACCACTGGTAGACCACTTGTCAAGTTTCGTTCCATTTGGAGGTCGTTTGATGCTCCAACGGTTAACCGGGTAACCGCAAAGGCCTTTTGTGTGTTGCAGCAAAACCTCCCTCCAAACAGCCCAGTAACCCATCTAAGCCCCCTCCATGCTCTCGGTCGTTGGATCACAATCGTGTGGGCGAAAACCGTGCCTCATTTGGACTCTCCTAGCTCCCTATGCCTATATAAACACCTCCCCCTCCAAAATTCCAGGTCCAAACCCTAGTCGTCCCCTTCCTCCGCGCGCCGGACACGTCCGCCCGGCGCCGGACGCATCCGCCGCCGCACCCGAGCCAACCAGGAGACGCCATGTGGCGCGCCTCCGTCGCCCGCGCCACCGGCCCGCTTGGCCCGTGCTCGGCCCCCCGAGCCCATCTCATCCCGCCGCCCGATCCCGTGTGAGCCCGCGGCTCCCGCCGCTCCGCCCGCAGTCGCCGGCCGCGCGCCCCGCCACCGCCGCCGTTCCCGCGGATCCCCGCCCCCGCGCGCGCCTCCGCGGATCCCCGCCGCCGACCGCCGCGCCCCCGAGCCCGCCGACCCCGACCGCCGGCGCCTCCTCCCTCTCCGGCAAGAACTCCGGCGAGCCGCCCCGCTGCCTCGGTTCGCATGCTTGCCCGATCCGATCTGGAGAGGTTGACTTTCCCCCCCTCGTTTTCTGCCAAGTCCCGATTTACTCATATTCTGGAGCCCTGTTAATCACCTCATAACTCTTTGCATACTGCTTCATTTATGCGCATGATATATCGAAATGTTCATCACGGGATGCTCTTCATTTTGTTCGATTGTGCCATGCTCGTTTGAGTACATCTTGATGCCCAAATCTCTGGTGCAAGAGTGCTATATGATGTTTACTCCTGTTACTTATCAGAACTCGATGTTTTGTTATTTTTGTTGCATTTGTTGTGTGCATCTTATGGGCATGAGCTCTACAGGTGTTTTGATCTATGCCATGCCATATTTACAGAGGTGTATGCCATGTATTTTTGTGATCTATGTGGTGACTAGCACAAGTATGCAAACTAGGCTTCGTGATGTTTCTGTTTTCAGGGACTTAGGATTTTTGCTGTCTGTTACTGCTGTTATTTTGTTGTCATGTATTCATGTGTCTACAGAGAGATCCATGCTTCTTTTGGGCATGTTCAGTAAGGATGTTTTGTATATATAGTTGTGCTATATCCATCCATGCCCCTGTTTGCCATTATGGAGTGCCCTAGCATGTCTCAATCTTGCTCTACTTTTGCTATAAAATGTTCCTGGCAGATTGTTAACATGATATTCAATTTTGCGAAGGTTGTTGTAGTCGATCCATACATGCTATGAACTTTCTCTTGCCATGGTTAGCTTCATAAGCATGCCATCTTGTTGTAGGTTTGCTTGTTTTGTCATGCATTGCTTTGTGATGAGTGAATCATGCTCACCAAGATGCCCTCATAATTTCTGTTAATGCCATGCTCTGTTTTCTGCTAAGTCTGAAACCTGTTAACGAAACATGCGAGGTTTACATGGGTGCCATCATATCTTCTGTGCCTTTTTGGCTCATGGCCATTAAGGGACTTTTGTTCTATGCATTTAGTAAATTCATGCCATGCCTTGTGCTATGTTAAGTTCCTGTAGCATGTTGATTGCTTGCTCTGAACATTGCTACCTGATGCTGTTTCTGCCATGTCTAGTATTTTTACCAAGTCTGTGAAACTGATATCTTTTGCACTTTTGCCATGCTTGTTTGAGCCTGTTATGGTGTGATCTCTGTTGGGGATCGTAGCAGAAATTTAAAATTTTCTACGCATCACCAAGATCAATCTATGGAGTCATCTAGCAACGAGGGAGAGGAGTGTATCTACATACCCTTGTAGGTCGCGAGCGGAAGCGTTCAAGTGAACGGGGTTGATGGAGTCGTACTCGTCGTGATCCAAATCACCGATGACCGAGCGCCGAACCGACGGCACCTCCGCGTTCAACACACGTACGGTTTTGAAGACGTCTCCTCCTTCTTGATCCAGCAAGGGGGAAGGAGAGGTTGATGGAGATCCAGCAGCACGATGGCGTGGTGGTGGAAGTAGCGGGGATCTCGGTAGGGCTTCGCCAAGCACAGCGAGAGGGAGAGGTGTCACGGGAGGGAGAGGGAGGCGCCAGGGGCTGTGGTGCGGCCGCCCTCCCTTCCCCCACTATATATAGGCCTCCTGGGGGGGGCGCCGGCCCTGGGAGATCTGATCTCCAAGGGGGGCGGCGGCCAAGGGGTGGCTTCCCCCCCAAGCCAAGTGGGGGGCGCCCCCATCCCTAGGGTTTCCAACCCTAGGCGCAGGGGGAGGCCCAAGGGGGGGCGCACCAGCCCACCAGGGGCTGGTTCCCTTCCCACTTCAGCCCATGGGGCCCTCCGGGATAGGTGGCCCCACCCGGTGGACCCCCGGGACCCTTCCGGTGGTCCCGGTACAATACCGGTAACCCCCGAAACTTTCCCGGTGGCCGAAACTGGACTTCCTATATATAATTCTTCACCTCCGGACCATTCCGGAACTCCTCGTGACGTCCGGGATCTCATCCGGGACTCCGAACAACTTTCGGGTTACCGCATACTAATATCTCTACAACCCTAGCGTCACCGAACCTTAAGTGTGTAGACCCTACGGGTTTGGGAGACATACAGACATGGCCGAGACAACTCTCCGGACAATAACCAACAGCGGGATCTGGATACCCATGTTGGCTCCCACATGTTCCTCGATGATCTCATCGGCTGAACCATGATGTCGAGGATTCAATCAATCCCGTATACAATTCCCTTTGTCAATCGGTACGTTACTTGCCCGAGATTCGATCGTCGGTATCCCAATACCTTGTTCAATCTTGTTACCGGCAAGGCACTTTACTCGTACCATAATGCATGATCCCGTGACCAACCACTTGGTCACTTTGAGCTCATTATGATGGTGCATTACCGAGTGGGCCCAGAGATACCTCTCCGTCATACTTAGTGACAAATCCCAGTCTCGATCCGTGTCAACCCAACAGACACTTTCAGAGATACCTGTAGTGTACCTTTATAGTCACCCAGTTACGTTCTGACGTTTGGTACACCCAAAGCACTCCTACGGCATCCCGGAGTTACACGATCTCATGGTCTAAGGAAATGATACTTGACATTGGAAAAGCTCTAGCAAACGAACTACACGATCTTTGTGCTATGCTTAGGATTGGGTCTTGTCCATCACATCATTCTCCTAATGATGTGATCCCGTTATCAATGACATCCAATGTCCATAGTCAGGAAACCATGACTATCTATTGATCAACGAGCTAGTCAACTAGAGGCTCAATAGGGACATGTTGTGGTCTATGTATTCACAAATGTATTACGATTTCCGGATAACACAATTATAGCATGAACAATAGACAATTATCATGAACAAGGAAATATAATAATAACCATTTTATTATTGCCTCTAGGGCATATTTCCAACAGTCTCCCACTTGCACTAGAGTCAATAATCTAGTTACATTGTGATGAATCGAACACCCATGGTGTTCTGGTGTTGATCATGTTTTGCTCTAGGGAGAGGTTTAGTCAACGGATCTGCTACATTCAGGTCCGTATGTACTTTACAAATATCTATGTCTCCATTTTGAACACTTTCACGAATGAAGTTGAAGCGACGCTTGATATGCCTGGTCTTCCTGTGAAACCTGGGCTCCTTGGCAAGGGCAACAGCTCCAGTGTTGTCACAAAAGAGAGTCATCGGGCCCGACGCATTGGGAATCACCCCTAGGTCGGTAATGAACTCCTTCATCCAGATTGCTTCTTGCGCTACCTCTGAGGCTGCCGTGTACTCCGCTTCACATGTAGATCCCGCCACGACGCTTTGCTTGCAACTGCACCAGCTTACTGCCCCTCCATTCAAAATATACACGTATCCGGTTTGTGACTTAGAGTCATCCAAATCTGTGTCGAAGCTACCATCGATGTAACCCTTTACGACGAGCTCTTCGTCACCTCCATAAACGAGAAACATATCCTTAGTCCTCTTCAGGTACTTCAGGATATTCTTGACCGCTGTCCAGTGTTCCATACCGGGATTACTTTGGAACCTTTCTACCAAACTTACGGCAAGGTTTACATCAGGTCTGGTACACAGCATGGCATACATAATAGACCCTATGGCCGAGGCATAGGGGATGACACTCATCTTTTCTCTATCTCCTGCCGTGGTCGGGCATTGAGCCGTGCTCAATTGCACACCTTGCAATATAGGCAAGAACCCCTTCTTGGACTGATCCATATTGAACTTCTTCAATATCTTGTCAAGGTACATACTCTGTGAAAGACCAATGAGGCGTCTTGATCTATCTCTATAGATCTTGATGCCTAATATATAAGCAGCTTCTCCAAGGTCCTTCATTGAAAAACACTTATTCAAATAGGCCTTTATACTTTCCAAGAATTCTATATCATTTCCCATCAATAGTATGTCATCCACATATAATAAGAGAAATGCTACAGAGCTCCCACTCACTTTCTTGTAAACACAGGCTTCTCCATAAGTCTGTGTAAACCCAAACGCTTTGATCATCTCATCAAATCGAATGTTCCAACTCCGAGATGCTTGCACCAGCCCATAGATGGAGCGCTGGAGCTTGCATACCTTTTTAGCATTCTTAGGATCGACAAAACCTTCCGGCTGCATCATATACAATTCTTCCTTAAGAAAGCCGTTAAGGAATGCCGTTTTGACATCCATTTGCCATATCTCATAATCATAGAATGCGGCAATTGCTAACATGATTCGGACGGACTTCAGCTTCGCTACGGGTGAGAAAGTCTCATCGTAGTCAACCCCTTGAACTTGTCGATAACCCTTAGCGACAAGTCGAGCCTTATAGATGGTCACATTACCATTCGCGTCTGTCTTCTTCTTAAAGATCCATTTATTTTCTATGGCTCGCCGATCATCGGGCAAGTCAGTCAAAGTCCATACTTCGTTTTCATACATGGATCCTATCTCGGATTGCATGGCTTCAAGCCATTTGTTGGAATCCGGGCCCGCCATCGCTTCTTCATAGTTCGAAGGTTCACCGTTGTCTCACAACATGATTTCCATGACAGGGTTGCCGTACCACTCTGGTGCGGAACGTGTCCTTGTGGACCTACGAAGTTCAGCAGTAACTTGATCTGAAGCTTCATGATCATCATCATTAACTTCCTCCCCAGTGGGCGCAGGCACCACAGGAACATCTTCCCGCGCTATGCTACTTTCCGGTTCGGAAGGGGTGACTATCACCTCATCAAGTTCAACTTTCCTCCCACTCACTTCTTTCGAGAGAAACTCTTTCTCTAGAAAGGACCCGTTCTTGGCAACAAAGATCTTGCCTTCGGATCTGAGGTAGAAGGTATACCCAATGGTTTCCTTAGGGTATCCTATGAAGACGCATTTTTCTGACTTGGGTTCGAGCTTTTCAGGTTGAAGTTTCCTGACATAAGCATCGCATCCCCAAACTTTTAGAAACGACAGCTTAGGTTTCTTCCCAAACCATAATTCATACGGTTTCGTCTCGACGGATTTCGACGGAGCCCTATTTAAAGTGAATGCGGCAGTCTCTAAAGCATAGCCCCAAAATGAGAGCGGTAGATCGGTAAGAGACATCATAGATCGCACCATATCCAATAGAATGCGATTACGACGTTTGGACACACCATTTCACTGAGGTGTTCCAGGCGGCGTGTGTTGTGAAACTTTTCCACATTTCCTTAAGTGTGTGCCAAATTCGTGACTTAAATATTCCCCTCCACGATCTGATCGTAGGAACTTTATTTTCCTGTCACGTTGATTCTCAACCTCACTCTGAAATTCCTTGAACTTTTCAAAGGTCTCAGACTTGTGTTTCATTAGGTAGACATACCCATATCTACTCAAGTCATCAGTGAGAGTGAGAACATAACGATAGCCTCCGCGAGCCTCAACACTCATTGGACCGCACACATCAATATGTATGATTTCTAATAAGTTGGTTGCTCGCTCCATTGTTCCGGAGAACGGAGTCTTGGTCATTTTTCCCATGAGGCATGGTTCGCATGTGTCAAATGATTCATAATCGAGAGACTCTAAAAGTCCATCAGAATGGAGCTTCTTCATGCGCTTGACACTAATGTGGCCAAGGCGGCAGTGCCACAAGTATGTGGGACAATCGTTATCAACTTTACATCTTTTGGTATTCACACTATGAATATGTGTAACATCACGTTCAAGATTCATTAAGAATAAACCAGTAACCAGCGGGGCATGACCATAAAACTTATCTCTCATATAAATCAAACAACCATTATTCTCGGATTTAAATGAGTAGCCATCTCGAATTAACCGAGATCCTGATACAATGTTCATGCTCAAAGCTGGCACTAAATAACAATTATTGAGGTTTAAAACTAATCCCGTAGGTAAATGTAGAGGTAGCGTGCTGACGGCGATCACATCGACCTTGGAACCATTCCCGACGCGCATCGTCACCTCGTCCTTCGCCAGTCTCCGCTTATTCCGCAGCTCCTGTTTTGAGTTACAAATATGAGCAACCGCACCGGTATCAAATACCTAGGAGCTACTACGAGTACTGGTAAGGTACACATCAATTACATGTATATCACATATACCTTTGGTGTTGCCGGCCTTCTTCTCCGCTAAGTATTTGGGGCAGTTCCGCTTCCAGTGACTACTTCCCTTGAAATAAAAGCACTCAGTCTCAGGCTTGGGTCCATTCTTTGGCTTCTTCCCGGCAACTGGCTTACCGGGCGCGGCAACTCCCTTGCCGTCCTTCTTGAAGTTCTTCTTAGCCTTGCCTTTATTGAACTTAGTGGTTTTATTCACCATCAACACTTGATGTTCCTTTTTGATCTCCACCTCCGCTGATTTCAGCATTGAATATACCTCAGGAATGGTCTTTTCCATCCCCTGCATATTGAAGTTCATCACAAAGCTCTTGTAGCTCCGTGGAAGCGACTGAAGGATTCTGTCAATGACCGCGTCATCCGGGAGATTAACTCCCAGCTGAGTCAACCGGTTGTGCAACCCAGACATTTTGAGAATGTGCTCACTGACAGAATTGTTTTCCTCCATCTTACAACTTAAGAACTTGTCGGAGACTTCATATCTCTCGACCCGTGCATGATCTTCGAAAACCATTTTCAGCTCTTCGAACATCTCATATGCTCCGTGTTGCTCAAAACGCTTTTGGAGCCCCGGTTCTAAGCTGTAAAGCATGCTGCACTGAACGAGGGAGTAATCATCAGCACGTGACTGCCAAGCGTTCATAATGTCTTGGTTCTCTGGGATGGGTGCTTCACCTAGCGGTGCTTCTAGGACATAATCTTTCTTGGCAGCTATGAGGATGATCCTCAGGTTCCGGAACCAGTCCGTATAGTTGTTGCCATCATCTTTCAGCTTGGTTTTCTCTAGGAACGCGTTGAAGTTGAGGGCAACGTGGGCCATTTGATCTACAAGACATATTGTAAAGATTTTAGACTAAGTTCATGATAATTAAGTTCATCTAATCAAATTATTCAATGAACTCCCACTCAGATAGACATCCTTCTAGTCATCTAATTGAAACATGATTCGAGTCAACTAGGCCGTGTCCGATCATCACGTGAGACGGACTAGTCAACATCGGTGAACATATTCATGTTGATCGTATCTTCTATACGACTCATGCTCGACCTTTCGGTCTTCCGTGTTCCGAGGCCATGTCTGTACATGCTAGGCTCGTCAAGTCAACCTAAGTGTATTGCGTGTGTTCCGAGGCCATGTCTGTACATGCTAGGCTCGTCAACACCCGTTGTATGCGAACGTTAGAATCTATCACACCCGATCATCACGTGGTGCTTCGAAACAACGAACCTTCACAACGGTGCACAATTAGGGAGAACACTTTTCTTGAAATTTTAGTGAGGGATCATCGTATTTAAGCTACCGTCGTTCTAAGAAAATAAGATGTAAAACATGATAAACATCACATGCAATCAAATAGTGACATGATATGGCCAATATCATTTTGCTCCTTTGATCTCCATCTTCGGGGCGCCATGATCATCTTCGTCACCGGCATGACACCATGATCTCCATCATCGTGTCTTCTTGAAGTTGCCACGCCAATGATTACTTCTACTTCTATGGCTAACGTGTTTAGCAATAAAGTAAAGTAATTTACATGGCGTTGTTCAATGACACGCAGGACATACAAAAAATAAAGACAACTCCTATGGCTCCTGCCGGTTGTCACACTCATCGACATGCAAGTCGTGATTCCTATTACAAGAACATGATCAATCTCATACATCACATATATCTCATTCATCACATCCTTTTGGCCATATCACATCACAAGGCATATGCTGCAAAAACAAGTTAGACGACCTCTAATTGTTGTTGCATGCTTTTTACGTGGCTTCTATAGGTTTCTAGCAAGAACGTTTCTTACCTACGTAAAACCACAACGTGATATGAAAATTTCTATTACCCTTCATAAGGACCCTTTACATCGAATCCGTTCCGACTAAAGTGGGAGAGACATACACCCGCTAGCCACCTTATGCAACTAGTGCATGTCAGTCGGTGGAACCTGTCTCACGTAAGCGTACGTGTAAGGTCAGCCCGGGCCGCTTCATCCCACAATGCCGCCGAAATAAGATAAGACTAGTAGTGGCAAGAAAAATTGACAACATATACGCCCACAACAAGTTTGTGTTCTACTCGTGCATAGAAACTACGCATAAACCTGGCTCATGATGCCACTGTTGGGGATCGTAGCAGAAATTTAAAATTTTCTATGCATCACCAAGATCAATCTATGGAGTCATCTAGCAACGAGGGAGAGGAGTGCATCTACATACCCTTGTAGATCGCGAGCGGAAGCGTTCAAGTGAACGGGGTTGATGGAGTCGTACTCATCGTGATCCAAATCACCGATGACCGAGCGCCGAACGGACGGCACCTCTGCGTTCAACACACGTACGGTTGGGAAGACGTCTCCTCCTTCTTGATCCAGCAAGGGGGAAGGAGAGGTTGATGGAGATCCAGCAGCACGACGGCGTGGTGGTGGAAGTAGCGGGGATCTCGGCAGGGCTTCGCCAAGCATAGCGAGAGGGAGAGGTGTCACGGAAGGGAGAGGGAAGCGCCAGGGGCTGTGGTGCGGCTACCCTCCCTCCCCCCCACTATATATAGGCCTCTTGGGGGGCCCTGGGAGATCTGATCTCCAAGGGGGGCGGCGGCCAAGGGGTGGCTTCCCCCCCAAGCCAAGTGGGGGGCGCCCCCACCCCTAGGGTTTCCAACCCTAGGCGCAGGGGGAGGCCCAAGGGGGGGCGCAGCAGCCCACCAGGGGCTGGTTCCCCTTCCACTTCAGCCCATGGGGCCCTCCGGGATAGGTGGCCCCACCCGATGGACCCCCGGGACCCTTCCCATGGTCCCGGTACAATACCGGTAACCCCCGAAACTTTCCCGGTGGCCGAAACTGGACTTGCTATATATAATTCTTCACCTCCGGACCATTCCGGAACTCCTCGTGACGTCCGGGATCTCATCCGGGACTCCGAACAACTTTCGGGTTACCGCATACTAATATCTCTACAACCCTAGCGTCACCGAACCTTAAGTGTGTAGACCCTACGGGTTCGGGAGACATGCAGACATGACCGAGACAACTCTCCGGTCAATAACCAACAGCGGGATCTGGATACCCATGTTGGCTCCCACATGTTCCTTGATGATCTCATCGGATGGACCACGATATCGAGGATTCAATCAATCCCGTATATAATTCCCTTTGTCAATCGGTACGTTACTTGCCCGAGATTCGAACGTCGGTATCCCAATACCTTGTTCAATCTCGTTACCGGCAAGTCACTTTACTCGTACCGTAATGCATGATCCCGTGACCAACCACTTGGTCACTTTGAGCTCATTATGATGATGCATTACCGAGTGGGCCCAGAGATACCTCTCCGTCATACGGAGTGACAAATCCCAGTCTCGATCCGTGTCAACCCAGCAGACACTTTCAGAGATACCTGTAGTGTACCTTTATAGTCACCCAGTTACGTTGTGACGTTTGGTACACCCAAAGCACTCCTACGGCATCCAGGAGTTACACGATCTCATGGTCTAAGGAAATGATACTTGACATTGGAAAAGCTCTAGCAAACGAACTACACGATCTTTGTGCTATGCTTAGGACTGGGTCTTGTCCATCACATCATTCTCCTAATGATATGATCCCGTTATCAATGACATCCAATGTCCATAGTCAGGAAACCATGACTATCTGTTGATCAACGAGCTAGTCAACTAGAGGCTCACTAGGGACATGTTGTGGTCTATGTATTCACACATGTATTACGATTTCCGGATAACACAATTATAGCATGAACAATAGACAATTATCATGAACAAGGAAATATAATAATAACCATTTTATTATTGCCTCTAGGGCATATTTCCAACAATCTAGCCATAGCTCAGTGTTCATCTTTTGTCAAGCATATCCTGTAGATCACTGCCATATGCTTTGTTGCTATGTTGGAGTTCTGTAGCATAGTTACTTGATGTATTCTAAGTGCTATCCTGCTGTTAATCGCAGAATCGTGTCATTCTTGTTTTGCTTGCCATTTGCAAACCGTGCATCCGTTTCCGGTGATATTTATATCGATTTCGACCGAAATCATCTCATCTTTCCAGTGGCATACTTGTATTGCCATGTTACTTCCTTGTTCATCATTTTTCTTCCGGGGCACGCATATGCATCGCATATCATATCTCGCATATCATGCATGTAGTGCATCATGTTGCTTGTGCATTTCCCGTGATTGATTGTGGTTCCATTGCTTGTGTTCTTGCTGTGGGTAGAGCCGGGAGACGAGTTCGTGAACGAGGAACCTATTGAGTACGCTTACGAGGATCAAGCTGTCGACAACTCCGAGAACCTGGCAGGCAAGATGACCATACCCTCGAAATCACTTCTATCTTTGCTTTGCTAGTTGTTCGTTCTATTGCCATGCTGCGCTACCTACCACTTGCTATATCATGCCTCCCATATTGACATGTCAAGCCTCTAACCATCCTTTCCTAGCAAACCGTTGTTTGGCTAAGTTACCGCTTTTGCTCAGCCCTTCTTATAGCGTTGCTAGTTGCAGGTGAAGTTGAAGTTGGTTCCATGTTGGAACATGGATATTTTTGGCATATCACAATATCTCTTATTTAGTTAAGGCATCTATATATTTGGTAAAGGGTGGAAGGCTCGGCCTTATGCCTAGTGTTTTGTTCCACTCTTGCCGCCCTAGTTTCCGTCATACCGGGATTATGTTCCTTGAGTTTGCGTTCCTTACGCGGTTGGGTGATTTATGGGACCCCCTTGACAGTTCGCCTTGAATAAAACTCCTCCAGCAAGGCCCAACCTTGGTTTTACCATTTGCCACCTAAGCCTTCTTCCCTCGGGTTTTCGCGAGCCCGAGGGTCATCTTTATTTAAACCCCCGGGCCAGTGTTCCTCTGAGTGCTGGTCCAAACTAGAGCCCTTTGCAGCGCCACCTCGGGGAAACTTGAGGCCTGGTTTTTGTTGTACGGACTGCTCATCCGGTGTGCCCTGAGAACGAGATATGTGCAGCTCCTATCGGGATTTGTCGGCACATTCGGGCGGCTTTGCTGGTCTTGTTTTACCATTGTCGAAATGTCTTGTAAACCGGGATTCCGAGACTGATCGGGTCTTCCCGGGAGAAGGTTTATCCTTCGTTGACCGTGAGACCTTATAATGGGCTAAGTTGGGACACCCCTCCAGGGTATTATCTTTCAAAAGCCGTGCCCGCGGTTATGAGGCAGATGGGAATTTGTTAATGTCCGGTTGTAGAGAACTTGACACTTGACTTAATTAAAATACATCAACCGTGTGTGTAGCCGTGATGGTCTCTTTTCGGCGGAGTCCGGGAAGTGAACACGGTTCGGGTTATGCATGAACGTAAGTAGTTTCTGGATCACTTCTTGATCATTTCTAGCTTCGCGACCGTCGCGTTGCTTCTCTTCTCGCTCTCTTTTGCGTATGTTAGCCACCATATATGCATACTGCCTGCTGCAGCTCCACCTCATTACACCATCCTTTCCTATAAGCTTAAATAGTCTTGATCTCGCGGGTGTGTGATTGCTGAGTCCTCGTGACTCACAGATTCTACCAAAACAATTGCAGGTGCCGACGATACCAGTGCAGATGACGCAACCGAGCTCAAGTGGGAGTTCGACGAGGAACGTGGTCGTTACTATGTTTCTTTTCCGGATGATCAGTAGTGGAGCCCAGTTGGGACGATCGGGGATCTAGCATTTGGGGTTATCTTATTTTCATTTGTATTTGACCGTAGTCGGTCTACGTGTGGATTTTGGATGATGTATGAACTAAATTATGTATTGTGTGAAGTGGCGATTGTAAGCCAACTCCCGTTACCCATTCTTGTTCATTACATGGGATTGTGTGAAGATGACCCTTCTTGCGACAATACCTACAATGCGGTTATGCTTCTAAGTCGTGCCTCGACACGTGGGAGATATAGCCGCATCGTGGGTGTTACACGCCGCCACCGTCGAGGGACCGGGGTTCCCCTTCTCCATGGCGGGTGGAAGAAAGAAGCAAAGATGAAGGAGGATAGATACTGAGGAATGTGGGGTGGCGTCCTCTCTCCCCCTCTTTATAAAGGGGCAGGGTCAAGACCCAGCCGCCCCACTCAGTCAATCCAGCCGGCGGAGGCGCAGGGAATCAGGACCGACCCGCTGCCCCAATCAGCAACGGCCCGGTTTCCCGCCTCCACAGCCCACCACTTGCATGAAGGACGCGTGGCGAACGTGCAGTGTCGAAAGGACGGGTGAGGCGACCGTTCCACGACCCGTGATCAAGGGGCGTGGGCGCCTTGAAGACTGCGACCCGAGTCCATCCAGTAAATGAGCCGCGCCTCCACGCCTCCCTCTTTTATGGGGAAGCCGCGAGCCGCCTCTTTACCACGATGTGACGCATGCGTGCGGAAACCGCCCCACGCATGCCGCCCACATCACGCGCACCCCTCCATGCCACGCATTCAACGCGGGCCGTGGGGAAGCGCAGCTGACGAAGGATTACCGTGGTGAAATCCGCCCCTCCTGCCCACGCACCATTCTGGGCCTGGCCCAACAATGTGTCGCGCTTATGTGTGGCCCAGGCCCGGGGGCTCCTGTCGGTGTACAAAAGTAGGGGCACACCTTTGTACCCCTTTACCTGTGCACGGGCGGTCAGAGCCACGCGCCATGGCCACACGTAGCAGGACAAAGGAGGGAAGCCGGAGAGAAGCCGAAGCCCAACACAAGACGATCCAGGCAACACCAAGGCGAAGAACACAAAGAAGCAGAGGGATGGAGCAGTTTCCCCCGGCAAGACCCTTGCCGGGGCAGCACGCCCAAACACCAACAGAGGGAGCCGCCCTTGAGCCACAGGTTCCAACCCAACCGGCTACGATTGGGCCAGGGGTCGGGAGGCACCTCTGTGGTGGCATGCAGATCTTTGTCAAGACCATAGATATATGATATCAAGATGAGGACCAGAAGACGGCAACACTAGGCAGGATCCTTGTCGAGGAAAGCCACAAGACCCCCGGCAAGATCCTTGCCGGGGACGACTGTGCATCGCGGCAAGACCCTAGCAGGGCCACCCGACAAGACCCTTGCCAAGAACGCCAGCAGGGCCACCTCTAGGGCCGCACTAGCCAAGCTTCCACCGTCGTTCGCGTGCAGCTGCCAGCCCAACCAGCTGGGTTGGCACCTGCGTGGCAACATGCAGCACCCAGACCAGATCAGCAAGCACATGCGTGGCGGCATGTAGATCTTCGTGAAGACCCTACTGCCGCGCCACCTCAGCTGCTTGCCTGCCTACATGGTGCCGCATGCATCGCTAGCCAGGGTGCATGTCGAAGCGAGGGGGAGCGGCGACGGACGGGACGGGCCTCGCCCCCGTCCCCGATAAAGCTAGGGGACACCTAAGCAATGCATTAAATGCATCTTGTCCTGTAATACAAGCGATAAGCTCGCAGTATTGTATGCCTTTCCACCTCCTGTGTGCCACTGTGGCATCCCCTTTCGACTATAAAAGGAGGTACATGGCGTACTGGAGAAGGATTCGGCTCCTGGGAACTACTCAGCCACCGTAGCTAGTTCGAGGGCTCAAGAACACTCAATACACCCACCAAAGCAGGACTAGGGTTTTACGCATCCTCGCGGCCCGAACCTGGGTAAACGATCCTTGTGCTGCTTATTAATCCTGCTCTTCTTACAACCTTGCAGCCCGGCAACCGTAGTAGGGATTCTTGTGATCCCATAGGTGTCGTTTCCCACCGACAGGAACCTTGCACATCACTCTTGTTTTGATTATTTCCTTTGGGAACCCATGCCATGTTTCTCTTTTCGAGCTCTTGTGCACTATGTTTTTGTAATTTCTTTTTTTGCCAATACGATAAGCCGAGTGAGCGCCCCGGCTGTGATTTTGTTTGAACTAATGACAATTCTTGTTTTACCTTGTGCACTTTCAACTTTTTTTTTCAGATTTGGCACTTTGATTCTTGACAATTGATTGCTTCATCTCATTGCCTTTAGTAGCCAATGTTAACACTTTGATTGGCTCTTTATCCTTTAAGATCAAATCTGAATTGGCACTCTTGCGACCATCTTTTTTAACTCAGTTTACTTGTTTGATCACCTCTTCCTTCTTTCTTGAGCTCCGGATCGATTCTTTCTTATTGAAACGGTCTTGAACATATGACAGCTCACTGAACGTTGATCTTCTTGAAGCTGCATAATAATGGTGAGATGCTCTAAAATACGATGGAGAATGTGCCATTGTATCATACCTGTCCCATGATGAATATCGATCTACATGAGTATAGGGAGGCATCCACGGCATCGGCATTGGCGACCAAAAATAAGGATATGAACACGTTACGTTAAAATTCTTTTCTTGCCAATACCGGTCCCTGGATTTGTGCCTAGGGGGTGATCTTGATGCTTTTGCATTACTCGGTCAATAAGCACCATTCTCTTCACTTTTCTTTTGATATTTATCTAATAACTGTGCAAAAGTGACCTTGGATTTCTTGTGCTTGTGCTTATTGCGGCCTTTATCTCCTTTTGTTTTGCTTGCATCGATCTTTGGATTGCTTTGTTGCCCCCCAGTCCTTGGCGTCTTCATTGTATCTTCGATAGAACTCATGCCTTCAAGAATATTTTCATTGTGCTCTTCAACAATTTCTTTACTTGAAAGCTTGATCCCATCACCTGTAGTTTTTACCTTCTCATGTTTAAAGGAATCGTCTTGAAGCAGCCGATTCAAAAACTTTTTTCCATTAGGACCAATCGGAATAGACTGGTCATCCCTTGGTGTTTCAACAAATTTTAATCGTCCTTTATCAATGGCCGATTTAACTATTTGACGAAACATGTTGCAATCCTCAAAATTATGCTTGGACGAATCATGCAACTTGCAATACATTCATCCTTGGATTGATGGCTTCACATGGTGATCAAGAACTCTAATGTAATTATTTTTCAGCAACAAATCAAATATTTGATCACACATGCTTGAATTGAAGGTATACTTCTTGTTTTCTAGCCGATCTTGGTGTGCAAACAGCTTTGGAGTTAAGCAAACGAATGGCTCAAATTTGGAATATCCCCATTCGGCTATGCATTGTGTTTTGCACCCTATCTCCGATGTATTTAGATAAGATATTATATTAGCATCGGATTTCACAAAATAATTTGACCTTGGCTTTAAATTTCTGAAACGAAAATAGTTAGAATACACATGTCTCAATTGAGACCAAGTGCAAGCCAAGTATGAAACAAGCAAAGCTACCCAATTAGATATGAAATTTTGATAAAGCAATGGGGAAAACTTTGTCTTCAATAATAGGTCACTATCGGTCTTTATAAATCGCACAATAGGTTAACCGATATGCTCTATAACAGTTTTATTGCTAACAAGTAAATTTCCCTTCTTCATTGGTCATTCAAAATTACTTATGAGAATTTTTCTTATAAAAGCATCAACAATAAAGTTGCGACCAAATAGAAAAATAGGTAAATCACTTGCTAGACATACCTTTTCAAACACGTTAGGAGAGCATGATGGTTGTGTTACTTGAACGATATGTTGTTCCTCTTTCTAATAGCTTGCCAACACCTTGTCATCCTGTTTTTATAGAAAAGATTCGGCATAAGTAATACTGGATTCGGTCTTTTCAATAGCTGAATTAACTTTGTTATCCGAATCACCACCTTTTTTGACAATCTATCCACACCCAATGCTTTCTCTTTTTGGCATAATATTGGATTGCAGTAGAATTAATTGGCCTTCCCTCTTTTAGTAATTGATGTATGTCGGCACTCTGGGAACGGGGGTCCCCAGACTTGCCTGCCTGCGGCCCGTGGCGTGGCTAGGCCGGCAAGCCGTACGACCCATCTTCATCGGCAAGGCACCCAAGACCCTCGCGACAGCCAAGCCTCGCGAGGCAGACGATGCAAGACCTCCTTAGGAGTGGCCTAGCCAGGCAGGCTCACGAGGAGCGGAAATATCAAGGCCGGGCAAACCTCACGAGGCTCTCGTCACGTGAGCCATGACGATCGAGACCAGGCGGGCGCCAGCGCGCGCAGCGTCCTTGTTTCCTCTTTGGTGCTAAGTAGGCCAGCGCAGGCGAGGAGTACCGAGGCATCAAGCAAAGGTTGCCATATCAGTGCAACGAGACCAAGACCAGAAGGAGGCAAGACGGAGGTCATCGTGGAGCCCAAGGCGGCGTCACCACCAGAGCTTTTCGCAGGCGAAGACCGCTTTTGTCAGGATAGCTTGTACTAGCTGTTCCCCTTCAAATTGGCCCGCCGTTGTTGGCTCCCTTCCCGCTCAATATTTGGGAAGAGGACCAGGGCCTATATAAGTAGAGCTAGCCACCACAGCAGAGGCATCTCAGCTGGATCCAATCCGATCGAGAGCCTACCCTAGCCACAAGAATACCTCAACCTCAGGAGGTTGTTCTTCCCTTTGTACTGTTCTTCATCCGCCCAAAAGGCAATCCACCACCACCACACTGGAGTAGGGTATTACACCACAACGGTGGCCCGAACCAGTATAAATCTCGTGTCTTTCTGTGTTGTGAGTTCGTCGAGTTCATCCGCGAGATCTTAGTGAGCTAGGGCGTGGATCGGCAGGGGGAAAAGACTTCACGCGCACCCCAGAGTTTGAACCATAAGGGTTTGCCGGAACCCCACATCCGACATTTGGCGTGCCAGGTAGGGGTGCGCCGTAGCTTCCCTCCCATCAATTCATCGCTCCGTCGCTCCGTCGTCTCCATGGCGGACGCTCGCCGCGCTCGGGCTGACCGACAAGCTGCCCTCACTGCCCGCGTTGCTTAGACAGCTCCCGTCGGTGGGCCACCTCGCCGTTCTTCGTCTCCCGCCGCCACCGGCCCGGCGAGGAACGAGCAGCAAGCGTCCTCGCTGCATCCATCGGTGCGGCAGGATGGCCGCACCGCCACTCCGTCTCCGACCCCGGCTGGTTCTTCGTCTCACGCACGCCGCGCTCCTATGGAGGCGTGGGCCGCACTCCTCACCGCAAACGAGCTCCTGCCCTACCGCCCGGTTGACGACCTCTACGAGGAGTGGCTAGACCGCGTCGCCGAGCTCGTCCGCGCCGCAGGGGGCACCCGACGCCGTCCCCCTCTCTGCCTCACCCTCCGCCAGCCACAGGCGACGTGGCTCATGGCGCGCCTCCACCACCTTCGCCCCAAGACTGCGCCTTGGAGCCAAGGCGCATGGCCCCACGGCGTGATCCACCACGCCCGGCGCCCGCGCGCGAAGAGAGAAGCTGCCAAGAAATCCCTCGGCCGCAAGAAGCTGCACCTGCGCTCCCCGCGCCACCTCGTCAAGACCGCGCGCCACCTGCAGCGGCGCCGCACGGACATCATCAAGACCAAGCTCCACCTCCAAGGCGGGCCCCGGCAACCACGGCCGGCTGCCGCGCCTTCACCCCCGAGCTGCGTATCGTCACCTGGCCAGGCAAGTTCAAGCCGGATCTGCCTCCTCGGTATGACGGCACCGCCGGCCCCCCGGAGTTCCTGCAGCTCTACGAGCTGAGCATCGAAGCAGCCAACAGCGATGAGAATGTCATGGCGAACTGGTTTCCCATGGCTCTCAAGGATGGTGCCCGCTCCTGGCTCCTGAACCTGCAGCACGGCTCTATCTCCTCCTGGGACGAGATGCACGACCGCTTCGTCGCCAACTTCCAGGGCACTCACGACCGCCCGCCGGCCGCGGGCGACCTGCACCGCATCAAGCAACAACCAGGAGAGACCCTCCAGAAGTACATCCAGCGCTTCAACAACACTCGCCTCAAGATCCCCAAGGTCACGGATGAGGCCATCATCTCCGCGTTCTCAGACGGCGTTCGTGACGTCAAGATGAAGGAAGAGCTCGCTATCCATGAGGAGCTGTGCACATCTCAGGAGCTATTCAACCTGGCGACCAAGTGCGCAAGAGCTGAGGAGGGGCGCCTTTCCCTCTTCGAGATGCCAGCTGCGAGAGCAGAGGAGAAGAAGGCCAAGGCCAAGGACGTGAAGCGCAAGGAAGCGGATGTGCTCGCAGCGGAGCCGGACACCAAGCGGGGCCGAGATCAGCCTGATTCATCCAAGAACAGCTGGCCGTTCTGCGCCTTCCACAACCTGTACACCCACAACACCAGCGACTGTCAAGAGCTCAGAGCCATTCGCAAAGGACGCTTCGGTCGACGCCTCGACCGTAGCGACCGGGGCTACGACCGCGGAGGAGGAGGTGGAGGCGGACGTTGGGACGACCGTGGCCCGCGTCAGGAGTGGCGCGATAGGCCTCGTGAGGACAGCTGGCAGGACCACCCTCGCGAGGGCGCCTGGAGAGACCAGCCTCATGAGGATCGCCCCCAAGGCAACGCCGGTCTTCCCCCACTGCCGCCACCAAGAAGGAACGACGATCACCATCAGGACGAGGGGGTTGGGGGCTTCCAGGAGCCGCGTGCAATCGCCTGCATCTTGGGCGGCGCACAGGCCCCAGCGTCTCAACGCATCTTCAAACAGTTCGCTCCCGAAGTGAACACAGTCCTCCCCAAGCTCGAGGCCACGCGCCCGCTCAAATGGTCCCAGTGCACCGTCACTTTAAACTCGGCAGCTCAGCTCAAGTGCGCGGCCACCGCTGGCGTCCTCCCGATGCTGTGCTCCCTAGTCATCAGCAATGTGCAGGTTACCAAGACCCTCATCGACCGCGGCACAGGACTCAACGTCCTGTCCGTCGACACGTTCGACAACCTCCAAGTGCCATATGAGAAGTTCCAGCCTACCTAGCCTTTCTCAGCAGTGACTGACAGTTCCACCACACCGATAGGGCAGGTCCGCCTGCCAGTCACCTTCGGAGAGCGCAAGAACTACCGCACCGAGCTCATCGACTTCGACGTCGCACACATCTGCCTGCCGTACAACGCCATCCTCGGGAATCCGGCCCTGGCCAAGTTCATGGCAGTCACCCATCACGGCTACAATGTCCTCAAGATGCCGGGAAGCGGCGGGATCATCACGGTCCCATGTGAAGAAAGAGACACGGTGTGCTCCCTCGAGCGCGCCTTCCAAGCTGCAGCAATCGACGACCTCGACACCAGAAGTGAGGGCCCTCCCGAGGCCCTCCCCAAGAAGAAGAAGCAGTTGCGCCGCGCCGGACCTCAGGAGGGGGGCGACGCAGCTGGAGCCTCGTCAGGATCAGCGCCCGCTCCAGGGGCGCCTCCCTCCATCGCATTGGAAGGCGCGCCCGGCGCCCTCCTCGGGCAGGGCTCGGGGGCTCTCTTCTGGAGGGTCTCAGACCTTGCCAACCTCACAAGGGAGGTGCTTGGGCACCACTTGGAGGCGTGCTTTGCGGCACGTTTCCCTCAGGAGAACACAGGGCAAGGAGTGCCCACCACTCAGGAGTTCATCGCCAAGACCACTCAGGAACTGCAAGACGCAAGAGCCATGCGCGGCGACAGCCGCTCACAAGGCGCAGCTCCCCATCCAGGTGAGGATGCCGGGCTGCGTGTTTGCATCGACGTCCCAGGGCTCAACAAGGCCGCATCACAGGAGCATTTCTGGCCTTCGCGTGTGGGCCGTTGCGAGGGTCCACCACACAGCTACGGTCGCATGCCCTTTGGCTTGCCGAGCGTGGCGTTAGCCTATCAGCGCATCATGCGGCGTGTCCTGGCGGCTTAGGAGGCCAGGTACCACGCCGTCCTGGAGGAAATGGAGACGGTCTTCAGGGAACCTCCCGAGCCCCCAGAGCCTCCCGAGGCTCAGGGCCCTGGTTGTTCGTGAGGAGTCATTCCTTCGACGCACGCCTTCAGCTGCACCAACTCTACTTCATCTACAGAACCAGGTGACATCTTCCAAGCTCGTTTAGCTGGGAGCGCCCCTCGGGCTGCATTATTCCTAGGCCGCATGGGTCCGTCCCTGTGGCATGTATCCCTTTTGCTTATGTCTTTAGCTTACCTTGCTGGGGGCGCCCCTCGGGCTGCATCATCCCCAGGCCGCTCGGGCCGGACCCAGTGGCATGTATCTTCCTGCATTTACCCAAGTTGATTTGCCTTCCATGCTTAACCTGCCTACGGTTATCACCTGCTCGATCGCCACCCGTCGCGGGTCCATTCACCCCGTGCAATTCTCTTGCGTGTTAAAAGGGGGGCTCCTGAGCATCGCGACACAGGAGCTCTTACTGGCTCCCCAGCCCTCACCCCCTGACCTTGACCACGGCATCGCGACCAGGCATACCAGCGGCGGCTGAGCTCGCTCAAGGGCCGAGACCTGAGGACGTAGAGTGCTTGCACCTAACCGCCTTGTAGGAACATACATTCACCAAGACTCAAGACCAAGCGCAACCCGCCCTGAGGTAGGGCCTCGTGAGTCCCGCGCTGGCTCACGAGTGCCCAGATACACCTCGCAGCCCTGCCGTGCAAGCCACGTGTCAGGGCGGGGCTGTACACGCCCCGGGGGCTCCTCCCGGAGGGCCCCCCCCATCCCACGCACAAGTGGAAGCACCATGCTCCGCGCTGGCCGTCGACACTGCCAAGGAGCGGCTATGCTCGTGCACAAGCGGAAGCACTATGCTCCGCGCTGGTGATAAACCACTGAGGGCGGCCCACGGTCATACCAACCTCAGGGAGCCCAGAGCTCAGCGTCCAGCCTCACCGCGACGCCTCCCCTCGGGAGAGCCGCGTGAGGGGGCTGGGCACGGGGGCTGCGCTCGGGTCATGCCCAAGCGTACGCCACCCAACCAGGTCTCCCGGACCTGGGTGTCGCGTGCCCCTCCCGAGGCCTCGGCGAGGGCAGGTATGGAAATTGTTTGCACATCAAGGGGGACTCCTAAGCATCGCGACTCAGGAGCCTAACTGGTCACGTAGCCCCTCACTCCTTGGTCCGTCCTGATCTCCGGTCGGCCCAATGGCGGTTGAGGTATGCGCGGGGCCGGGCTCTACCGACGTAGAACATTAATCTATCCTCGCGAACTCTCCTTATAAGCTGTTTGCGCGTCAAGGGGGACTCCTGAGCATCGCGACTCAGGAGCCTAACTGGTCACGTAGCCCCTCACTCCTTGGTCCCTCCTAGTCTCCGGTCGGATCAATGGCGGTTGAGGTATGCGCGGGGCCGGGCTCTGCCGACGCAGAACGCAAAGCAAATAGGAAGGAAATCGCAAAATCTCGAAGAAAGTATTACAAACACATTGTCCTCACGATATCAAATGAAAAGTCTAAATTCCCCCACGGGGTACTTCATGATTCTTCACAGGGAACAAAAGCTAGAACTAAGAGGGATCCTATCTACACCCTCCCGCGGCGGACGCCATCATCAACAGTGGGCCATGAGAGGCCGGCGCCAACCCCATCCAGATCAGCGGCGGCGACGGCCGGACGCCGCGGCTCTGCTCCGAGAGCGGTGAGAGCTTGCCGGCACGTAGCTGTCGTCGCTTGCCTCCGGAGTCTCGTAGAGCTCGAGAGAGCTGCTGGATTCCCAAGGGCTGCTGCTGCTGGAGTGGCCACGAGCGGAGCGCGCGTCAGCCCGACGCCCCTCTCCGGAGTAGCACTCCAGGCGGCGACCTTCCGCATCAAAGACCTTGAAGAAGAGCGTGGAGGCGCCGTCGTACTCAAAGTGGATCGCGAGGGCGCCCCTCGCACGACAGAGCCACGCAACCTCGCCCCAGCCGCGAGTCATGAAGATCTTGCCGGTGGGGACCACTTTGATCTCTGCTCCGGTCGCCGGAGCGCTGCAGTCGGTGTGCTGCAACCAGAGCTCGAGAGGCCCCCTCAGCGGCATCACATCGGAGAAGAACCGCGGGAAGCGGATCCAAGAGCTTGGGGGCATCGGCGCCCGTAGCACAAGCTCGCGTGAGGATTCGCGGCATGGATTCCAAGGGCGACAGTGCGTGTCGCCATGGCGCGGCGACCACGGGCGCGGCACGGCTGGCGCCGTTCATCGCTTCATCCTCCTGAGCCCTCGGCTCGGTCGTACAAGGATAGCGGATACCCTGGAGGAGGCCGCTCGCACCAAGGCCTCGTCACCACCTGCATAGCCGCTTCATCATGGTGATGGACCGACCTCTTCTTCAGCGGGAGTGGCCCCGGATCGTCGCGGGGGTCCTTTCCCTTCTCTTCAGCGGAGAACCTTCTCATAGGCGCGATTGTTGTTAGCAGTGGAGCAAGCGAGCAAGGAAGAGATGGGAGACGGGGGCTCCGCCCCCTCCCCATTTATAGCAGCAGAAGGCCAACCGGTGCCTCCCACGATCACAGGTAATGATGGTTTTCCTTGCATGTCGCAGGGACTTGTCAAAGTCGTGCAGTCGCCGATGCAGCGTGGGGAAGCGGAGACGCCCACGTCTAATCAACCGCCATGCGGCAACCGAGGCCGCAGGCTTTTGGTGCCCGCGGCGCTCCGTACTTGACCCTTGGCTTCGCCGCAAAGCCAAGCCCGAGCGCACCTTGGGCCCAGGGGCTACTGTCGGCATTCTGGGAATGGGGGTCCCCAGACTTGCCTGCCTGCAGCCCGCGGCGTGGCTAGGCCGGCAGGCCGTACGGCCCATCTTCATCAGCAAGGCACCAAAGACCCTCGTGAGGGGCCAAGCCTCGCGAGGCAGACGATGCAAGAACTCCTCAGGAGTGGCCTAGCCAGGCAGGCTCACGAGGAGCGGAGATATCAAGGCGGGGCAAACCTCACGAGGCTCTCGTGACGTGAGCCATGGCGATCGAGACCAGGCGGGCGCCAGGGAAGCGCCAGCGCGCGGAGCATCCTTGTTTCCTCTTTGGTGCTAAGGAGGCCAGCGCAGGCGAGGACTACCGAGGCATCAGGCAAAGGTTGCCATATCAGTGCAACGAGACCAAGACCATAAGGACGGCAAGACGGAGGTCATCGTGTAGCCCAAGGCAGCGTCACCACCAGAGCTTTTCGCAGGCGAAGACCGCTTTTGTCAGGATAGCTTGTACTAGCTGTTCCCCTTCAAATTGGCCCGCCGTTGTTGGCTCCCTTCCCGCTCAATATTTGGGAGGAGGACCAGGGCCTATATAAGTAGAGCTGGCCACCACAGTTGAGGCATCTCAGCTGGATCCAATCTGATCGAGAGCCTACCCTAGCCACAAGAACACCTCAACCTCAGGAGGCTGTTCTTCCCTTTGTACTGTTCTTCATCCGCCCAAGAGGCAATCCACCACCACCACACTGATTAGGCTATTACACCACAACGGTGGCCCGAACCAGTATAAATCTCGTGTCTTTCTGTGTTGTGAGTTCGTCGAGTTCATCCGCGAGATCTTAGTGAGCTAGGGCGTGGATCGGTAGGGGGGAAAGACTTCGCGCGCACCCCAGAGTTCGAACCTTAAGGGTTTGTCGGAACCCCACATACGACAATGTAGAACAACATTGCATTCGCCCCAAAAAGACGTAAGATTTTTCTTAATGACCCAATCTGGATAGAATTGCCCCCCGACACTTTTAGACTCTTTCGGTAACGATATGTCACCAAAATTCTGTAATTGTGTTGGGGGAACATGATATGCCACGGTAGTAGGTGAAGACATTTGTGCTCCTGTAGAAGTTTCACTTATTCGGCCATGACCATGAAGGTGCGGAGCCGAATTATGGACATCAACAGTTGTGTATGGTGCCAGAAAATTAGTAGCATGAGGTGTAGCATATGATGTTTGAGGGTAATTGGCTGAATAACTATTAGTAGCATGGCCAATTCCCCTATCCACCGGCACGCTTGGATTAACAAACTGCAAGTTATTTGCCAATGAATAAAAAGTTGAAACACTTTGTTGCATCCTATTGGAAGTTCCCACATGGGGTGTCTCAACTTGATTAACCGAAATCATCATGTTGTTCATCGGCATATAGATTTGTGGGGTTGCCCATGCATGGGAGTTGGGATACATATGTTGCATGTTGCTGAAATTATATGAAGTTGAAGTATGAAAATTATTCTGAATCGGCTGTTGCACATAATTAGATACATGATTGATAAAACTAGGGCTAGCCGATACATTATGCTCATTAGACGATCTAGCAACAACATATGCATTATTTGCATCTAAAAAAGTGAATTGGGTATTCATATTACCTTCGTAGATGTCAAACCCTAGATGACGATCTCTTCGTAGTAAGAACGGGCCGGGGACCGTTCAAAGCTTCGTCCCAAGCGGAGTCGCCAAAAAGTGTGTTCACACACGAACACGTCACCGTGTACCTCCAACGCCGAGGGTGACGCAAGCAATCCGGCGGGCGGTTTTGAAGACCCGAAACCCCACACGCCCGGGAGGGACCCCGTTAGGGCACACAGCGGCTATGGGCTGCCCTAGGTTGACCTGATCGCCCCTAGGACCTCGAGGTTCGCCGCCCTGCAACAAGAAGAACAGACGAAGAACGAAGAAGGAGAAGAACTAGGGGAGAGATAAAGGTAAAGGTAAAAGGTGGTAGATGAATTGATCGATTATGTGTTGTTCAATCGGCCGTCACCCCTTAGGTATATAAGAGGCGGCTGGACTTCCCGTGCAAGGAAAAGGCTTGGATTCACGTCGAAAACCCTAGTTAAATTCGGATTGGTTTTGTCCGAACTTTCCAAAACTGTTCGGTTTAAACTGGCTGCACCTTGCGGGTAATTTTTTAGGTGGTAAACGACCTCGGATGGAAACGAACCCTAAATCAATCTTGACCATTTCGACGAGACAAACAACTTTTATGTTGAACGTGTTTTTATCTGAGATTATCTTAAGGGTCAAATCGATCATGCAAAACAGGCTATTATTCGCGCTACCCATCAGACACGGTGTCTGGTGGGGCGCGCCACTTTTGGCTCGTGATAGTGCTGTATTCGGATGGCTCTAACTTTTGCATACGAACTCGGATTGGGACGATTTTTATATCAAAATCGACCATATCGACGAGACAAAGACAATCCGTGTACATCGTTTTTCCATACGTGGCCGTCTTGGTGGCGTAATTAGCCGAATAGTGTTCTGAGTACAAAATCTCAATGTTTCGAACAGAACTTCGGCCTTCGAGATGAGATCGAATTATCGACAATACGAAACTTTTTTATGTATATCACTTCTCCATTTGAGGCCATATTAATTAAGTTCTTGACCGTGACAAAATCTGGTGTCAACATTTACAGACTAAGCAGAACACAAAAAATGGCTTTCCCTATCGCACTATGTTGTTGACTTAAGTTTGGATACTCTAGGACTTGTTGGAGGGTGGCACAATGAGTCAAATTGCAAGTGGAGCGACAACCTACATCCACAATGCATGACCCGTACCAGGTGTATGCTTCCAGAGGCAGCGGAGATAATTACTTGGGCACTTCAGAGTGTTGAGGTCCCGTGCTCTTCATGTTCTCGACATGCCTCGTGTTCACAGAGGATCACACCCCTGGGAAGACTGGAAAAGATCATGGAGGGCTGCCTGACCCAACGCAAGTCGGTTTGGTGTGTATTCACATGGCAACCCTAGGGTGCGCCACGAGAAGCTCCAGATGAAGTGCTAGAGGGTTTTTCGTAGTCCACAGAGGTGAACGGTTTCCTTCCAAGTTCTCAGGGTGGGTCCCCAAGAAATCCTGGAAGAAGAGGCCTCAAGAAGTTCGAGCCGAATGTCAAAGCACGCCCATGAAGTCCGCGGCCAATCAATCAGCCCGCGCTATCAATCAAAAGAAAAAAATCCAAACATTCAAGAAGCAAATAAAAATTCCTGACAGTCCAAGAACTTTGCACTAGAAGGAAGGCGCGAGGTAGCTATTCACCATCCCTCAATACAGCATGAAAGGAAAATAGCCAAACCGTTGTCCCAAAACCATGTACCCTGAACATATCACACCCAAATCTCTGGGTTCATGAGGCATGTGGAGGGGGCATGTTGAGTTGTGGGGGCCCTCAATATGATCATGGGCTAGAGTATGAATTTCTTTTGCCTCTCAGAAGCATCCTGAAACATGACGTCTTCATACACGTACACCAAAACTTATTTAAGTTGTTGAGTTGCAATCGTCACAGTCTTTCAAGGGTTCCCACTGACAAGTTCCTCGGTAGCCTTATCGGATATCATGCCTATAGCTGGTGTATAACGGGAAAGCCAACATTATAAACCCATAAACTTTTTTTCTCTTTTTCACCTATTTTGTTTGGTGTTTCTAGTTGCGCCCCTCCAACATCGTTGTAGCCATGCAGAGGCGCTTCCTGTCGTCGTCAATGGCATTGCGATGACAAACCAATAGATCGACCTACACCATGGGCATTTGGGGGCAGCAATATCCATGCGTCCATGACGGCGCCGATGACACCCCGACAACCAATCATCTACACTGATGCGGACGATGGGTGCTCGAAGGCGACACTTATATATGCACTCGCGAGAGCAGAGCCGATGGAAATCCAGTTTCCCATCTCCAACAACAATGAAGAGTGGGGGCAACCTCATACCCTTAATCATCCATAAGGCCTATGGCATCCCGACAAACCTTTAGAATTGCCATATCATGAACTGTGTGGCGATTCACTCCATGAAGGGGAGCTGTCGATGCGCAACCGATGCCTCGCCTACCTCAACATAAGGAGATCATCGCCAGCGTGAATCTGTGAAATCCTCCAATCAAGTCGGCTGGCATCATAGCAGCTAGACGGTCAGGACGAAATTGGTAATTTTTGTTGTTGTCAGGACAAGGCGTGCTGTTTCACAATGGAATGAAGACGGAATTGGGTTGCTTAATTGACTCGCATCATGCATGTTATATGATCCAACAGGCTCCCTCCAAAATTCAAGTGTAGATGGACATCCCTACACTAGACCATATCATTTCCTGGATACTACCATCATCTTTGTGAGGCCACTTGTCGCTGCAACAAACATGTGCACTTGTTGACCAGACTTATACATAGGCTTTCTGGCATTGCATGTCTGATCAAGCATATAAAGAAAGGCCAACCCAGAGAAGCCGCTCTTCGTGAGATCAAGGAGCAGATCAAGGAGACCAAGTTAACATACAAGACAGCAAGGCGTCACCTTGGGAAGGCCTCCCTTGCCGAGCAGTACAGCCCGGCCATGTCGAGGCCACCCCAATGATAAGTCAAAGATTGCCTCGGCAAGCTTGCAGGGACTGCCAAGGGCAGGAAATCCCGCCAAGCCACCACCTCTCCACCGCACAACAACGCAAATCACTTGTCAATGTGGTGTCGATCCCCGGATAATTAAATGGCCTCCACTAAGCACGTGGTGGCCTGTTGGAAGACATATTACAATCATATGACACCCATCCCATGGCATGGCGAATAGATAAGAAAAAGAGGATTAAGTGGCACGGCCGGCTTGCCGGGCTTCACCCTCGACATGACACCTAGCAGTGCAATTAAATGCACTTTGTCCTTACTGCCAGAGTTAGGTATGATAGCACGGTTAGCTATCTAATTATTAGATAAAGACTGTTTTGCCACTATGGTTACCCCTTGAGCTATAAAAGGAGGTCCAAGGCAACATAGAAAGGGATTCGAACCCCCTCACACTTGTACACGCATAGCTACTTCCCCCAAGGCCACCTTGTCGGGCTCGAGCGTTGCGTGTTTTTGTGATCCCACCATCCAATCCACCAAAGGCAGTAGTAGGGTTTTACGCCTCAAGGCAGCCCGATCTTGGGTAAAAACTCCACTGTCATCGCTGTCACGGTGCCCCATGGCGTCCACCCTTCGTGCAACATGATCTCCCCCTTGCCGAACCACAAAGGGGCTCATGGCCCCATAGGTGATCATGTCCACCCACGACATCTTTGCCGCGCCAGGTAGGGGATATCGCTTGTGCGAATCCGAAGTTGTGAGCAGCGCGTCGATCTTCATCATCGTCTTGTTCATCATCATTTTCTTCAACCATGG